>NC_133327.1:543507247-543842067 GCF_042186555.1 Aquarana catesbeiana
CTGTAATTGGTGCTTCAATAAAGTATTGAGCAAAGGCTGTGAATACTTCTGTACATGTGTGTTTTTTTTTTTTTTTTTAGATTGAATCTGTTTTTATTAGGTTTTGAAACAGTACAAAGCATAAACAAGAGGGTACTAGACCATTTTCCTGCAATGTCAAGTATACATTGACATCGCAGTAATAAGAAACCAAATGTCACAAGGTTATGGTAACATAAAGGACCCTACGGCATGGTACAATGAACATAAAATCTATAGAAAATTTGCTCTATACATTATTAGCAATGTAATATTAGAGAACATGACCTATTTTCCGCAAGTAAATAGCGGTGTTGCAGGTAATAAAACCATAGTAATATAATATATTGCACATCACCACAAATAAGAGAAATCCAGGAGAAAAAATTGCAAGTTAGGCTTACCGGTAACTTGTTTTCCAACAGGCTTTCAGGACAGCACCCGAGAGATCATGGCTCCTCCTCCCACGGGAAACACCTCATCAATTAAGTCTTTAATTGGAGTCCTCCACGTTGCCTCGTCAGTTATTTGTAGAGAACTCCAGTCCCAGCTGCAACACATAAGCGACAGTTATATCATAGTATTACAGCATCAGCATAAAAAAAAAGGGCGGGTTACTGCTGTCCTGAAAGCCTATTGGAAAACAAGTTACCGGTAAGTCTAACTTGCAATTTTACAAAACATCTTTCAGGACAGCATCCGAGAGGATAATCGAGACTTACTCCATTTAGGGTGGGACAACAGCCTGTAAGACTTTTCTTCCAAAAGCCTGGTCCCCAGTCGTCATGAGGTCTAACCTATAATGACAGGCAAAGGTTGTCAGACTTGTCCAAGTAGCTGCCTTACAGATTTGTTCGGGGGTGGCGCCAGCTTTTTCTGCCCAATTCACCGCCGAAGCTCTTGTAGAATGAGCCCAGACATTCACTGGACTCTTGACCTGTAAGGGAATAGGCTTCTGAGATAGCCATTCTCAACCCTCTGGCAATGGTTCCTCTAGAAGCTTGTCTTCCTTTTTTATTACCGGAAAATAAAACAAATAGAGCATCTGAACATCTAAAATCTTTAGTGTTTTCCAAGTAACTCAAGACTGCTCTTTTAACATCCAGGGTATGGAATTCTTCTTCCTTCTTACCCGATGGGTTAGAACAAAAGGTAGGAAGTATTATCTCCTGAGTTTGATTCTGGACCGAAGCAACCTTCGGCAAAAAATTAGGATCCCTCTTCAGAACAATTCGGTCTGAAAAAATGGAAAAGAAAGGCTCCCTGATTGATAAGGCTTGCAGCTCACTGACTCTTCGAGCTGTTGTAACCGCCACTAAAAAAACTGTTTTCAAAGTAACTAATTTCAGGGAGGCTAAATTAATGGGTTCAAAAGGTTCCTTGGTCAGGGCCTGAAGAACAACCGATAAGTCCCATGCTGGACAGCTTTTGATCACCACTGGTCTAGACCAGGTGAGAGTTTTGAAGAATCTAATTACTAAGGGTTCTGATGAAATGGATTTTTCCAGAAATACCCCCAGCGCAGCAACTTGAACCTTGAGGGTGCTGACCGCTAGGCCCTTGTCCGCTCCTTCTTGCAGGAACTCAAGAACAGAAGTTTGTTTTGGTGATCTGTCAGATGCTGTGCACCAGGAGTTGAAGACTTTCCAAACTTTGGAATATATTGCTCTTGTAACCTTCTTTCTACTGGATAGGAGGGTAGCCACCAATCTATCCGAGAAACCTTTTCTCTTCAAGAGCTGTTCCTCAGTAGCCAGGCCGTGAGTTTTAGTTTTGCTACTTCCTGGTGAAGCAGAGGACCTTGTAACAGAAGGTCTTTCCTTAATGGAAGGTGCCAGAACGGTTTTAGTTGCATCTGAAGAAGGGATGAAAACCAAAGCCTTTTGGGCCAGAAGGGAGTGACGAGGATCACTGTTGTCTCCTCCTTCCTGATTTTTGCTATGATCCGAGGGATATGCTGAAACGGGGGGAATGAGTAACAGAGGTGAAATTCCCAATTGTGCGCCAGAGCATCCACTCCCAGTGATGGCTCGTTCCTGTTCAGGGAGAAGAAACGAGACACTTGCGAGTTTTCCTGGATCGCAAAGAGATCCACTCTTGGGCGCCCCCATTTCTGCACTATCAAATGGAAGACTTCTGGATTCAATTGCCACTCCGCTTCTAATACCTGGTTCCTGCTTAGGAAGTCCGCTACTCTGTTTAGGGTCCCTTTTAAATGGACCGCGGATAAGGATAGAGTATGGAGCTCTGCCCAACTTAGAATGCCTTTTGCTAGGATTTGCAGAACTTTGCTTCTGGTTCCCCCCTGTCTGTTTATGTAGGCCACCGCCGTGGCGTTGTCTGACAGGATCTGAGTATGCTGTCCCTGGATTTCTTTCGCAAAGGTCAGTAAGGCTATCTCTATAGCTTTTAGTTCCCTCCAATTGGAGGACCTCAGTGCATCTTTTGTGGCCCACGAGCCCTGGGCCCACCGACCGTTCAAATGAGCCCCCCAACCCCAGGAACTGGCATCGGTTGTCAACCTCACCTGGGTTGGGAAGGACCATAACAGACCCTCTGAATATCTTGTCTGGTTCTTCCACCACCAAAGACTCCTTTTCACTGAAGTAGGGATCTTCACTAGTGAATCTAGTGAATCCTGCTGGTGATTCCAGGTTTTTAACAGGAAACTTTGCAGAGGTCTGAAATGGAGCTTTTCCCACTGGACGGCCGGTATGGAAGAGGTCAGGGTTCCCAATGCTGACATGACCTTCCTGATGGACAGAAATTGATTGGACTGTAGCAGTGACACCACTTGTACCAATTTTTCCTGTTTTTCCTCTGGAAGAAAGATTTTTTGTTCCAAAGAGTTGATACGGAAACCCAGGAATAACACTTCCTGTGAGGGAATCAGATTTGATTTTTGAAGGTTTAAAATCCACCCTATGGATTCTAGGTGAACACAGGCTCTGAGCAAGTTTTCTTGAAGACCTTCTCTGGTCTGAGCAAAAAACAGCAGGTCGTCCAGATAGGGAATAACTGAGATCCCTTCTAGACGCAGAGGCGCCAGTGCTTCGGCCATTATTTTTGTGAACACCCTTGGGGATGATGACAGACCAAACGGGAGTGCTCTGAATTGCAGATGTACCACCTTCTTCCCTTCTTTCAGTGCTAACCTCAGATATTTCTGCGACCTGGCGGCAATAGGAATGTGGAGGTAGGCATCTTGTAAATCTATTGATGCCATGTAGCACCCTTGATACAGGAGGTTTCTTACTGAAAATATGGAATCCATCCGAAACCTTCTGTACTCTACTGATTTGTTCAGCATTTTGAGATTCAGGATAAGACGGAACTTTCCTGAAGGTTTCTGAACGAGAAAAACATGTGAGTAGAACCCCTGGAAGAACTCCCCTGCCGGGACCGGAACAATGACTTTCTGAGGTTTCAGTTCCTGAATTAGGGACTTCATGGCGAAAGCTTTGACTGCATCCCTTGGGACGTTTGTCACCAAGAATCTTTTTGGAGGTTCTTTTCCGTGAATTCTATCACATACCCCTGGGAGAGCATATTTACAATGAACTGATTTGAAGAAATGGCTCTCCACTGAGGAAGAAACTCCTGGAGTCTTCCCCCGACCTTGAGGGAGTCATTGTAGTTTTCCGGAGGTCGCAGGAGGATTGAAGAGCACTCCACCCCTACCTTTGAGCTTCTGAGAAGACCATGACTTCTTCTTGCCCTGCGTTTTTCCTTCCTGCTGACCTTTTTGGGGCCGAAAAAAAAGCTTACGGGTTTGCACCTGTTTTTTCTTAACCGGAAACGACTTTTTCTTATCTGCCGTACGGTCAAGAATGGACTCTAGTTCTGAACCAAATAGCAGATCACCTGCAAAAGGAATACCACACAGTCTATTTTTCGATGCAGCATCCCCAGGCCATGTCTTCAGTCATAAGGCCCTTCTAGCAGAATTAGTTAAAGCTGCTGACCTCGCTGACATGCGGATAGATTCCGCATCCGCAATATATGATATTGCTGCAGACAGGGTTGAAAAGGAGTCTAGAATCTCCTGTTTTGAGGAATCTGCTGTGACATGGGCCTTCAACTGGTTAACCCAGTGATCTAAGTTCCTTGCAACACAGGTTGTTGCCATTGCCGGTTTTAGATTGTTCATCACTGATTGCCAGGTTCTTTTAAGAAGCAGGTCCATCCTTTTATCCATGGGCTCCTTCAGAGTGCCCATGTCCTCAAAGGCGAGGTCCATAGACTTAGAGACCTGAGAAAAGGCAGAGTCCAATTTTGGAACCTTGTTCCATATAGAATCCGGATTTTCCTCAAATGGAAATCTTTTCTTGTGAGCCCGGGAAAAGAAAGGCTTTTTCTCAGGTTCCAGCCACTCTTTTTTAATCATATCAGTGATAACCGAATGGACAGGAAAAGAACGGCCTTTTGAATCTCCTAAACCAGCATACATGCGGTCATGCAGGGAGAGTTTCTTCTTTTCCTCTTCTATCCCCAAAGCGGCATGGATTACTTTCAGGAGTCCTCCCACCTCTTCTAGCGACATTTTGTATTTAGAAGCGGCATCCGATTCATTTTCCTCCTCAGAATTTGTATCATCTGGAGCGAGGGAAACGGACCCTTGGGAAGTGTCCTGGAATATCGGACCCCCCAAAATTATTTGAGAGCCGCCCTGGGGTTCTGAAGATGGCTGCGGAACCGAAGAATCCCTAGAGGGACCTGGTTCCTCTCTTAGGTTTGACCTAAAAGCTTGAAAGGTGGCCCGGAGCTCATCCTTTATTGTTGTAACCAAATCGCCACATACGGATGTAGTCTCCTCTCTGACCAAATTTGTAATGCACTCTGCACAAAGCGTTTTGGTCCAAACATCGCTTAATTTCTCTTTGCAGACAGGGCACCTTTTCTTGACTGGTTGGGCAGAACCTTTGGCCTGGACAAACAGAAAAGAGACATGGAACCATGGAACCATGCTTAAAAGGCTGCAATACAGCACAAATACACCCAGGTGCACTAAGGAAGATAACATCTCACTTCCATGTGCCCAGCAAGCCACCACCACCACCACCTAATCCCCTGTTGCAGGGCAGATATACTAAACCTAACCACTGCAACATACATTCCCAAGGATGGAGGGGGGGGTGGTGGGTGGGGGAAGGGTGAGTAACCCCCCCCACAGGAGAAAACGGCCCAGGGTAATAGAGGACACAGTCCCTTACCTTAGCCTTGCTGGCGCCTTGGCTTGCCCCCTTATCTGCTGCATCGCTATCCATAGCTGTCTGCGTGAAAACGAACGGCTCCAGATTCAAAAACGCCGCTTCGCTGACCTGGAACCGGAAATAAGGCACCAGGTGACCCTGCCCTCTCCCTCTGCACTTTGCATTTGGAAAGGACGCGCGCGCTGACCCGGAAGTGCTGCCTCCTCCCATTACAGGACGTGGCAGAGGCGCTCCTCTGCCACCAGAAACATGGCGGCCGCCAACGTTCGTTCCTCCAATGCAGCCAGCAGGGAACAGAGGACGGCCGCCTGTCTGGCCAAAAATTGGAAGCAGCACCCCCAGACTTACAGGCTCTCCCCGAGCATGGAAGAGGGAGCCCACAGGACCGTCCATCTGGGAGGCAAGTGGGAGGCTCACTCTCCTAGCCAAAAAAAGACCTAACAGGTGAGAACCCGTGTCTCCCAGGGAAAATCCTGAGAGATCATGGCTCCCACCAGAGGTGTTCCTCCAGCTGGAGGAAACACAAAAAACTGACGAGGCAACGTGGAGGACTCCAATTAAAGACTTAATTGATGAGGTGTTTCCTGTGGGAGGAGGAGCCATGATCTCTCGGGTGCTGTCCTGAAAGACGTTTTGGAAATAATGCGTAGCAGAAAGCAAATTAGAACAGGAAGAAAGGGGAGAGAAAACAAAAAGTACAGGAGCAGAAGAAAAGGAAATGGGGGGGGGGGAGAGGGGGTAAAAGGGACTTATACATGGAAGGTCCCACTGGAAGCATTGTCAACTGTATCTGTTATAAAGAGTTCAAAGTCTGAGGAAAACCGGGAGTGTAGCCACACAGTCCACATAATGTACAGTCCACATACATTCAGTCTTAGCATCCCAGGCTACCATACCTTCTGTGTGTTCAATCTTGTCCAATTCATAAGCCCAATCAACTAAAGAGGGGATCCCCCACTGGCGACAAAATCTAGCATTAATAGATCAGGCAGCGGTGAGAAAATGGTGCATTAAGCTTTTTTTAAATTTGTTTATAGGAGCCCAGCAACATGGAAATATGGTTACTCAAGGGTCGTTTGGTAGTTTGTGCCCAACAAGTTTGTCATATAGTCGTAGTAGTTTATCACAAAAAGGGATAATGCCCGGGCATATGCCCCATAGATGAGTCATGGTTCTGGGGGGCCTGTAAACATCTCCAGCATGTATCTGGTATTGCAGGATCAGTTTTTTGCACGATAGTAGGGCAGCGATACCATCTAGACACAATTTGATAATTCCTTTCTTGGGCATGGGATGATAGACAGTTCAAAAGAAAGCGCCAGTGTTTTGCACCATTCAAAATTATCAGGGGATACATTTAGCTCGTTTCCATTTTGAAAGGAATGATGGTGGATTGAAGTGTATAGTTCAGAAGAAGAGCTTCAGCTTTTCAACACGAAAGGAATTTGGAACTAGTAAAAGTCGAAAAGAAAGATGCGGTCCCAAACAGCTGAGTCAATGGGCTGGGTCTAGAGGATAATAAACTTCTGGTAAGGTATTTGTCCCATATCCATAGCATAGCAAAGGTCATAAAGGGCAACAGGTCAGTAGAGGATCCCGTCTGTCGGATCTGTCCACAGAGGTCTGGGGAAATTGGACCATTTTCTAGTGAGGTCCACAGTCTAGTGGATTTACCATGTTACCAATCAATGACCCGAAGCAACAATGCTGCATGAGAGTATAGTAAGAGGTGAGGAAGGGCAACACCTCCTTGAAGTTTAGGTAGCACTAAGATATTAGGGCCAATTCGATGCCTTTTACATTGCCATATAAAGTCACAAATAGCTCTATTGACCGATGGGAAAAAACCCAGAGGGGAAGGAACAGGGATCGCCTCAAAAGGTATAAACAAATTTAGGCAACACGTCCATTTTGACAATGTTCATAGGGCCAAACCATGAAATGTTCAGTTTGTCATACGATTTGAGACACGTATGAATCGCAAGAGACAAGGGTGTATAATTCAAATCTGCCATGGTAGATAGAGAAGTAGGAATCTGGACACCAAGGTATTTAATAGCTTTTTGTTGCCATTTAAACGTGAAATTGGAGATTGGAGCTGGGATAGAGCAGTCTTGGATCGGGATACATTAAGGGCCTCCGTTTTGACATGATTTATTTTAGTTATGAACCGCTCGTTGCAGTTGTACTGTGGCAGGTTGGCTCCCCTGCGCGAATCGCTCTCATTGTAAGTCAGGCACATACACGGCAATTTGTGGGTGTGCGTGCCGCCGGAGGCTCATTCACGAGCGGGGGAGCTAACCAGCGGGTCCGGCGGACTCGATGTCCGCTGGCCACCCACAATCGCTCCAGAGAGAGGCAGAGTGGTGATCTGTCAGTGTAAACAAACAGATCACTGTTCTGTCAGGGGAGTAGAGACAGATGGTCTGTTCCTAGTGATTAGGAACAGGGATCTCTCTCCTCCTCCAGTCAGCCCCGCCCCCATACAGTTAGCATTACCCCCCCAGGGAACACACCTAACCCCTTGATTGCCCCTAGTGTTAACCCCTTCCCTGCCAGTGTCATTTATACAGCATGCAGGGGCTATTTTTAGCTCTAAATGGTGTATAAATGTCGACGGTCCCAAAAAAGTGCCAAAAGTGTCTGATCTGTCCGCCGCATTGTCGCAGTCCCGCTAAAAATCGCTGATTACCACCATCGTTAGTGAAAAACAAACAAAAAAATTCCATAGATCTATTCCGTATTTTGTAGACGCTATAACTTCTGTGCAAACCAATATACACTTTTTGCGATTTTTTTACAAAAATATGTAGAATACATATTAGCCTAAACTGATGAAGAAATTTTTTTTTGATATTTATTATCGCAAAAAAAGTTGTTGTTTTTTTTTGTCGTTTGCGCCAAAAAAAAAAAAAAAAAACGCAGGTGATCAAATACCACCAAAAGAAAGCTCTATTTGAAAAAAAGTGAACTTTTTTTGGTTACAGCGTCGCACGACCGCGCAATTGTCAGTTAAAGCGACGCAGTGTCGTATCGCAAAAAATGGCTTGGTCATTAAGGGGGTCATTAAGGGGGAAAATATTCCAGTCCTTAAGTGGTTAAAATGGCTTACCAAGCCAAACTCTGGCTGGTAAAGATATTTTTTTGTATTTATTTTTAATAAATTTGCAAAGATTTCAAACTTCTTTCATGTCATTATTGGGTCTTGTTTGTAGAATTTTGAGGAAAATAATAATGTAATCCATTTTGGAATAAGGCTGTAACATAAATGTGGAAAAAGTGAAGTGCTGTGAATACTTTCCGGATGCACTGTACTTTTTCAATAGTGTAGACATGAATTAAAAAGGTGGGCATTTTTTGTGTTGAACATGGGAGAACCAAGGAAGATAGCAATTTATTACTTACTGCACATAGAACTATTTGCTTTCTCTACACTTTCCTTGCTATGTAAAATCCTTGCTCACTCGTGCATATCACAGCATGCACAAAATAGGTCCCAAGTCACATTTGTACGAGAATAATGAGCTGTAATTCGAATTCATAATTTATAAATGGTATGAGAAATAAAGTTTTTTTCCTACTTAATGTAGTAGCAGTAGTAGAAGATACAAGCTTTAAAATTTGTCGCCACCTAAATATTTAACCTCCATGCTCCAATAAAAGTTAGGTGAAAGTGCTGAACAAGTGATTTGGCATAATGATGATGCTTTAAGCCAATTAAAAAAGGACACTAACCTCTCCAGGGATCCAGTGCCATCCTTACATGGACCAGTTCTATCCTGGTCTTCAGGACTCTGGCGCAATTATATGGTAAAGGGCCATTGTTATTTCCACTCCTCTATTCAAACTGTCCAAAGCTGGTCACACATTATAATTTTAGCCCTTGTTTACACCATGTCCATTGAGCTGCGTTTTTCTGCACACCGTTGCACATACATGGTGTGAACAGGGCACATAGAAAACAATTGTTTTCTATGTGTCCTGTTCGCACCACACATGTGCGGTGGTGTGCACAAAAATGCAGCTCAATAGATATGATGTGAACATCCCCCTAATGTACAAAATCCTTCCGATTTTCCACCTAAGCAGGATGAGGACCTAAGCAAACAATTCATTCAAATGTGTTGGACCCTTATGCTACACAATTGTCTAACTCTACAGAAGAATATGACAGTTTGTTATTTGGATGAAGTCCTAAAAGAGAAGAGTGGTTGTTCACATCAAGGAATGTAGAAATCCCGGGCAGTGCTCGCTGAATGAACAGATGCATGCATTACTGGTAAGAATGAACACTGTGTTACAATTGAACTAATGTGGTTTAAATTTAACACAATATTAACCAATAGAATGCAGTTGGCACAAAGGTCTTTTATTCTTCTGAAGCTTACAAATTATAATTACAAATGAATACATCAGAAGTAATCCAGACCCTGAAATATACGGTTTTTGGAATTTACATTATATACAAGAGGCAGAGGACTGAATTGGCATTTTATAATACAGTAGACATTTTCCAGCATGTCCGCTATCCACGAGCAGCGTTGGTCAGAACAACCAGTTTCGTTTGGCTAATGACACGTTGCTTCCTTCAGCATTCATCAATGCTTATTTATGCTCCATCAGTACAGGCGTCTCTTGGCTTTGGCTCTGGCCCTGAAAAGGGAGCATTTCAGGAAACACATTTAATCAGGATTTTATTATCAACACAATCACATTTCTGCTTATAGTTACGGTATAATTACTTGATTAAAAAAAAATATGACTTTGGGGTTACAGAAGCGCCCATGTTGTAACTGCAACTTACTCAGGTGGTAAATAAATGAATTATTATATATATATATATATATATATATATATATATATATATATATATATATATATATATATATATATTTTAAATAAATATAAATGTATCTCCATTAAAAACCCCTTGAAACAAAACACGGCTAAACGTGAGTTACTGCGTTTACAAGCTGTTACAGGCATTTGGTGTTTCAAACGCTCTGAACATCTGCCCTGAATGCATTTATTTTTGCTTTCCAAAAAATGCTTCTAAACACAAATGCCTAGAGATAACTATAAAACGACCCTGTGTACATGTACTGATAAGATAACAGAGGAGAGTTCAGGGGCAGCTGAAAAAAACACCCAACTGCTCCTAAACATCCATTTACCAGCAGCAGTGTACATGAAGCCTAAGAGATGTGAAGCTGCTATTGCTGACAGGGCTAGCTGTTTCAACTGTGTTACCTGTTCCAGGTTAATGACCAGGGTTCTTTTTAAATGTTTTCACTAAGGATTGACACCTTCACCCAAGATGCACACATTTTTCTAATTGGATTCAATGATAAAAATGTGTGAATCCTAGGTGAAATTTTTTTTTAAATGGCTTCCAAAGTATTTAAACGTGAGGGAAAGTGGGCCAGGAATTCTGCATTTAACCACTTGCCTACTGGGCACTTTTACCCCCTTCCTGCCCAGGCCACTTTTCAGCGCGGTCGCACTTTGAATGACAATCACGTGGTCATGCAACACTGTACTCAAAATACATTTTTATCATTTTTTTTACATAAATAAAGCCTTCTTTTGGTGGTATTTAATCACCACTGGGTTTTTAATTTTTTGCTAAAACAAAAAAAGGACAGAAAAATTTAGAAAAAAAAAAAAAAAAACACACAAAAAAAAGCATTTATAGTTCGTTATTAAATTTTGCAAACGTCATTTTTCTTTAGTCCATCCACTTACTGATGGGCTTTTAGAGGATGCACTGATGAGGCGGCACTTTTGGGTACAGATCAGAAGGCACTGATGCCCCTGTAACAGAAGCAAGTTAACGGCCCCCTTTTTTCCCCTCACGCTGAAAGCTTGAGGGGAGGAAAAAAAAGCAGATAACCAGCTTCTGTTTACTTCCGTGATCAGCTGATCACGTGGTAAAGAGCTGCTGTGATTGGCCCTTTACCCCAATCTGTGATCAGTCGAATCCCGAGGACTCGGCAATCACAGAGCGTGCCGCCCTGCTCGAGCACGGGAGGACATTCATGGACACCCTCCCAGCGTTTTAAGCCCACGCTGTAGCCATCTTTTGGCTATAGCGCGGGCGAGAAAGGGTTAAAGAATGAGATGTCATCAATGGTTGGCCTCATGTTTCTCTCAGGAAAGATTCACTTTTAGTTTAAGCCCGGGTTCACACTACAACGGGCTGGGGATCGCACAGGAGCGCTGTGCGTCCCTGTTCCCCGTTTCAGGGACGAATCAGGGCCGATTCTATGCCTGAATTCGGCCCTGAAACGGAGCCAAAGACACACAGCGTTTTTGTGCAGTGCGCTCCGCAGCCGCCCCGGAGATATGCGAACCGGCTCCATAGGGAGCCAGTCACATTCTCCTGCTATGCGAATTAGATGTGCGGAAACGCACATCTAATTCGTATAGGTGTGAACCCGGGCTAAATGTTAAAGAGATTAGTCTATGGCAGTGGTTTCCAAACTGCGGCCCTGTGCTTGCTTTTATCGGGCCCTTGAGGCATTTTTCCTGCCACAGACACCAATAGGACACTATTACTCCCACTTACACCAGCAATGGGACATATTTCCTTCCACTGACACCAACAATTGGGCACGATTCCTTCCCCTGACACCAAAGACATTGAGACATTGTTTACTCCCACTGAGCACAGTCCGGTCCCCCTAAGGTCTGAACGACAGTAAACTGGCCCTTTGTTTGGAAAGTTTGGGGACCCCTGGTCTATGGGGTTGATTTACTAAAGGCAAATAGGCTGTTCATTTGGCAAGGGAGCTTTGCTTAGTGAGCGAGGTAAAATTCTGCTGACTTCCATCACACAATCACGTGCTAGCAAAATACATTTTTTTTCTTGCACATAATTGTGTATTCTTTACAAAGTAAATTTTCACTGCATCCACTTAAGGAAAATGCCCTTGCCAAGTGAAACACCCATTAGCCTTTAGTCAACCACTTTATGTTCAGTTAGTTTACATGGTTTAGTGTGTGGTTGTTTGCAGGTCTTTTACTACATATATGAGATAGGTATGTTTTTTTTTTTAATTTGGGGGGGGAGGGGGTGTCAAATAATTTTTATTAAGGGATTTTGACTTTTTACAAAATAAAACAAAAATAAAAGGTATACATAGACAAAAGGCCAAAGATCTCAAAGGCAGTATAGTTGTTCTTACAATGGGCACAGAACGATTTACATACATAAATATCAGTAAGAAGTATCAGTAATGCATGTCAAAGTAGCTTAAAAGATTTGTGCTGGAATAGTATACACCAACTATATAAAGAATAGTATTCTTACTGTTAATAGCAAAATATGCAGTGAGAATGAGTAAATGCTTGCCTAAAACATTGCCACTGAACAATTCTAAACTAAAAACTACCCTACTGCTAGCAGCCTGCTATATGTTTGACAGTCCCACCCATGTCTTTCACAAAATGGCAATAACTACAACCATCCTTGATCTGCTTACATGAGCCTATGCAAAGCATCCTTGCAGGATTTGCAGAGAGACAAGGGTTGCTGGAACTAAACCAGGTACCTGCAGCTAGGGGTCCCATAGTTTACTGAACTTCATGGGGTACCTCAGGATTTCAAATACCTTTCTTTGAGCAGGCTGGAATTAACTTGGATACGCCATTCCTCAAACGTATGAGGGAGAGGCACTATTCCATTTCAACAGAATGCATTTGTGAGCCAGGCACAACAGACGGGAGATAGCAGTCCTGGCTTGAGGTGTAAACAGTTCTTCATCAAGAAATCCCAAGATACAGGTCAGGGGGGGGGGGGTGTCACTATTTAGAGACACCTGAAAGGCTTGATCAATAATTGATACTATTTTGTTCTACTAGCGTACCAGTTTGGGGCATCTCCAGAACATGTGTAAATGGTCAGCCGGAGTACCCCCGCATCTAGGACATTCTAGTGTCATTTAGTAAAACACAATAAAACAATTACATTTAATTTACTATTTTACTCATATGTAGATCAAGGGAATAGCCTCTGATATGCATAGGCCATCAGTTAAAGCAAAAGAAAAAAAAATGTATTCCTATGCACCACATTATTAACTTTTAGTATAACATGCCTCAATGAACCCCTTCTTCCCCTTAGCTATTTTTATTACGATATATACAGAATATTTTTTTCCTAATAATATTTAAAAAAAAAAAAAAAAAAAAAATCTTCAAAACTCGTTTGTTGCTTTTTTCAGGCTAGCATAACAAAATTAAATAAAACTGAACAGGAAAATGCCTTTTTACCAGAATCCTCATTTTAGTGGAATATATATGGGACAAATTATGAAACAAAATATGCACTTTTTATGTACAGGTAACTAATACAGAAATAAAACTTTTAAAAACACCAGTTAAAATAAAAAAAAATGCATTTTTCATTTTCATACATGGCAGACCCGAAAGAGGTTAGTGGCCTTGAAGGAACAACGAGAAAGAGAGAATATACATCATACCGCTAGATAAGGACACACTAAAGGGTAAGTGTACCATAATGTGCAAGAAGGCTATGCTTTCTTACACAATATGGGAAGAGCCCACCCACCCTGAAAGTGGTAAGGATTCCATTTGAAGCAAAACTTAAATCTTCACAGTATTAAAAGCATCTGTTTGATAAATGCAACAAACATTGAGAAATAAATGCAAATAACAAATTACTTATTGGTCAATTTACAGCTTAGACCAGTAATGGCGAACCCTGGCACCCCAGATGTTTTGGAACTACATTTCGCATGATGCTCATGCACTCTGCAGTGTAGCTGAGCATCATGGGAAATGTAGTTCCAAAACATCTGGGGTGCCAAGATTTGCCATCACTGGCTTAGACAGTACCACTAGATTTATTTAGCCATAAACATAAGAATCCTATCAATAAAAAAAAAATAAAAAATATACTAGACTTTTAAATGAGCGCCTCTTTAGATTTCTATTAAAACTATCAAGGCAAAAAAACGCCACCTTATAGACCCTGAAGTACAGAAAAATACCTGTTGGTATGACCATAAATACATTTAGCTCCTACTTTCCTCGTGGGCTGACAACACTGTACTAAAATTGCAAATAATGGTGTCAGTCCTCCCCTGTTGTCTTTTGCTTTAGTACAGAATACCTCCCAGTTTCCTAATTTCCACAACATATGAGGGAGGTATTCTGCAGTCCAAGAGAACAAGACTGCTTGAGATTAGGGATGAGCTTTCTGTTTGGGTCGAACATTGGCTGTTCGCCCGTTCGTCAAAAACTGAACATTATGGGCCGTTCGCACCAAATTCGATCGGCGCGTAACGGCCCATAATGCACTGCGGGAGCGCAGTGCACTGCTGTATGATGATTGGCCAGAGCATACATCATGACCTGCATGCTTTGGCCAATCACAGCGCCCTCAGCTAAGAGAGCCATAATTGGCCAAAGGCAGGGTGCCCTTGGCCAATCATGGCTCAGGGGGACTAAGTCCACGCCCCACACTATATAAGGGCGCCTGCACGTTGGCCTTGTGTAGTGTGTTGTTGGCGTGGATGGAGAGAGAGAGTCATTTAGATTGAGAAGGCAGATTGTTCAGTTAGCTGCAGCGTATTTAATATATATATATATATATATATATATATATATATATATATATATATATATATACACACACACACACACACACACACACACAGACAGTCTTGTATATATATATATATATCTCCACTGTATCCAGTTTAGCTATATCTCACTGCAGGCCGTTCCTGGTGTACTCTTTCTAATATACTTCTGGCAGGCGATTCAGTTAGCTGCAGTGTATTTAACACATATATATTAATATATTTTAAATAAATATATATATATATATATATATATATATATATATATACACATATATACACACACATATATACACACATATATACACACACAAAGGACACCAGAAACTAAATTATAGACCTGCACCAGGCTGGGAAGACTGAATCTGCAATAGGCAAGCAGCTTGGTGTGAAGAAATCAACTGTGGGAGGAATAATTAGAAAATGGAAGACATACAAGACCACGGATAATCTCCCTCGATCTGGGGCTCCACGCAAGATCTCACCCCGTGGGGTCAAAATGATCACAAGAACAGTGAGCAAAAATCCCAGAACCACACGGGGGGACCTAGTAAATGACGACCTGCAGAGAGCTGGGACCAATATAATAAAGGCTACCATCAGTAACGCTACGCCGCCAGGGACTCAGATCCTGCAATGCCAGACGTGTCCCCCTGCTTAAGCCAGTACATGTCCGGGCCTGTCTGAGATTTGCTAGAGAGCATTTGGATGATCCAGAAGAGGATTGGGAGAATGTCATATGAAAAGTAGAACTGTTTGGTAGAATCACAACTCATCGTGTTTGGAGGAGAGAGAATGCTGAGTTGCAACCAAAGAACACCATACCTACAGTGAAGCATGGGGGTGAAAACATCATGCTTTGGGGTTGTTTCTCTGCAAAGGGAATAGGATGACTGATCCGTGTACATGAAAGAATGACTGGGGCCATGTATTGTGAGATGAGTGCAAACCTCCTCCCATCAGCAAGGGCATTGGAGATGAAACGTGGCTGGGTCTTTCAGCATGACAATGATCCCAAACACACCACCCAGGCAACGAAGGAGTGGCTTCGTAAGAAGCATTTCAAGGTCCTGGAGTGGCCTAGCCAGTCTCCAGATCTCAACCCCATAGAAAACCTTTGGAGGAAGTTGAAAGTCCGTGTTGCCCAGCGACAGCCCCAAAACATCACTGCTCTAGGGGAGATCTGCATGGAGGAATGGGCCAACATACCAGCAACAGTATGTGACAACCTTGTGAAGACTTACAGAAAACATTTGACCTCTGTCATTGCCAACAAAGGATATATAACAAAGTATTAAGATGAACTTTTGATATTGACCAAATACTTATTTTCCACCATAATTTGCAAATAAATTCTTTCAAAAATCAGACAATGTGATTGTCTGGATTTGTTTCCACATTTTGTCTCTCATAGTTGAGGTATACTTATGATGACAATTACAGGCCTCTCTCATCTTTAAGTGGGAGAAGTTGCACAATTGGTGGCTGACTAAATACTTTTTTACCCCACTGTGTATATATATATATATATATATATATATATACATACACACATATATATACATATATATATATACATACACACACACACACACACACACACATACACAGTACCGTGCACCTCTAGTGCAGTTGCTACTACTTTTCTGGTGGTGTACACTGTACACAATACATACAGTGCACCCATAGTTATTACACTTCTGTTGGGGTACACAGTACCGTGTACCCATAGTGCAGTTGCTACTACTTTTTTGGTGGTGTACACAATACAGTACACCCATAGTAGTTATTACAGTTTGTGTACACAGTACCGTGCACCCATAGTGCCGTTGCTACTACTTTTCTGGTGTGTACACAGTACACAATACATACAGTGCACCCATAGTTGCTATTAGACTTCTGGCGGTGTACACAATACTGTGCACCCATAGTGCAGTCGCTACTACTTTTCTGGTGGTGTACACAGTACACAATACATACCGTGCATCCATAGTTGCTATTAGACTTCTGGTGGTGTACACAATACTGTGCACCCATAGTGCAGTTTTTACTACTTTTCTGGTGGTGTACACAGTACACAATACAGTATAGTGTGGTGTACACAATACAGTGTAGTGTGGTGTTGCAAAACAAAATCCCCATCATGTCCGGAAGGCCACCAAGAAGAGGCAGATGGGGGGTGGTGGTGCCCTAAACCAAAAATATTGTTGGAAACTAGCATCATCAAGATTGAGGAGGAATTGTATAGTCAGCATAGGCAGTCTTTAAGGGATCCCAGATCCATAGCAAATTCAATCAGTTACTTCAGCATCAGGTGCTTGAGAGCTGCTGATCCAAGACTGATTCATTTTTATGAATGTGAGCCTATCAAGAGAGTCTGGACAGGCGCACTCTATGATCCGTTACAAACCCTCCAGCAGCACTGAATGTGCGTTCAGAAAGAATGCTGGATCCAGGACAGGCCAGTAGATCAACTGCATATCGAGCAGGTCCTGGCCAGTGGTTCATCCTCAAGACCCAGTAACCCAGTGGATGGTGGACATGTCAGAAATGAGGCGGTTGGTGGGCAGGTTGCATTCCCTTTGAATGTCAGCCAGCCGAGCACTGTCATTGTATGACCGTTGGAAATGACCAGACTTTTCTGGCCTGCCTCAGGAGATCTTGTAAGCCTGGGTACCTGCTCAAGAACTGCTGCACCATCAAATTCAGGATGTGTGCCAAACATGGGTCAAGTGTCCCTGTCGGAGGGCGGAGAGAAGGTTGGTGCCAGTGTTGCATACAACCATTCCTGGCTGAAGCTGGCATGGTGTCAACCACCTCTGAGCCTGCCCCTGCAGAGCTGACAGAATCTCTGCCCCAGTGTGGCTCCTGTCCCCTAAGCAGTGGTTTAAGCTTAAACTACGTAGACGGTTCTTTACTGTAAGAGCGGCAAGGATGTGGAATTCCCTTTCACAGGCGGTGGTCTCAGCAGGGGTCATCAATAGTTTCAACTATTAGAGAAGCACCTGAACGACCGCAACATATATACAATGTAATACTGACATATAATCACACACATAGGTTGGACTTGTGTCTTTTTTCAACCTCACCTACTATGTAACTCATGCACTGCAGGGCATCTTTTTGCCTGAGTGCTTGCGTAGCCCCTTGAACGCTTGCACCGCTGGTTCAGAGAACAAATCTGCAGAAGAGGCCATGGAGGAGGAAGAAGAAGAGGAGGGGGTGGAGGAGAGAGCTGTTGCAGAATCGCCGCTAGCATTTTGGAGGCGTGGTGGTGGAACAAGCTCCATATACTGAATCCTGTCCTGTATCATTCCCAGCTGCCAGCAGAGTTACCCAGTGCGCAGTGAAGGAAAGGTAACATCCCTGCCCATGCCTGCTAGACCATGAGTCTACAGTAATATACACCTTACTGCTGACCGCCCTGTCCAACAAGACAAAAACATTGCCTTCCGCATGCCAGTAGAGCGCTGGAATGGCCTTCCATGAAAAGAAATGGTGTTTTGGAACCTGCAACTGAGGTACAGCACATTCCACAAATTCACGAAAGGGGGCAGAGTCTACCAGCTGAAAAGGCAGTAGTTGCAGTGCTAGCAATTTGATAAAGCTGGCATTCAAGCTAGCATTCACTGTGAGCATGTGGATGGCTGGGACCGAATTTTTTTTTACGGTTTAGCAACTGGGGTAGGGAATTTTGCCTGCTAAAATCAGATGGTGGTGTACTGCTAGCAGATTGGCTGCAAGTACTTGGGACACCTATTGCTATACCTTCATTCCTGTCCGTGCAGGTTTTCGAGAGGACTGTAGTAGGGTTGGAGATCCCAGATAAGGAGCAAGGAGAAGTCCACCTTTTTCTTTGATGTGGGTCTTTCAAGTGCTGTTGCCAACGGACTTGTTGCCTTACGAGATTATGTGAAATCTACATTAATAGCTGTAAAATATTGGAATTATGAATATATTTAATTTACATTTAATGAATATATTTAATTTACCTTTTATCTATGTAGGGTGGAACATATCTTCACAGAAATCTCTGGTAGCCCAGACAAGTCGGTGCCTAGGTTTGTGTATACAAACAATAGGATCCAAACCTCATTGTTTTACACATACTCACTTCAAAGGATCCCATGCTGGGTTATGCAATGAAGGGAGGCCAACCCGTAATCCATACTTAACTTCCCGGGAAAATTCAAGTTAAGCTCCTGCTCAGAATAGTCACAAGGATTTCCATTAAAGGAAGCTGACTTATGCAAAGTATAGGGATTAGAGATGTAGCCAGTCCTTAACTAGGAATAGGGAAGCTCACCAATCAGAGCCAGGCTGCGCCAAGCAATGAGGCATCAGCATGTAATGATATACACAGACTAGATGGGAGGGAGACACACACTTTTATGGGAGAGCAACCATCAGGATGGAACCTTGGTGCAAAGGGTAATTATGGGAAAGGTCTGCATTTTACTTGTAATTAAATATGTTTGCAGATTAAAGTTTTCAGGAATATACTCTGTATTCCTTCATATAATTCTCTTATTTTAACCTAATATTTTCTTCCTTGGTGTATACTACAGATAGATGGTTGTGTATTAGATAGACTTTCAGCTACTCACCAATAAATGTTATTATGTTAAAGCTTTCACTCATGGTCAAAGAACTCTCATTTAACCCAAATCATATCTGAGAGATATTAAATCTCAAATATAGTATACGGGAAAAAGACTGCATGGGAGGTCGTCATATGTCTGGTCAAGCATGTGGTGCCCAAGTGTCTGCTGTTGTGGCCACGCTTGATCCGCTTCAGACATAGGTTGCAAACAGCAACAGTGCGATCTGCTGCACACGTGTCCAAAAAGGCTCACACCAAGGAACTTTTCAAAATCAGCGGGGAGTCAGCAGCGCCCTGCACCTGCGGAGCTTTGCGGTGTAATGCAGTAGGGTGACTGCCCCCTAAAGGACATCTTGCCTCAGAGTTGTGCCTCCTCCTCTATTCTATCAGGCATCCAAGTAGAGTCAGTGACCTCATCATCCCCTTTCTCCTAGTCACTGGAGCAAACTTGGCACTATGCTGCAGCTGGGGGAACATGACTGGCAGTTTCTTGTCCTTCTTGGGCACACCTTCTCTCTAGGCTCACGTTATTCCCTTCCTCAACCTGGGAACCAACATCGGAGCCTTCAAATCACTGCGCATCCTCCAGCAGCATGTACCAGACACTGTGGTCGATTAGTTCGGGGGATTCCTCCGTGCATGATGGTTGGGCTACAAAAGGAGTGACTGTGGACAAGGAGCCGGAATAGGCTGCTTTGGCAGCTGCATAGGAAGGAAAACTACTCCGAGCCTGGGTCACAGAGGATGAGGACGGCTTTATCCACTTCACCAACGCTTCTGCATGTTTTGGCTCAATAACACGGTCAGCAGCAGAATAAAATGACAAGTGTGCACCACGGCCACTGGCAGAGGATGCACCATGTCCATGACCAGCACTGTTGACTGTAGACACAGAGCCTGCTTGCCCTCTTTTAGTGGCCCGTGAGCGTCTGCCTCTCCTTGGTGGCCTTCTGGACATGATGCATATTTTGTTTTGCAACACCGTACTACACTGTATTGTGTACACCACCAGAAAAGTAGTAGCAACTGCACTACGGCTGCACTGTATAATTAAAATTTTTGATCTAATGTTTCACAGCAGGGCCCATTCCTGCGCTCAACAAGAGTATCTGTAAGGCTTTACAGTGTTGTGCCACCACCACTGCCTAAAGCCCAATTTTTCTGCCCCTGTTTAACAGGGGCATGTAATTACAATTCTTGATATAATATTTCACAGCAGAGTCCGTTCCAGCGCCCACCAAGAGTTACTGTGAGAGCTTACAGTGTTCTGGTACCACCAACACCTAAGGCCCAATTTTCCACAGAGTGTATAGGGCAGGCCGTATAGTATATACAGGCGGCCCCCTATTTTCAAACATCCGACTTACAAACGGAGGGAAACAACAGAAAGTGAGAGGAAATCTACCCCTAGGAAGGGAAATTCTCTCCTGTAAGTGTTAATATGGGAAAAAGGTCTCTCCACTAATGCGTTATCACCAATCCTTGTTTCCCTAATAACCAAAAATTTTCAAAATCCAATTGTCATTGGGACAGAAAGTGAGGTGAAATCTTCTGAACAGGGGCACAGACAGCAAAAAAAAAAAAAAGTTACAGGGGTGATAACCCTGCCCTATATTATCCAAAAAGCTTAAAAATAGATTTGTGGGCTGGATCTACACTTAAAAAAATTTACCTGTTCCAAATTACAAACAGATTAAGAACAAACCTACAGTCCCTATCTTGTTTGTAACCCGGGGACCGCCTGTATACTGCTGCTGTTCAGAGTATATAGGGCCTGGGGGGCCCCACGCTCTTTTTATTTGGGTGCGGGGTACCCCTTAATATCCATACCAGACCCAAAGGGCCTGGTAATGTGCCGCAAGCAGCCCAAGCAGTTTTAAATGGCTTTTTCTCCTTCAGAAATGTCATTTTGTGCAGGGATTGTTCTAAACACGGGAAAAATGCAGCACTTTACAGGCATACTATAGACACCCCCCAGGCACGATATTTAAAGGAATACTGCACTTTTATCGTTTCACATTAAGCACTATTAAAATCACTGTTCCTGAAAAAACGGCCGTTTTTAAAACTTTTTTTGCATTGATACATGTCCCCTGGGGCAGGACCCGGGTCTCCAAACACTTTTTATGACCATAACTTGCATATTAGCCTTTAAAATTAGCACTTGATTTTTCATGTTCGAGTCCCATAGACTTTAACGGGGTTCGCGTGTTCGCACAAATTTTTGGTCTGTTTGCATGTTCTGCCGCGAACCAAACCGGGGGGTGTTCGGCTCATCCCTACTTGAGATAAAATTGCAGGACTGCTCTGGATTTCTGAAACAGGTTTTTTTTTTTTTAAAAATAGGTTTTTTTTTTTATTGCCCTTTTTAAACAGATATACCAAAACATTTTCAAATGTATATTTAACAGACCAAAAGGAAGTAAAGAAGAAATGTAAATTGTTTACATACACTAAGTGCATGACGGCGATTATTAAGGAATAGTAGGTTACCAGAATTTAAAAAAAAAATGCAACCTGTCCAAGAGTTCTGGAGATCCACATATACAGATGAGCTGACCATACACTAGTAGATGGTCGAACGAACCTTTGTACAAACATTCATATGAACGTTTTCAGTGCTTTCGATGATCTGATTGTAAGTGGTTTGAAAATACGTCAAGCGTTTCACTTGCTTTTTCTGGATGAAAAAAAACCCCCAGTTTGTCAGAAATGCGTTTGTTCTAGAAAAAAAATTCTGTTCTGCTCCTCCAATTTTTCTTGTTACTGCTGTCAAAAATAAACTTTGATTTGACCCCACTAAAGGCCCGTACACATGATCAGAAAAACTGGATGAAAATTACCGATTTCGCAGCGATCATCTTGCTCATTAATACAGCTTTCGAGAGCCGATCACAACAGGTCATCCGATATTTTTCGAAGGGACAAACACAAAAATGTTTCTCGTACGATACCAGATTGTATGATGATTGTTTATTCAGTACAGTTTTCGACCGAAAATACAATGCAAATACAATACAACACATTGCATCATTTCTGGAGTTTTATTCTGTCGTATGAGAATTTTTGTATGACCCAAATAAAAGGACAATTAAAATAAAGGACAAACACGAAAATGTTTCTTTTACGATACCAGATCACACGATTTTTGTTTAATATGTACAGTTTGTCCAAAAAAACGAATTCTGTCGTATGAGAATTTTTGTAAATTTAGTAACCTCGCTACAAGATAAGCATGCAAAAAAAAAAAAAAAAAAAAAAGACGATCATTCGTCTGATAATCTTATTGTGTGTACCAGGCTTAATGATTAGAAAATCGAACGTTCTTAAAACTAAACATTTTGCACAAAATTCTACTAGAGATTGACCAGCTTTTCATCTTCTTATTTGGGGAGCTAACCACAGAAGATTGTCTAAGCCTAGGTTCACACTGTAGCGATGCGGGAACCAGTGCGATTACAATGCCGGTTCCCGCATCGCATCTCTCCCACAGGCAGTTCACACTGCCCTCTGCAAACCGCTGCGGGTGTCACTACAACGTTAATGACATCCCCAGATCAGTTAACAGACCGCAGTGTGAACTGTGAACTCGGACAGGAATCAGATTGCATGGGTGAGAACACTCATGCGATCCGATTCCAGTGCAGGGGAAAAAAGTCCCTGCACTATTTTCCTGCGAATCCAATGCGAGTTCAGTCATACAACTGTATGGCTGAACTCACATTGCACGCGATCGGCACCGTAGTGCATGTGCGAATTACATGCGATGTCTGTGTTCGCAAACGTGTGAACCCAGGCTAAGAGACTTGATTTTACAATAATCCCTACCTGGGTACAACAGGCCTAACTGTCAATGCAAAGGTGAAGTCAGCAAAGAACGATCATGTCCCAGCTTCCTAAAATAGGTTTGGAACATCGACTCACCGGGTAAAATCGCTCAGTGACACACATATACCCAGCTCTTGGGAACTGCTTATTAGAATACATCATACAATACACTGCTACAAAAGCAAGAAAGACAGTCTTAATAAAATGAATTTTTTTTTCCTGCAACAAGATTGAACTGCATGTGATCAAAGGTCTGCATTTGTTTTCACATTTCTACCTCGCCTTGCTGTCTGTGCCTGCAATATTCCAATATTCCATGTATGGGCAGACCTAAATAATTTAGATAAGAAAAAGAAATGCTTCCAGCACATCACTAGGATGTGGTCTTTAATAATTGAACACCGGATCAAAAGAGCACGCTAGACAGTTTATTCCTAGATGGATACTTTAAAACTATATACAGCCAAATTAATAGAGATTTAAAAGACTTTCATTCCTGCATATAGTATGTCTGAATAGAAGAAACAATATGTCCCATCTTGCTACATCCAGCTATGGTTACCTATGTGTCTGAGAAGAGAACTGTAGTGTTATGTTGTTGAATCCTCTTCATGATACTTATATAACTGGTGTGGTAGTTAGGTGTGGCTGAGGTCATGGACAGGATACACATTGGGGATATTGGAACAAGGATTTGTTAGATATGTGTTTTTTCCTCAAAGATTTCCTCAGTGACCATGAACAGCACTTAAAGGGGATGTAAACCGTCGTGTTTTTTCACCTTAATACATCCTATGCATTAAGGTGAAAAAACTTCTGACACTGAGCAGCCTCCCAGTCCCCTGTTTTACTCACCTGAGCCCGTTCGTTCCTACGGCGGAGACGCTCTCTACCTCTCTGCCCATTGTCTCGGCGCTTGATTGGATAGATTGCTAACAGCGCTGCCATTGGCTCCCGCTGCTGTCAATCAAATCCAATGAATAGAAAAAAAGATGCTGCGCTAAACTTAAGGGTGAGAATTATATCAAAAACTCACATAAAAAGAAAATCAATAAGGTATTCAAATATCGTAAATAAAAATGCGACAAAGGTGAAAATTAAGAAATTAAGTGGATCTGACAAATAGTGTCAAGGTAAAATAATGTGACAATCCATGTCGATAACAAAGTTCTGTTTGATGTGTCCTCGTAAAGATAATGGTGTATCCAAAAATGTGTCCAAATAATGGAAATTAAAGTGCTCAAATAGTAGCTAACAGCACCATCACCCTTAGGAGAGAGGCTTACCGGAACGCACAGATCTGAAGGGGCTTATACCTCTCAGATCGTGAATAGCTTTTTGGCAAAAGACCCAAAGGAATACGGCTGGTTTTGATTTCAAGGGTAGTCACCAGGGCCTGGTTTGAAAAGCACTCAGGGGATATGTTGAACATTCCAAAGGGAGAAGGGGTGGTCATAAGATGTCCAGGTATTGCTACGTTGAAAACATATCAGAGAAAAAATCCCATAGTGTAATAACGTCAAGTAAATGTTTATTCTTAAAAAATGGTTAAAAAACTCACATTTTCGTGGTTGTATACAGGCATATTGTAGTGTCCACCCGATGTGTTTCGTCCTCAGTCATCATCTGGGGTATGGACATGCACCACAAACCATCACACTTAAATAATGTGACCCCAAAGAAATTACGAAACGGCCGGATGGGGACGGCACTTCCAGTCGGAGAATTGCTTCCGGTAAATAAATGGATTACAATCTATACAATTGATGCTCCATAGTGGCCGTTATATTAATTAATGTATGGGCATGTTTGTGCTTAAAATTCTTTATAAATATCATGACTCCCGTGGAGAGGCAATAATGGCGGAAGTGAAAATGCTGAATCAAGCCTCGCTATGGAGCGCACCGTGACCTATAACTTCGCACCCGTACGTCCTCTGCGTCATCGCGGACGTGCACCAAGCCTCGTTATGGAATGGCAAACGTTCGCTCTGCATCATCGTGGACGCACACGAAGCATCATTATCGAATGGCATGCATCCACAGAGGCACGCGCGTAGCGTATGAGGTCAGGCACACCGTGTGACTAGCGGCATTACGTCAACACCGCCGAATGCGATGCCATCACGGATGCGGGTCAAGCCTCACAGATGTCTGTGTATACATCTGACGAGCACCCAATAGATAACTCGTCATGGGGAATGCAAACAGACACAAACAGCCAAAAAACATATAATGATAATAAATAAAACATGGTAATATCGAATCAAATTGGGGTCACATGTATTTAAATTAAATTTAAACATTGCATTTAGAAGAAATTCTATGTTAAACATGCACGAATAGTGAACAACATATCGTGCCTACATATGAAGATCATTGGAAAATAAGAAATTAAAAATGTATAAAAATTGCAAAAAGTATATATAAACACATTTTGTTTTTATATAATAAAAAATGAAGTAAAAATTGTTGAAGAAAAATGTAATTGTGGTACAATCTAAAGGTTACACTAAAGTTCTTAGGCAAAAATGATTATGGTAAGGAGTTCCTTATTATGAATATGGTTTATTATCCCATAAATAAGGGGAGGTTGGTCTGAGGGCTTCGAATAAGATAACGCTAAAAACTATCAAAACGTCTATATAGAGACAGGCCTGCCTAAATATTATGTACGATTAAAATCATGCTTTATTGATAAAAGAGTTAATGTCCCACTCCACGTTCATCCCTTGCAGGTGGCACCTGCTAACGAGTATCCAGATCCGGCCTCCTCTGGCCACTGTGTTGAAGTTGATGTCCCCGGGGCATTCAACATGTATATCCCAGGAGGCTTCAGGAGTGGAGACTTCATTCTTGCCTATGTGACAGTGTCATTTAAATTTAAATGTATCACCACAAGATGACATTGTGGATACAGACAAGTATAAGTGTGCCAATGTCCTAAATATATTGCAAGATTTATGCGAGAGAAGGAGACATGGACTTTAAAGGCACATCCATAGCATTGAAATACAAAATAAACTTTTATTTTTGGTTTAAAATTCACACTGACATAACATGTCAAAAACAAAACCTGGTGTTTGGTCTAAATGACGCTCGCACCACCTAATACGACCAACTATTACCACAGTGAAGAAGATCGATCAGTAATGATTCAAATGGAGTGATATCAATAGAAAAAACAGCTGGTTGGTGGTAGAGACGTAGTGAAGAAAACTCTACATGTTACGCACCCCTATGCGCTTCTTCAGGAGCTTGCAATAGTGCACAATATACAAAACAATATACGCAGGCAGACCTGGTGGGATCATCCACCAATCAACAGTTTCTCATGCCTTAAGCAATATGGAGCTCGAAAAATCCTTATAAAAATTGTGTAGGATGGGGGGTAATCACCGTTTCCCCAACACCCAAACTAGGGAACTTTAAACTAGGCACTAGTACCATACACCTGTAAAGGGAAAGCCCAATAAGTCCACTTTAAGTGTAAGAGGCCAGAGCTGGTGAACGTAACAAAGACCCACTGTCTGTACCGCTCCAGACACAGTAAACCTGTCATATGTGAGACAGTAGTAGTGCAAAAAATAAAAAATAATAGATGGGGTTTCAAAGGACGAGAGGTGTGTAGGGATTAAAAGTTTACTTAATTACTGCTTCAGGATAAAGGAAAAAAAAAATTCAGAACTAGCTAAAATATTCAAATCGGTCTCCAAAATCACTCAACAAGGACATAGGTATTCAAAATGTCCCCAACAGAACTACTTGGTCATTTATGACCATTTCTTGAAGTGAAACTTCTTAAGCTGACCATAGACTATTCAGCAGGGACCAGCTGAGATTCAAACCATGTATGGATAGGCCGATTGTACCCAAGTTGATCAATCAACTTGGGTACAACCAGACTGTTAGATTTTCATGGGAATTTTGCCAATCCATGGTTACAGGAAAGAAAATCGTACCATCTATGGCCGGCTTTATAGGACTTAGCATGGCCTCAGAAGAGCAGCTTGTTTTGTTAATCTTTTCAATAACAATTAGTATTAAAACACAGATTATCTCAATCCGATGACCTTTGTACAGGCTTTGCATACAATGTTTTATAGGCAGTTTGTAGTATTATTGAAAAGGATAGACTCAATTTGCTGTAGAAACATTAGGAAGGAAATCGAAACAAATTAGCCCATGAAGTGTCCAGGGTCTAGTACAATCTCATCTGAATTATATTGCAAATAAGTAAGAATGAGTAAGATAGGTGCAAGAGGGTTGTAATTAATGCCGGATTGCCACATTTAAAAAAAAAAAAAAAAGTAGCATGAGTAACTAAAAATGACGGTTAACGATTTGTTGATCATAAGGCTGTCATATCTGTATCAGACCTCATTAAAGCTTACCATCTGTTTTTTTTTTAAGAATTTCTCGTGGCTTGTTAAAGAAAGGCAGTATTAATGGTACAAACATTTGCCGTTTACTGTTCAGGGACTTAACCCACCAAGAGGAGACTAAAATCACCTTTTATAAAGATTGGTGACCCTAAAGTGTTTTGATACAGAGAACCAAGTGTAAGACCAGTAGTTGTAAGCTTTATTAAAGCTGAACTCCAACCTTACCTTTAGTCTGCACAGTAGTTGTACAGGCTCTTCTCCTGTACTAAAAATAGTTACTCCGATTTCACTGCACACTGTGAGCTAACCACAAGGTGCTTTAGAAGCTGCAGCAAGTCCAATAGAGCCCAACTCATTTGCTTGCTGAAGGAGGTCCATCATCTAGCTTCTAACACTTTATTCATGGAAGCTCAGCATTACACATAGATGCACGCCCTTTTCAGAAGCTATGTACAGCACCGTGATGACATCACTGGATTAAAAATATTATACAGAATGAAAAATGGAAAGGTTTTATGAAAAAAATGCAACTAGCATGCTGATAAAGGGGGATAACCCAGAGAAGGCAGAAAATAAGCAGAATTAAAGGATAAGTTCACCTTTGGGAACATGTTACATCCGTTTTTAGTGTGGAACATACAACATGTTCCCCAATGCTGCAGCCGAACACCCCCCCCCCCCCCGTGACAGCAGTATGGGAAGAAGTTCCCCGTACTAGCTGTCACTTTTTGAAACATGACGTGCGAGAATGAACTACAAGCCTCGACATCCTCTGCAGCTGTCAAGCTTGTAGTTCTCAATGAACTACCACAGGGCTATGGAGCGCCGTGGTACTTTGATTCTTCTTGTCAGTGTATCTGCCTGCATGGATGTACCGGCACTGACAAATCTGCAGGAGACCTGCATGGGACCAGCAATCTGCTGATCGCTAGTGCAATGCTTTACAGACAAAAAAAAAATTCTAATAAATGCACATTTTTTGACCTGCAAAAAAAGTGTGCATTTTTTTATTTTTGTGAACTTGCCCATTAATGTCTGCTTTAATAAGATATTTCTTCCACGTAATTTCTAGCGTGTCCTACAAAACGTTTTTTTTCTTTAGGAGGGGGTGATCCCTTGTTTAATTTGAATGTAGCAAAATTATTTTGATTCTGGAATCTTTAAGATTCCAATCATAGTGCATTCTGACGCTAATACATGACCAACAATTGTTCAAGCCCCATAAAAGGGGAGACACCCCCCAATTGGTTGCCTGTAGTTTGTATATTAAACATTTCAAAAAAGCCCTTTAAGATCAACTTTTGTACCGGTCGCTCCTCTGTACACATCTGGTTATTTCAAAGGAAGAATCTCCTATGACCTTTTGCACATAGAATAGTAGTATGATACTCACTGTCATCCACTTACACTTCTTACCAGAGGTCAGTGGTGAGCAGACCAGATATGGTCCAGTGCAGGAAAATTTAAGACCCACTGTGAACATTTGGTCATACCAATTCTATGCAAACCTGGATATAGCCAAATTGATTTGATCATCCCTGCTCCTGATTCTGCTATTTGAAGGTATTCAAAGTTGTTCCATTAGCAGGAGCACCACATAAAAGTAATATTCTTGTATGAACAGAGTATTTCCAAAAGGAGAAATACACTTGGTAAATTGAATTCAAAAAAAGTTTGTTCTTGCTTTTTTCTCTATGCATTTCAGATTGTACATGTTCATAAATGCCTCCCTTATATAAAAACATCTATGGGAAAAGCAAAAAAAAAAAAAAAAAAAAAGTTTGGCCATGGACAAAGCCAGCATAGGCTTATGTTTTTATTTGAAACTTTATGCAAAAAGCCTCATTAGTTACTCTAGTAGTCATACCAGATTCAGTTTTAGGATTTCCCCATCAAATTCCTTCTAAGGCTCCTGGACAGTGGAGCCCCAGTAGGAAATGGTTGGAAAATAAACAGTTTTATTATTCTGATCACTCGATATCACTAGCTGCCACTTAAAACAGGCTGCAGGAGCTGCTTTGTTCCTCTATGCAGTTTCATTGCATAATTTATTTTAAACATTTATAAACGTATGTAGTGAGATAGGGGCCAAGCAATTTACTTCAGTAATTTGGTGTTTCTATCGAAGCACACTGATGAGGTACCTAGAGAAAAGTAAATATCAAGATTGCTTCCCGGAGTTCACCGTTAACCAAAACTGTGCCCTACAGATATAAAATAATGTTCACTGTGTAAACTAGCTCACAGAAAATGTCTTGTAAGCTTTATCCCCTGAGGAAGTCACGTGACTGACGCAATGCATTGGAAGGAGCCTATAACCTCTCGCCGCAAACCGAAAGTCTACAGGTTACCATTTTCTGTGAGCCAGTTCCTGTAATGATATGCACCAGTATAGTGCATTGTAAAAGTTGAGTTTTCTTATATTTTGGGTTTAATTTTAATAAAAATATATGTACTATCTTTTTGAGCATCCCACAAATTTATATTGGGGGATCCCAGAGGATGGAGATGTACAGTATCCCTAGCATATCAGCCCTATCTTAAAGTAAAAGTGCATTCGACCTGATGATTACTAGGTATAAATAGAAGGTGAGCACATTGGTGACTGGTTTTGCACGGTAAAAATTAAAGTGAGGCCCACATATATCCACTGAACGAACAGAGTGAATGTCAGCATAATTAAAAAAAAAAAAAAAAAAATCCATTCTGATTTATATAATTATATATGGATGAACATGATTGTATGCTTTATGTCACTATATGATATGGACATACATTTGGGAACATATGTGGATTAGGATTTGCACTGATGTTATATATGGTTTGAGTTTAAAAAAAAATCATTTTTTTTTGCATTTATTTATTAACATTCTGCCCTGAAGGTTTTTTTTTTTTTTTTTTTTTTTTTTTAGTTTGAGGTCTGAATAGTCACATTATAGTAATTGTGTTGAGGGTTTTCCATTAGTTTTTTAGTGGGTACCTGAGAGAGCAGTGACAGAGACAATGTATACATTTTGTCTCACTTGTCCTGTATTCCGACACCGGGACCTGGTGCTGTCAGAATGCACCGAGCACAGCTGAACAAAACTTTTCCCAACATGTCCAAATTGACTTCTGTCAAACTGTGCCTATATATACACACAGTTTCCTCATCTTTTTTGAGGTCCTAGGTGACCCACGTGGAACTAAAATTGTTTTAGCTTTGAATAGTACATGCTTAAAAGCCCTGTAAGGTTTTTTTGGGCATGTTGGGGACAGTAAGTGAAAGAAAAATCCTTAGACAGTAAATCAGAGTGTAAAGGAAACTGGAATCACAGAACAAGTGTCCCCACTAGAATATCTGGTCTTACCTCTGGTAACCACCGTACAAATTTTAGATTTTCCCTTTACTGGCAAAGGTCCCCCTATACTGACAAAGGTCTTCAGAGCAGACTGAGCAAATCTCCCCACTGGGGATTTAAGCAAATAAACACACCTTTCCTCTCAACGCTATCCAAAACTAAACAGATAAATGTAGAAGATTCACTTATTTGTTATAAGGACTTAAAAGGTTTTAAATTTTGGATTCTTTACTATATCTATCTATATTTTTTTATTAAATAAACACTGCTGGTTTTAATAATGGCTGACAATGAACAAAAATGTAAAAAAATTTTTTTCTATGTAATAAAATTAATTTTAATACTAAACAGTGTGCAGACTTTTTGTCAATAGTCTCCAGCCTGCATGTGATCACTATGTCAGGGCAGACAGTGATCACATAATTGAAAACCACTCTGACAACGATCACATGGACATTAAATACTTTATTTAGATCCCTATTGGGGAACCTGATTGTCATTATCAGCTGAAATTGAGAAATGCAATGGGGTTAATTTACTATAACCGGAGAGTGCAAAACCTGGTGCAGTTCTGCATAGAACCCAATCAGCTTCCAAGTTTTATTGCCAAAGCTTAATTGAACAAGCTGAAGGTAGATGCCGATTGGCATCCATGCACAGCTGCACCAGAATCTGAGTGCTCCAGTTTTAGTAAACCTATTCCAATGTCTCAGATTCTCGCTCTCAGAGGCAATCAACGTATCCTCTGCAGTTTCAGGAACGGTAAATAAACCAATTGTAGACAGGAAGAGGTTATGCAACAAGTTCTGAAAAAAATGTTACTCACGTGCAAATTTTTATATAAGAAAAAAATATGTATTTTTAAATATGCTGAAACTAAAAATATAAAATCATACTGGATACAGCACATTGTACATAAAATAATCTTGATTGAATGGAAGAAAGCGCCTGTTAAGAAAAAGTAACTTTATTTGAGGTCTTAGCACATTTGGAAAGAAAAAAAGTGTCATGGCATTAAACTATACCATATCTAAACATTTGTACATGTCGTTAAATGCAATGCATTGTCATTCAGCAACATCAGCCCTTTTATAATTTGGGCAAACTTGACCAAATCAGGAAAATAATGCTGAAATGTGAAAAAAAAAAAAAAACAAAAAAAAACAAAAACACACATGAACTTTTATGCCATCCACTATTTACCAAAACACGGTTATCCCCAAATATTATTTAGGTAAGCAGCATTTATTTCCATATACCAACATAAAACTGCAGCACAACATCCTGGAGAAAGGAGCACAATTTGGCTATCTTAAAGTGTATGATTTGCTTTACAGAACACAGTGTAGGTTCCCAAATTTCAGGGTTAGCAGGTTACACCACAAAAATTCAGAGCCTGGTGGCCAAATTAAGCCAAAGTCCAGACTTTCATTCCATAACCGTTTTAGTGGCCAGGCAAGTTTAATGTCTCAGGGGCGCACAGCTATAAAAAAAAAAAAAAAAGGGCTCATCTGAACACTATTATCCAAAATGAAAAGGTATATTCTGCCATGTTTTCACATTTCCAGTTCGTTCACAGATCACATAAGCCATGTCCCCAACTTCAGCTTAGAAGACTTACAGAAATACATAGTTCCTTGAATGAGGCAGTCAGTTGCAATAAAAATGATATATATAAGAAAACAAGCCAGCTTATTCAAATTGGTGATCTAGAGTCCATGGCCTCATATTTTTATTTCGCCAAACTGAAATTACTGTACAAGGGACATTTGTAATCATGACACAGTGCAAGCGTATCACAGAGTTTAACAGATGTGCAATTAAACAGTTGGTCAAACAGAGCTGAGTTTTACAAGACCACGCACAGAGTCTTCATGCAAAGAGTCTTGGCTGACAAGGTTGAGGACATGCATGGTATGGCTATGAGTCACAGGGCTGCTTGCTGGCAGCATTCCAGGCGGTGAAGGTGCTTCATCTGGCGTTAAGAATTGATGATTTCCAATGTCCTCTTTTAAGGGTATCATATCTGTCAAAGCGGTTTCTGAGTTTAGGTTTGGGATTGAAGATGGAGGAGTTGGCTGGCCAAGTGCCAAAGTGGTGCACGGTGCAGTTATGGTCGTTTTTCCTGGCAAAGGTGGTTCATCAGCAGGTATCGTAGGTTCAGCCTGAAGGAGTGGCGTGGCTGCTGCCTGCAAAACGAATTTGGTGCTCTGAATGCACTGGTCTTGGTCACACTGCAGAACGGAAGGGTATGGAGGAATTCAAATATAAAAACGAAAAGCATTCCAACAAAATTAAATTATGGGCAAAAAGTAAAAGGTAGTTGGATTTAAAGGGGGAAAAAAATAAAAAATAAAAGCATAAAGAGAGAATACAGAAAGGTTAGCAGTATGCTTCAACAGATAAAGAACAGTCGTTTGCTCAAGTCAGTGAGAAAAAAACGGCTTTAAAAACTATATATCAAGCACAAGTTTTTATTTGTGTCATTCTCTTAGTTTGCTAGTAAAATTAATACATAAGAAAGCATGCAATAATATAACCAGCTGGTAATGGTGTGTGGTCTGAAATGTGACACCATTTTGGGAAAAGTATTAAAATATGAACATACTCTATCGTTCCTTATAAACCCTGCAGTTAAATTGGCTTAATGCCATTTGTAGAGCAGGTATTTCGGGAGAAAGAGTGAGCCACTTTGTAAAGCTATTACACAAGTACAATGTTACTACATGCTGTACTTGCATTTCACTTACACATGGTTAACTGGCATTCAATACGGCACAAACACTGATGAAATGCACAAATTAAAAGCCAACCACTTATTCAAATACTTATCTACCCTCAATACTTTACAATGGCTCCATGTGTAAAATATACAAAAAACAACAACTAAAGCATTGTTTAACCACTTGCCCTACAAAAGATTTACCTCCCCTTCATGACCTGGCCATCTTTTTGCTATGCGGCACTGCGCTATTTTAACTGACAATTGCGCGGTCATGCAACACTGTATCCAAACAAAAAGAATAACTTTTTTTTTTCACACAAAAGAGCTTTCTTTTGGTGGTATTTGAGCACCTCTGGGTTTTTTATTTTTTATTATACAAAAGAAAAATAATCGACAATTTTGAAAAAGAAAATATCCCAATTAAAAAAATATTGTATTCTGCTACATGCCTGTGGTAAAAAAAAAAAAAAATCCCAATAAGTGTATACTGATAGTTTTGCAGATGATATAACTTTTACACAAACTTATGGGATATATACTGAAATTTTTATTTATTTTTTTTAAAAAAAAAAGTAATGGCAGCGATCAACGACTTATAACGGGACTGACATACTTGCAGCAGTCAATCTGATATTGAGGGTAACCATTTGCCTGCCGCAGACATCACCAGTGCCATTATTACAGTGATTAGTGCTAACAATATGCACTGTCACTGCACTAATGACACTGGCCAGGAAGGGGTTAACATCTACGGCAATCAAGGGGTTAAACGTGCCTAACATTTATTCGTGTGTACAGTGTGCTGCTTTTACTGTGGATCTAGTAGTGGTTTTAATTTCAGGGAATGAAAAACCAACTAGATCCCCTGTCACTGAACACAGCTCTGTGCTGTGCTCTTACACTCACAGAGCTATGTTCTGCGAGAGAGCCAATCAGCGGGTGCCGATGCGATTGGCATGTGCTATGAGGAATTACAGAACAGGTGGGCGCACCCATTACCCGGCAACGCAGAATCACGTATATATACACGTGATTCTGCACAGAGGCGGTCGCCAAGCGGTTAAACTAAAGCAGACTGCATTCTTACTGAATCTAACAAAAACCTGGTAACTGTCAGTGAACAGAACTTCCTCTGACAATGCAAAAGACCCTGAAGTGAATTCACTCACTACAGGATTGCCCCGACCCCCCCCCCCCAAGCCATGTAGCTATTAGGGGTACAAAGCAGCATGCTTATGTGCCCCGAGTTGGAAGATTTTCAGTGTGGAGCCATCATTCTCAATACTAGTCAGTACAGGATATGTCCAATTGTACCGAGGGCATTATGAGTGACAGCACATAGCCTGGTGAAAAAAAGTGAGCACAGAGCATCTGCAAGAAACGATGTCTTGACAACAACTCCTGGCTCTGTTGCTGTGAGAATACCTCTGATCGGAGGTTAAGAAGGTGCTTTCCAAGCTTTAGGCCCAAGGCAGGTAGAAAAAATAAAAAATGCTTGATCGTTCAGACAAAAAAAAAACAAAAAAAACAAAAAAAAAGTTTATAATTATTTTTCTCTGAAATGTCTAGCACAACTTCCAACATTTTTAGCTATTATATAGCCACCATGGTCAACATTTTATAGAGATTACTTCAAGACCCATCCCAATCCACTTCAGCACCTCCCAAAATGCCCAACTCCACTAATTTTACTGAGATGCACCCCCATCAGATGTCCAAAAAGTAGGTGTGAAATAAACATACAATATTTGCATTGACATAAGGTATAGCACACTCAGTGTAAACATATCCAAACTAGTCAATTCTTTAATTTCTTGGGTCTTTATAAGCAAAATGGATCAATTCACAGAAAAAGGATTAGAGCTGAAGACTTGCAATTTTTGTTGCATGGCGTACCTGCAACAATAGAATTTTTTCATCATAGTTACCTGTAAAAGCCTTTTCTTTGAGTACATCATGGGACACAGAGTTAGGCTAATATTCATTACCTGCTGCTGGGTTATACTTAATCTCCAGGTGAACGGACACTGGTAAACCAAAGGTCTTTAGACAGGAAGTGATCCCCTATACAGGAAGTACTTCAGTTTTGTAGCAAGCACTGAAACCTCAAAGAGGGGAGGGACCTCTGTGTCCCATGATGTACTCAAAGAAATCCTATTTTCTTTTTCATACATTATGGGACACAGAGTTAGGCTAATATTCATTACCTGCTGGGATGTCCCAGTGCAATAGCCTTGAGGGGAGGGAGACACCCTGCCAAATAGTCATCAGACCTTATATGGCAGCCCGCAGTACACTGCATCTGGAAAGCCAAATCCTCGGCTGCTCGAACATCCACTTGATAAAATTTTGTGAACGTATGGACTGAAGACCAGGTAGCAGCCTTACAAATCTGAGCCACAGATACCTGATGGCGAAAAGCCCAGGAGGTTCCTACCCCCCTTGGTAGAATGAGCTCTTACCCTAAACGGAGGAGCTTTACATTTCAGACCATAGGTCTGAATGACCAATTGACAAACCCAATTGGCAATGGAAGCTTTGGAGGCTGTTTGCCCCTTCTTGGGTCCTTTTCTAAAACAAAAAAGTTTGATCCTCGGATCTCCGCAGATATAGTCAACAAACCTTGACTGCCCAGACACAGTCCAAAGAATGCAGTCGTCTCTCTTCCGCCGAATGAGGCTGAGAGAAAATTAGGATTTTTTTCTACAGCTTACCTGTAAAATCTTTTTCCTGGAGTACATCACGGGACACAGGGTAGGCCGTAATAACTGGGTTATACGCCACCTATTGGTGAATGGACATTGGTAAATCAAACAAGAGGTCCTCCCCTATATAACCCCTCCTACACAGGAAGTACCTCAGTTTTGTAGCAAGCAATAAACTTCCTGGTCTCGTGTGTCCCATGATGTACTCCAGGAAAAGTATTTTACAGGTAAGCGTCTGAACTACCGCTAGAGTAGGTAGCGATCTTTTTCTTGCCGACTGTGGATTAGAAGAAAAATATAAAGGCAAGACACTGTCCTGATTCAAGTGAAACCTAGAAACCACTCTAGGCAAAATAGATGGATTAGGACGCAATATCTTACAATGTGCGACCAAGAACGGCTCCTTGCATGAAAGGTCTGCCAGCTCTGACACTCCACTTAGTGAAGTTAAGGCAACCAAATGGAGCCATCTTCTGAAATTAGGAACTAACAGTCTCCCAATTGATTCAAAAAATATCCTCTGCAAAGACAACCAAGAGCGAATCCCAGTCCCAATTTTTGCCGATACTAGCGCCGAAAAAAGGGGCCATCCCGCCGGGTGCCGCACATGTTTCATCTCATACGCCCCTCAGAGTCTCCCCTCCCTCCTCTTACGTCTGTTCTACACAGCCTCCCCAGTGCCTGGTAATGAATGTCACGCTCACATGCTGTGTGTCAGAGATCTGAATCGCCGTGCAGCCGATGTCCCGCCTCCTAGATCGCCTCTTGTGATAGACAGCACTCTGATCCAACGCCAGGGATCATTGTGCTGTGTGTCATAGGAGGCGGGACATCGGCTGCAGGGCGATTCAGAACTCTGACACACCGCGTGTGAGCGTGACATTCATTACCAGGCACTGGGGAGGCTGTGTGGGACAGAAGTGAGAGGAGGAGGAGGGAGGGAGGGGAGACTCTGGGGGGCGTACCGGGATGAAACTGGCTGCACGGCGATTCAGATCTGACACACAGCATGACATAGCATTACCGGGCATTGGTGAGGCTGCATGGCATGGGCACTGGCGGGCTGCTACATATGGACACAGGCACTGGTGAGGCTGCATGACGGGCACAGACAGGCTGCTACAACTGACTGGTAGGCTGCATTGATCTCCTGCACCATGTCCCCAGTCTCTGGCCATCTCCTGCACCATGTCCCCAGTCTCTGGCCATCTCCTGCACCATGTCCCCAGTCTCTGGCCATCTCCTGCACCATGTCCCCAGTCTCTGGCCATCTCCTGCACCATGTCCCCAGTCTCTGGCCATCTCCTGCACCATGTCCCCAGTCTCTGGCCATCTCCTGCACCATGTCCCCAGTCTCTGGCCATCTCCTGCACCATGTCCCCAGTCTCTGGCCATCTCCTGCACCATGTCCCCAGTCTCTGACCATCTCCTGCACCATGTCCCCAGTCTCTGACCATCTCCTGCACCATGTCCCCAGTCTCTGACCATCTCCTGCACCATGTCCCCAGTCTCTGACCATCTCCTGCACCATGTCCCCAGTCTCTGACCATCTCCTGCACCATGTCCCCAGTCTCTGACCACCTCCTGCACCATGTCCCCAGTCTCTGACCACCTCCTGCACCATGTCCCCAGTCTCTGACCACCTCCTGCACCATGTCCCCAGTCTCTGACCACCTCCTGCACCATGTCCCCAGTCTCTGACCATCTCCTGCACCATGTCCCCAGTCTCTGACCATCTCCTGCACCATGTTCGTCTTCGGTGCTGTTTCGGTATCGGTTTCAGTTTTTGGGATCAAGGAAGATTTTCGGTATCGGTTTCGGCCCCAAAAAACCCATTCGGTGCATCCCTGGTTTAAACCAAGCATATATGTATGCAGTATAAAGGAAAACCTGCCAACGTGCATTTAAGCAATATGTATTTATGGAGACATGCGTTTATGGAAGCAGGTATGTGTTTAGGCAAATATGCGTTTAGGCAAAACCACGAAAGTGCGTGTCTATGCAACCTTTCACTTACTCATTACGTGCGCATGGAGACCTGCACTTACAGAATAAGCAAGCATGCGTTTATGAAACGTGTTTATGCAACATATATTATGCCACACGCATCTATTCAAATGTGTCTATGCACCATGTGTTTATGCAAACACGTATATCTATGCAACATGCATACACAATTATGCCCACACCTCTATACAGAAACATGCTTATAAAAACCCTGCGTTTATGCAACATGCGTCCACGCAGACGCAAAGTCGTGGCTTTCACTGATGTGCGTTGATGAGGCGGTACTGATAGGCTGAACTGGTGGGCAATGATGAGGCACTTATGGGAACTGATGAACACTGTCGGGCGGTACTGGTGGGCACCGACAGGCGGCATTGGTGGGCATTGATGGGCAGCACTGATTGGCATCACTAATGGCCACTGATTTGTGGCACTGGTTGCTGCCACTGGTGGGCACTGTATGCTTGCATTGGTGGGCATGGTTTTGTGACACTATTTACTGTAATCAGGGCACTGATGATCAGTGCCCTGATTACATCCCTAGATGTCCCCTTGTGAGGAGATGCCGCTGATCGGCTCTCCTCGCCTCACACTCTGTCAGTGTGAGGCAAGGAGAGCTGATTACCGGCATCTCCTTGTATACATGTGACCGGCTGTGATTGGACACAGCCAAACACATGGTTAAAGAGCCGCGGACACGGCTCTATACAGAGATCGGGGTCGTGCCGTGCCTTCAGGGAATACAACACAAGGGATACGACTAGGTTCATCAGGAACTACTGACGACATAGGTGTTCCCTTCCCTGTAGTGTTATTCCCGCTCCTCTTTTTTGAAGACACTAGCCACAAAAAGGGAGTACCTGGGTGTAATATTAACACACCTCAGAAGGGAGACCCTTTAATAGGGCTCACCAAGCCCCTATGCAACAATCATGCTAAGCACTTTTAGCTTGCCAAACACCTGGTGACTCAAGTTACCCTAGTAAGGAGAAATGAACCGCTGCAAGTGCCTGGTTCAGAGCCTGCTCTGTGTCCCACAGCTGTCTTCTGGAAGCAAAGCATGCTTGGCATACACAGCATAAAGAAGCTGGTTGTGCGCCGGAACGTTCTGCGCATGCGTGCGCATGGTCAGGGCTGGGCTCAGCCCTTCCTTCTCTGAGCTGGCCGCTCAGCTGTCAGCTAAATGCCAGCTCCCATCTCTCTTCACAATTACTCAGCTGGTGTTCATATACTGCTAGTCAGTCCTGCCTACTTAAGCCGTCCAGTCCAGAGGAGCTCTACCTTCGCCTTGGTCAACATCACAAGAAACATCTCCTGCATTCCTGTTTAAAGACTGACTTTGCTGACATCCCTTCTGGCTCCGAATCCTGCTTGCTGTTCCACTACTTTGATCCCCGATTTCTGGCTTGGCTGACTATCCGTTCCGGTTACTGAACTTTGGCTATGTTTTGACTACGTTTGTTCTTTTTACTTTTATTATTAAACAAGTGTGATTTAACTGTACTTGTCTCGGTCTGATTTCATGGTTTCAGACATGCACGTGCGCGTTCTTAGCGTACGGGCGTGGCCATGTTCGCGTATGATGCAAAACTTCATGCGCCGAGATAAAGGCTACGGCGCATGTGCGGCATGGCCACCAAACAAACTGCTGAGCCCAGCGGTGCTTTTGAAAACACACGTACGTTGCCTTAGCGCTGTGTTCAGGATTCCACTTCACAGGGTCCATGGCCCTGGAGGCCGCATAACAGGCAAAACCTCCTAGGATCTTGAGTCTTCTTTGCGAGACTTGGGTACCATTTACCTAAGCATATAAGGCCTGTGTCAAATGGATCCGATTGGTCAATTCCTTGATTCCTTTAAGAACCGTTTGTGGGACTAGAGACCTGGAGCTCAGAGAGCTCAAACAACTGTGCTATCCACCTTGCAGACATTGGTAGAAAACTGAAGTACTTCCTGTGTGGGAGAGGTTATATAAGGGATTACTTCCTGTCTAAAGATCTTTGGTCTTCCAGTGTCCATTCACCTGGAGATGAAGTATAACAACTCAGCAGGCAATGAATATTAGCCTAACTCTGTCCCATGAGGTATGAAAAAACAAACAAAAAAAAACAACTTGTTTTCTAAGACTAACCATCTGCAGTTTTATAGATTTAAAAGAGAAAACAATTTTGTACTGGCTGATGGTAAAACCTGCAAAATCTACAACAAGATCTATAAAAAGCTTTTTGCATGTTTGTCATAGAATTTGTGCTTACGGCAGAATTTCTCAGGTGATGTCTCATATCCTGTCTGAATAATTTTGATTTTCAAACAGGAAAACTCCCACACTCAATAGAAGCTGGAGCCAATACATTTAGGTACACAGTAAATGGCACACTGGAAGAAAAGTGAACAATGGGTGCAGAAGACATCTGCTATGGCAAGTAGGTTCCATCTTTTTCTAAAGGCCAACACAAACTTATTAAAAAACTCCGGAACATCAACAAACTTTTTTTTGTGTAAACCCAACAGCCTTGGAAATAAAAAGTTCTACATAAATACATACTAAAACCCAAGACTAAAATACAAACATCTGCAATATCCAGGAAAAACACTGTTCTCATAATCAACTAAATAACTAGCCTGGTGCAAATGAAACACTCCCTGATCATAGCAATAATAGGTGGACTAGCAACGGTTCTTCCCAGCTATGAGCTAATGATCAGTGGACAGGGAATGGTTTTAGTGTTCCTAATTTAGCAGCTGAGCAAGATGGAAATGAGTCACTTCTTTCATCTGGACTTTCATTAGTTTATCCTGTCTGTATCATTGTACTTGTCATAAAATCTTTCTGCTGACATTGAGGCATACAGGATTCTTAAACAGTCATGCTATACTGCCACCTACAAAAAAAAAACAAAAAAAAAAAAACAAAAACAAAAAAAAAAAACAAAAAACCACAACACACACTGAAGCCAGCCTTCATACAACCCCACCTCAAGCCATCATGAGCCAATTTTGTGAACAATTAAAAGAGCTACCTTCGCTTCAACCCTGCCTTCCCCCCCAGGTATGTCACAATCCTTTTTACGATTTGGTTGGCCAAACTGCGATGTCCAGGGCCAGCATTTTTTCCACAAGGGGAAAACGCCATTACAAGAAGCTATCAATGCTTTCACATACGATACCTTTCTGATCATACCTTCAAATTAGACATTTTCTCACTTCACAGATCAACGCCACACTCTGGGAGAGACCTTTAAACCCGATGGAGTTAACCTGTAGTCGTTCTCAACCACAACGACATATGATCTCATTTTTCTACAGGGCGCTTTTGGACTCGATTCCCATTTCTGTTACGCCATTCTATCAGGCCTGGGCCGGGAGCTGAATTTGACACTCTCGGAGACAGAGTGGGAGACTACATGCACCCTTAGCCACAAGGGCTCATTCAAGAAAACGGATACAGAATTCTCTCGGTGGTAACGAACTCCATCTAGACTCCACAAATTTTATCCCCCAGTTTCCAATCTCTGTTGGAGATGTGGAGTTGAAGTCGGCACCATGCTCCACATGTAGTGGTCTTTTCCCATCCTTCAGCCCTTTTGGAAACAAGTACACAATATCATTTCCAAAGTAACCTCCTATAGCTTGGATTACACCCTGGTGCAATTTCTTTTGCACCACACCTCCCTATCGAAATGAGTATATAATAAATCGTTGGCGATGTGCATGGTGAACGCTGCTAAGCTATGTATTCCACGCCATTGGCGTTCGGCAACTGTTTCATCAATTTGTGAATGGTTCCACAGGATTATTCACATGGAAGAGACAGAAGAGCTGATCCACATTTCCCAGAATAAGATGTCCAAATTCACAAAGACTTGCTATTGCTGGATTGGCTACAAGGAGTCTCCAGAATTCCATACGTGTGTCAGCTAACGTAAGCAAATGCCCACACATTTTGTATCTTCTACCTGCTCCTATTCCCCATTCCGGTTTGCTTGACCCCCTTCTCCCCTCTCACCCAATTCCCATCCTTCCTCCTTTTTTTGTTTGTTCCTTCTCTCTTCCCCCTGACTCTCATCCTACTTAAGCTCTTCCTTCCTTTGTCAACTCTCTCCTATCTATCCTCTTAGTTTGAATTAAAAATTGGAATCCAGTCATCTAGGCTTGCACTTCAAATGACAGTCTCCAGCTTTCATTGAGGGATCACAGGAATTCTTAAAGTAGAACTGAAAAAAAACGGGCAAAACTTTTTTTTCCCCCTATTTTGAAATAAAGCCTAGTACACACGGGCCAGATATTGGGCAGCAGTTCAATAGAAACCGGCTGACATTTGGCCCCTGTAGCTGGTCTGACAGAAGTCGGCTGTTCGGCTAGCTTCTGTTGAAGGGGCATGACCGAAAAAGGTCTGTTGATCGGCTCTGTTAGCTATCTCAGCCAAAGGATGATAGCAATGACCAGAGTGTTCTTGTGGGGGACAGTCCCCCCCTCTGTCATTACACAATAGCACAGCATGGGAGATCGCTGTACTAACATTGTATAACTGAGCTGACCGTTTTTCTTCGCTCAGCCCCGCTGGATTGAAAAAAAATAAAAATAAAAAAACAGTAGTGTTTGCCAGGCTTAAGGGAGGGCAAGAACCTCTGTCAGTGTTTTGTCACCTGCCCCACTGGGGAGATTGTCCTTAATTTCCTCCCCCATAGCCATAACAAAAAAGTGAGGGAATCCCTGGATGTCACCAGGGCCACTAAAACAAACATCCCCATTGGAAGATTTCCCATCTATTACTGTTCTGGGGACAAATTTGGGATTTTCACACACTTTCACTTTTGGTCACAATGGTAAAACGGAGGGTGAATCTCCCTAACTGGGGACACAGACCGCAATAAAAAACAAAAAAAAAAACAAAAAAAAACACACGACTAGTGTTATAATCCCTTTCCACTCAGAGACAGTGTTTGCCTTTAGTTATATATTTGTAACAGTCAAAATGTCCAATGCAGTCCAGCTGAGGGGTGGACAACAGCCACTGAAAGGTCCAACAGATGTGGAGAGATTTCTCCAATAGAGTATCTTAAGGAATCAATGCCTGTATCAAGCCTAGATGATGAAAGGGCTAAACCAAATATGGAAATTGCAACCAACAAGGATCAAGCTGGTACTCCAGACCAAGGCAGATGATCACCACTAAGTGGAAACGAATACCTAAAGGAACAGGGGAAACGGATACCTAAAGGAATGATGGGTAGTAAATCATCCAGTAAAGTGGAGGAGCATCCAATCAATAAAAACACCACACTCTCCCAGAGCAACAACTAACAAGTTCAAAAAAAGCTGCTAGGCCAAGTCCCAAAAAAAAGCTCTTTTAGCCATACTTCTCCTGTGGATATCACAGGAGTGCACATAGTTCTACACTCCTTTGACCCAGATTCAACTGACAGCAGGCTAAAGCCGGTCACAGAGCTGCTCCAGGCTCTACAGGGATCCTGACAATGTCCACCTCAATTCCGGACCAGGAGCTGGCTCTGCTTCCCAGTGCGCTGCTGAGAGACTGAGCCAGCAGCAACCATCCCCTCCACAGTCCGGTGCTGCAGTGAATACTGGAGGGGCAGAGAGACAGTGACTGACTGCTCTGTGCTCAGAGGGTACCCAAGAATTGAGCGATCAGCAGTCTTGGATCTCTCAGTTCTCATTGGATCGATGCTGCGCCCACCTAGGCGAGTATGAATGTTTATTTTTTTTTAAATCCCAAAATTCTCTTTTAAAAACTGAACACAACAAACGTTTATTCCTCTGTCCCTCAATGGGTGATACAGGAAAAAAAAGTAATTTTGCCTTAACTTCAAAATCCATATCTTGGATACAATATAGGACACTGGCAACCTATTCATACACCATTCGTTAAAGGCTTGTACTTTCATCTGATTGGACACAGGCAAGCTTTTGAGGACACGCTCCCCTGGGGTGCCTCCCTTGAAACCCCACTCCACTATTCAAGTCCTCAGTTTTTAGCCAGCAATGTAAAGCAAACAAGGTGAGTTAGGAGTGTGACCCATGTCCTGTACTGTACTCCACGATATAGAATTTGCTGGCAAGTCCAAATTCATTTTATCTTAATCCTACAGTAAAGGACACAGGCAACTATACACCATAGGACATTCTCAAGCAGTTAATAAAAAGGGTGGGCAACAACTAGGCAAACGGAACTGTGTCAACAGGCCCCAAAAACCACCCAAGTTAAGAGTGCCAATGCAAGAACCTTGCAGCCAAAAGCTGCATCCACAGATTCGACATCCGCCTGGTAAAACTTTTAAACTGAAGACCAGGCGGTGTGGCCTTACAGTTTGGCAAAAGAGGCCTGGGTCTAAAAGCACAGGATACTCCCAGGATTGGTGGACTGGGCAAGCAAAAGCGCAGGAGGAGTTTAAGAACATAAGCTCTTTTGGTAAAATTCCTGCCCCACTGTGCAATGGTGGATTTTGAAGCAGGGTATCCCTTGCAAGGTCCTGAGGAAAGAACAAACAAGGAATCCTTTTGTCCAATTTGAAGCTGTAGCTCTCAGGTACACTCCAATGGTTCTCACTATATCCAGGCAAGAGAGATTTCCTTTGGATGCTTAGGAGCAGGACACAAGGTTGGTAGAACAGTGTCTTCATTGAGATGGAACACTGAAACAGACTTAAAGAGGAGTTCCACCCGAGGTCCAGTAAAAAAATAAAAAAAAAAATAAAAAAATTAAAAAGTCAGCAGCTACAAATACTGCAGCTGCTGACTTTTAATTGGACACTTACCTGTCCCAGGGTCCAGCGATGCGGGGGATCCAAGCCCCGCTCATCTCCCCCTCCGTTCAGCGGCGCCAGCATTGCAACTGTGGGCGCCAGGATGTGGCTTCACAGCCTGGCACCCACTGTGCATGCGCGAGCGGCGCCGCGATTGGCCGCTCAGTCACCTGGGACCTGTAATGGGTCCCAGATGATTGACAGGAGGGAGGGAGCAGAGCTGAGCCCTTCCTGTGCCGAGGGGGAAGTGATGTCACCAGCCCAGGCACTGGAAGAGGCAGACTACGAGGGACCACCTAGCAACAGGCATTTAGAGGTAAGTAAAAAAAAAAAATCCAAATTTTTTTTGTATTTTTTTTTTTTTTACATTTTTCATGTAGTTTTTTTTTTTGGGTGGAACCCCACTTTAAGAAGAAAGGATGGTCTTGGGCGTGATACAACTTTGCTGTTGTGAAGGAAAGGCTCTTTACTGGATGGGACCATCTGACAGATGTAACGGATACAAAATAGTCTACTTTGAACCCATCACTATTGGAAATTCTTGGCAGCAAATGGATTTCTGTGCAAGGAAAGGTTGATCACCTTTACACACTAGCAAAAACCTGAAGACTCCCAGAGTGGGGTAGGGTTAGAGGGGAGGTGCCCAGGGAGCAAGTTTCAAAAGCTTGCAAGTGTCCAATCACCTAAAAAGGTACAAGTCTATAACTCATGGTGTATGAATAACTTGCCTGTGTCCTGTACAGAAGGATTTAAGATTTGTTTTTAAGAATTTATTCTAAAAATATCTAGAAAAAAAAAAATTATGTGATAGTTACCCTATGATAGGCCAGATCAATGAATCTGATTATGCTTTCAAGTTTTTGGTCATTTGAGAGAGGGGGACTATCGCAATATAGAATAAGGAGATGGAAGGAACCAATGAAACCTGTTTCCCCTAAGGCCTAATGTACACAGGACGCTGAGGCAACCTCTTCTGAACGATTTTTTTGACAGATTGAAACCGGCGTTTAAAATGCCCGTTTAGCTGTGTTTGCATGCCGCGTTTAGTGGCATTTTGCCGTGTTCGCGTCTAGGGGCGTTTGGCGTCTGAAACTTCGGTGTCTGAACTAATTTTTTTGCCTTCAAAGAAAAGCCTCTAAACGCAACTGCCTAAAAACAACATTAAACAAACCTGTGTATATATACACTAAGATAACATTGGATGAGTTTAAGGGCAGCTGAAAAAAGCATGCGACTGCCTCTGAACGTCCATTTACCAGCAGCAGTGTACATGAGGCCTAAAGCCTCGTACACACGATCGGTCTTTCCGACAGGAAATGTTCGATGACAGGCTGTTGTCGGTAAATCTGACCGTGTGTATGATCCATCGGACAATTGTTGTCAGACTTTCCGCCAACAAATGTTGGCTAGCAGGCTCTCAAATTTTCCGCGGACAAATGTGTGTTGTCGGATTTTCCAAGCGTGTGTACACAAGTTCGGACAAAAGTCCAAAGTACAAACACGCATGCTCGGAAGCAGAAGCGGTTGGTCTTGTAAACTAGCGTTTCTAATGGAGAATTAACATTCGTGACGTGGCAAATTGTGAAATCCCCAAATGCAGCGCACAATTCTCTTCTTCTTTAATGGGATAATAATGAAGCTGCTTTGCTGGCGATACTGATGGAGTTATTGCAAACAAATTTTCAAAGGCCTTTTTTTTCCTAGTGATAAAGAATATTGTTTTTTTTTTTTTTTAAATTTGAGCAAGTTACCAAAACACCGTTATCCGGTAGTTTTTAAGACCAAAGATACAATTATGTTGGTGTCCCTTGTCAATTTTACATTTTAAAAGTAACTGCCTACTCCCAAAATGTCATTTGAAGTAAAACACATAGCCAAGTATTATTCTACACAATTTTTTTATTGTGCATAAAAAAAAAAAAAAAAAAAAAAAAATTAGACATGCTATCTGCCAATAGAATTTAAACAAAAAGTGCATTCTATGCTTCCAAAAATATAGAAAATATACCAAATCAAATCATTCAACCAAAAAAAAAAATAATGTCAAGGCAATAACTCCAAGGCCAATAATAAATAACACGTTATCTCCTCTGAATCCGCAACATGTCTGGTTGACGATTGGCCGTTCAGAAACGAACTGAAAAGCGCAAAATGAAAAGCACGATCAACACTTACCAAACTTCTACTAACAAGAAATTAGCAGAAGAAGCTGAAAAGGGTGGCGCAAAAGAGCTGAAAAACCACGTAGTACGTCTCTACGTTCGTAATTGTTGACCAACAATTGTGTGACCGTGTGTATGCAAGACAAGTTTGGGCCAAAGCCCTTGGATAAAATTCTGCGGTTTTGTTGGCCAACAATCCGATCGTGTGTACGAGGCATAAAAGTCCTTGTGGGCTGACACCTTACTGAACCAGCAATGAGACAATGCTGTAGGAGCCTTCAAACTCCTGCACCCATACTCCGTTAATTTCCAGAGTAACCCAGGACCCCAAAAGAACAAGTTGCATTATTAAGTGACCAGAGCCATCTTATTTGCAACACAGCCTGCCATTTCCTGCTCTCTGCGTTTTCCTACAGGCCACAAAATGCCAATGGTGGTCAAAAGGGAGACCAAGGGAGCAAAAGGAGGGGGGCCACAGTGGAATCAGGACAGGTCTTGTCACAGTTTGCCTTACAAAAACACGTTTTTAGGTTCCAAGCTACTCTGCAAATTAATTGAGCAAGGATAGGGTCACCCTGGTGATGGTTTAATAGGCTGCCAGGGGTGCAGTGCCATTCTGATGTGCTGGTTCAATAGTCTGCCAGAGAACCCAGGGATTCCTTTATATTACGCAACAATAATATAGTTAAAATGAAGCTCAAAACCAACAATAGGTATAGAATAAAATGGCCTAATGTTCTATAGTAGTGTAAGTTACCTACAACAAATCTGCTGTAAGACAAGGTGAACAATTTGTTTTGAAGGAACAGCAGTAAAATGTAAATCAAGGAAAGGTAATCATCAGTCCTGAAGTATGTTAAGCCATGAAAATCATAGGACTACTGAGAGGTAGCAAGTTACAGCATTAGTCTAAACAAATGGCAAGGCTACCAAGCAGAGAAAGAACACCAACACACACTCTGTGCTGCAAACCATAAACTAAGGGGCGAGTGCACAGTGTAAAAATGTATACATAATACAAAGCTCTAATAAGCAGCAAAGATTAGCACACACTAATAAAACTGCATTCAGGTGTATACCTATATTAAACGTTTATCTGTTCCCTTTACATTTTCACTGAAAACCACTGGTTGCTGCCTTCCTCATGTACTCCATTTAGTAAATGTGGTAACTAGGATAGATCAATAACTGGGAAACGATAACACTGCATTCACTCATGTATATATACAGATGAAAAAGACATAAAAAGTATAGTGCTACGTTACACTTGTGCTTTAAGAATGCATTAACTTTATCAATCATTAATGCATATTTATTTTTAAACAGCATTCTATGAAGCTTCAACCATTTTGCCATTTACAAAGGGAAACTTGCACTGATTGAATAGAAGATGGCTCTTGAGTAGACATTCTTTATACAATACTGTATAAATGCAGACCTGCAATCAGCTGACATGGCTAACTTTATATAGAGCTGCACAATTCTGGCTAAAATGAGAATCAGGAATTTTTTGCTGCGAACAAAGATCACGATTCTCTCGCGGCATAACATTATCTTTCACATTATACAAAAAATGGCTAACTTTAATGAATTTAAAAACAGATAGTATAGTGTATTTTTTCCCCAAAAAATTTGCGTTTGAAAGACCGCTGTGCAAACACAGTCTGACATAAAATATTGCAACAACCACCATTTTATTCTCTAGGGTCTCTGCAAAAATTATATATATCATTTTTGGGGGTTCCAAGTAATTTTCTACCAAAAAATACTGATACTGACTGTAAGCAATAAGTGTCAAAAAAGGTTTAGTCTTTAAGTGGTTAAACTGATCTCATTTACAGACCGAAGTTCATCCCTTTGATCTCAAAGAACGATATGTTACAATTAAGGATGAGTTCAGTCATGTTCGCAACCCGCACGTGCAGAGCCCGCCAGGAAGTTGGCATTGCACAGCGCTAATCACAGGCCGCGAGACATTTCCCAATCTCTGCAGCCGCGGATCGGGTAAATGTCTCACTGCCTGTGATTAGCTCTGTGCTGTGCAGACTTCCTGGAGGGCTCTGCACATGCGGGTTGCAAACACGCCTGAGCTCATCCTTAGTTACAATGTTTCTCTTTAGCGACCTTGTGGGAAAATTGGCAGGTTGCCTGTTTTATGTTTGTTTTTTTGACAGCCGTCGGATTGAAACGAGGAAATGCTTTAAGATCAGGAGCAGGTCGAATCGTGATCTCAATTCTTTAATGATTAATCATGCAGTTCCACTTGGTGATCATCAGAACCGACTAAAAAGTATGAGTTTTAAATGAAGATGGATAAAACATGGGTCGATAACACAATTAACCTTCAAGTCAAAGATCATCGGTGCAAGACAAACACATAAGATTTGCTTTAGTAGCATAATCATAACAACGGAGTTTAATCTAAAAGAGCCATAAAATCTAGGTAGACATATGTAGAACATTTATTGGTAACAGATACTATGTATAAGCACAGTAGGATATCAAGATTTGCCATGCTAGACCTGGCTGGTCACTGCCTGATTTGGGAAAAATGGTTTACAGGCAAACGAATTCAAAAGGCATCCAGTGGTAAAACATTTTTAGGAGTTAGAATATTTTGTATACACCCAATACAAAATCAAAAGTTTCCTTTAAAATGACTGTTGTTGATCTCATAATTGAAATAAAGAAGTGTTACGTAAAGAAGAGTGAAAATATTTAGCGGTCTGTGCCAAATGCTGCTACGATAGGGAGGAGTTGCCCCCCAAAAGTCTACTGGGAACCAATACTTTAGGAGCTTCTAATCCTGTGTTTCCCTCTCCCACATTGCTTAGCTGACCTTTGCATCATTACAGGAGGAACCACTAAATGCTATGGGAGTGGGAGGTGGTAGAGGGGTACACATGAAATTGACACTCCCAGAAGCGTTGGGTTTTCCCAAGACTTCAAGAAAACATTCCTCTTCAATTAAGTGGTATTTCATGTGTATTTACACTCTAAAGCAGGGGTCTCAAACTGGTGGCCCTCCAGCTGTTACGAAACTACAAGTCCCATGAGGCATTGCAAGACTGACAGGTACAAGCATGACTCTCACAGGCAGAGGCATGATGGGACTTTTAGTTCCGCAACAGCTGGAGGGCCGCCAGTTTGAGACCCCTGCTCTAAAGGGAGCTACATTTTAATTGTGACACATTTCAGTGCTCGCGCCTGCCCATTGATGGGATACAGATCTCTCAGTATATAATCATTTCAACAAAAAAAAAAAACGTGGAAACCAATGCCTTCGTAAATACTATTTTTTTTTTTTTTTTTAAAGTGCTCATACAGCCAGCCACCTAACGTTCTTAAAACCTTATACAGCTTGATAAATTATTCATATAAAAGTAACCATGATCAGAAATAAAGCTTTAGGATAAAGCAGACACGTTAGTAATTTATGCAGTTTCCACAGTAAAGCTACAGAGCTCCCAAAACTTACAATAATCAACCATAACTTTTATGACCACTGAGGTTACGTGAATAACATTGATTATCAAATCAACCAAATGGCTGAAAGTTGGTGGGATATTTTAGGCAAGTTAACAAGTTGTCGCTGAAGTTGACAGCAGAAAAAAAAACAAAAACAAAAAAAAAAAAAAAACAGAAAAAAAACAGGCGTCACAGTTTGTAGTGTATGGGCTGAGTAGCCACAAACCAGACCGGGGCCCATGCTGACATGTCCACAGCCAAAAGTGCCTACAATGGGCACGTGTGCATCAGAACTGAACCACAGAGTAATAAAGAAGGTGGCTTGGTCTGATAAATCACTTTTTCATTTACATCATGTGGATAGCCGGGTGAGTGGGCGTTTACCTGGGGAAGAGATAGCACTAGGATGTAGTATGGGAAGCAAGCAAGCTGGCAGAGGCAGTGTGAGGCTTTCGGTAATGTTGTGCTGGGAAACCTTGGGTCCTGCCATTCATGTGGATATTACTTTGATACATACCCACCTACATAAACATTGTTGCTGACCAAGTACACACCTTAATGGAAACAGCATTCCCTGAAGGCAGTGGCCTCTTTTAGCATGAAAATGCGCTCTGGCACACTGCAAAAATGGTTCAAGAATGGTTTGAGGAACACAAGGAGTTTGAAGTGTTGACTTGGCCACAAATTCTCCAGATCTCAATCCAAGAATGTATCCATGGGGTGTGCTAGAAAAACCAACTCCGATCCATGAAGGCCCCACTTTGTAACTTACAGGTCTCAAAAGGACCTGCTACTGATGGCTTGGGGCCAGATACCATAGCATATCTTCAGAGGGTCTAGTGGAGCCCATGCCTTGACGGGTCAGGGCTGTTTTGGCGGTAAAAGGGGGGCCTACTCAATATTAGGTGGATGGCCATATAAAAAGGTATAGCTGATCAGAGTATGTGTGTAAAATGTTTATACATATATATATATATATACACACACACACACACACACACACACTTCAGGACTGATAGATATATCTATCTATATCTCTATACATATCTCTCTCTCTCTCTCTCTCTATCTATCTACACACACAGTATAGTAAATTATAATAAACTATATAATTGTTATATTTTACTTAACCACTTGCCGACCAGCTCACGCCGATATACATTTGCAAAGTGGCAAGGGCGCACATAATCACGTACCGTACATCGCTCATGGCCGCGCAGCCCCGCAACATTTGGATTCGTAGCAGAACCAATCAGTCTTCAGGTCAATGATTTCTGGTCTGGACCTGCTAATCAGTTTTGGCAAATGAAAATGCTTTCCCTATCCGTAAGTATAAACACAGACAGGGGAAGTGATGTCATCTCCCTCTGCAATTATTTTCCGTTCTAGAGAGGGTAGAGAGAACATCTTACCGTGAGTTGCACACTACACTAACACCAATACACGTAGGTACACTTGTCACCCCCCCACAACCCCGATCGCCCCCCAGTTAACCCCTTCACTCCCTGTCACTGTGTCACCAATTGCAGTTTTCAAATTTTTCACTGATCGCTGCATTGGTGTCACTTGTGACTTTAATCAGTGTTAGGGCAATTAATAGTAGGCCCCGTTAGGTCTAGGGTGCCCCCCAAATGGCCCCAATTAAAGGTTTAACCCCTTGATCGCCCCCCCAGTTAACCCTTTCACCCCGTCTCAGTGTCACTGATAGATCTTTTTTCTGATCGCCGTGTTAGAGTCACGGGTGATGCTAGTTAGCCAGTTAGTTGATTAGTTTCACCGTCAGCTTTTTATAGCATCAGGTACCCCCATATATTACCTAATAAAGGTTTTAACCCCGATTGCCCCCTAATTAACCCTTTCACCCCGTCACCAGTGATTACCATATTACTGCCTGGTCACCCCAGGCAGCATCAGATTAGTGCCAGTAGTGCTAAGACCCACGCACACACACCATAATACACCTCCCTTAGTAGTATAGTGTCTGAACAGATCAATATCTGATCAGATCTATACTAGCGTCGCCAGTAGTTTAGGGTTCCCAAAAACGCAGCGTTAGTGGGATCAGCCCAGATACCTGCTAGCACCCAAGTGCAGTGTCTATCGATTACTGTCACTTACAAAACACATAATTGCAGCGTTCGCAGAGACAGGCCTGATCCCTGCGAAACAGTTTTTTTTGGTAGCGCTTGAAGCAGTCGCTGACAGTCAGGTGCTCTTTTTTCCTGTGGGTTTCACTAGTTGTACCAGTAAATTTAAAAGGCCACAATGTCCAATCGAAGGTACACTAGTGAAGAGGCCTACATGTTTCTGAGCATGACAGATGAGAGTGAAGAGGAAGTCACCCATCTGTCAAATACAGGCTCAAAATATGATCCAGTATTGAGCACAGAGCCACTAGTGCCGCTCATCCTTCTGATGAACTGGCAAACACCAGCGGCCTAGTACACCCTGGTCGTAGTCAAACCAGCACGGCAGTATCACGTGGTGACGTGGTGAGTCACATAAGTGCAGTTCAAGCTGGTGAGGTGGCTAGCAAAACTAGTGTCCCGCAGCCACCAAGACAAAGATAGGCCGTTGAGCCCATAGTGCCCTTCCTGCTGCATTTGCCAATCCGAATTGGGAGCCCACTACTTCTGCAGCACCCGTACTTGCCCCATTCACTGACCAACCCGGAATTCAGGTAGAAACAGTTGATTTTACATCACTTGATTTTTATTCGCCGTTTTTCACGGAGGAGCTCTATAGATCTAATCTCCGCTAATCCCCAGTTGACCTGTGCCAGAGACTGGAGACCTATCACGGTCTCCGAATTTAAGACCTTTCTGGGCCTCTCTCTCCTCATAGGCATGGCATAACTAAAAAGAGTGAAAGTTGCGGTCATATTGGTCCACTGACCCAATTCATCATATGCCCGTGTTGTCTGCCTCCATGACCAGGGCTAGATACGAGCAGATCTTGCGATTTATGCACTTCAATGAGAATCATTGTCCTCTGGGTGACCCTGAATACGATCGGCTCCACAAAATTCAGCCCCGCGTAAACCACTTCAACCAATAGTTTGCAGCCTTGTTTATTCCCGATCAAGTTGTGTGGGTTGAGGAGTCCCTGATTACATTTTCTGGCCGCTTGTCATTCAAACAGCATCTTCCCAGCAAGCATGCCAGATATGGGATCAATATGTATAAGCTCTGTGACAGGGCAACAGGCTATACATATAGTTTTATGGTTTACAAGGGAAAAAAATTAAAGTTACGTACCGGTAACGTCTTTTCCTGTAGTCTTTCAGGACAGCCACTATTGAGAGATAGTCTCCTCCTCTTCCTGTAGGAAACACTGCGCCAGCCCATAAAACTCTCACTTCCCCTGCCAGACCTCAGTTTTTACAAGATCACCTCCGGCCAGCTGGGGAGACACAAGAACACATTAATAATATACCATTCAATATCATTATCATACTGCGTTCTGGTCTTTAATAAGACTCCCCCAAGCTTAGGGTGGGTAACTAGGGCTGTCCTGAAAGACTACAGGAAAAGACGTTACCGGTAGGTAACTTTAATTTTCCCTTTACGTCATTCAGGACAGCCACTATTGAGAGGATAATCGAGCACTTACCAGTTAGGGTGGGACTACAGCTTGCAGAACTTTTCGCCCAAAAGCCTGCTCACCTGCCGCCACCAGGTCCACTCTGTAATGTTTAACGAAAGTAGAGTAGCTGGACCACGTCGCTGCCTTGCATATTTGCTCTGGCGTTGCTCCAGCCTTCTCTGCCTGGGAAGTTGCCACGGCTCTGGTAGAGTGTGCCTTTATGCCCATAGAGATCTCTTTCCCTGCTAAAGAATATGCCTGCCCAATAGCTAATCTAAGCCATCTGGCAATTGTGCGTCGAGACGCTCTGAGTCCTTTTCTGGACCCGGAAAACAAAATAGAGAATCAGACTTTTATTGTTTTAGTCATCTCTAGGTATTGTAGGATACACCTCCTTACATCTAGAAAATTAAATATCAGTTCCCTTTCTCCTGAGGGGTTGGGACAAAATGAAGGTAGGACTATTTCCTGGTTTCTGTGAAAGCCTGACGCCACTTTAGGCAAAAATGCTGGATCAGTCTTAAGGACTATCCTATCTGGCAAAATAACGCAAAAAGGAGGTCTAATTGATAACGCCTCAGTTTCACTGACTCTCCTGGCAGTTGTCACTGCCACTAAAAATGCTGTTTTTAAGGTTAACTCTTTTAACAAACATTTGTCCAAGGGCTCAAAGGGAATTCCTGTTAGGCTCTGCAACACTAAAGATAGATCCCACCCGGGAAAGGGGGGACCTCGGATAGGTCTCTGTCTGGACAGTGCCCTAAAGAACCTGACCACCCATGGATTGGTGGCCAAAGATTTCTCCAAATAAGCACTAAGTGCTGACACCTGGCTTTTAAAGCGGGGTTCCACCCAAATTTTGAACAATATCTGTATGTATTCTCTTCCTTGCCTAGATGCTGACATGCCGTTTAAAAAAATTTAAATCGCCGTAATTACCTTTTATTTTTCTATTCTTCTTTGCACTTCCTGGTTCTCCTCCCGTGGGAGTAGGTGTGTTTCTAGCCTCTCCCAGACTCCTGGGAGCTAGTCTCAGGCTTCCCGGGATGCCACTGAGCATGTGCGGGAACGAGCGGTGAATGCTGGGAGCACAGCATTCACCACATCCAGGAAATAAATGCTTGTGGGCTTCAAATGCCCACAATGAAGATGGAAACCGCCTGCAGTGAATAATATAAGTTATTCTTTCCGACGAAATCTGACACAGGCGGACATATTACACACAATATGTGAGTATGTAATGCTGAGAAGAAAAGTTTGTGAATTAACTCAAAAAAACCAAAACGATAGATAGGTGGACCCCCGCTTTAAGGGTAGCTACGGATAACCCTTTGTCTGCTCCACACTGTAGGAACTCCGAAACAGCTATGGGGCTCTGCACTGAGGAGTTTTCAATGCACCACTTGTTGAAAAGGAGCCAGACCTTTTTATAAATCTGACGCGTCTCCTTTTTTCTACTGTTGAGGAGGGTGGAGATTAATTTCTGAGAAAATCCCTTAGATTTTAATATACTCTCCTCAGTAGCCAGGCCGCTAATTTCCACTGGTGTACCTGTGGACAGAGGATTGGACCTTGTAAGAAAAGATCCTCCTGAGGTGGAAGGAAAAGGGGCGGTTCCACTGCTAGCTGACCGAGAATTGAAAACCATGCCCTTTTCGGCAAGTGTGGAGCTACTAGAATGAGGGAGGTGTTCTCTAGTTGGAACTTCCTCAGAACCGCCGGTAATAACACCGGAGGGGGGAAGGCATAGCATGTCTTGAAATGCCAATTCTGTGTTAATGCGTCCACCCCCAGTGCCCCTTCTCCTGCATTTAGGGAGAAAAAACAGGGGGTTTTCGCATTGTCTCTTGAAGCGAAAAGATCCACTTCCGGGGGTCCCCATTTTTTGGATATGAGATTGAAAACCTCCTGGTTGAGGGCCCAATCTCCCTCTCTCAGCCTCCTCCGGCTGAGAAAGTCCACTATAACGTTCCTTTCTCCTCTCAGAAAAACCACTGAGAGTGAGAGAGTGTTGGTCTCGGCCCAATTTAGGATGTCTGTTGCTAAGGCCAGGAGACTTCCGCTTCTGGTGCCTCCCTGTTTGTTTATATAGGCTACGGTAGAAGAGTTGTCTGACCGTACCTGTATATGGTGGCCCTGGACCTCTTTTTTTAAAAACCTGAGGGCCAGGCCGACCGCCCTCAGCTCCTTCCAATTGGGCGATCTTTTTAGTTCGTCTCCCCTCCATACACCCTGCGCTAGAAGGGATCCCAGATGCGCCCCCCAGCCTTTGCCACTTGCGTCCGTGGTTACTATCCGTGAAACTGGGATAAGCCACAGACGTCCCTGCGACAAATTCGCTTCCTTCCTCCACCACCAAAGAGATCTCTTTAATTGATGGGGAACCTGTACTAAGGTGTCTAGATCCTTCTGACTGTAGTCCCATACCCTTAGTATGTATAACTGCAGGGGACGAAAGTGTAATCCCGCCCACTGCACTGCTGGGAGAGTAGAGGTCAGCAGACCTAGCGTTGACATTAAGGACCTTTTGGACACCCGATGATTGCACTGGAGAGATAAAACTGCTCTGTCTAGTTTTAGAATTTTTTCTCTTGGAAGAAAAAGTTTCAAGAGTGTCGAGTCTAGCAGGTATCCTAGGTACATAATGCGCTGTGAAGGAATGAGCCTGGACTTGTCTAAGTTCAGGAGCCATCCTAATCCTGTCAGTACCTTTTTTTGTTAGGTCGAGATCCCTGAGCAATTTTTCTGGGGATACTGCAAATAGGAGCAGGTCGTCCAGATAGGCTATAACTTACACACCCTGCAGTCGCAGGAAGGCCATGGCCTCTGCCAGGATTTTGGTAAATATTTGGGACGAGGAGGATAGCCCGAAAGGCAGGGCCTGGAATTGTAGGTGCAGTATTGCATCGCCCAGGTTTATTGCTAAACGGAGAAACCACTGAGAGGTTTCTGCAATAGGGACGTGCAAATACGCTTCTCTGAGGTCCAGAGACACCATGAAACAATTCTGTGGTAACAGAGCCCTGACCGTAAAAATTGACTCCATGTGGAATCTTTTGTAGCAAATTGACCTGTTCAAGGGCTTTAAATTCAAAATCAATCTGAATTTTCCTGTGGGTTTTTTTTTACCATAAATACATGGGAATAAACCTCCTCTCCTTCCTCCCCCTTTGGTACTCTGCAAACTACATTTTGTAGTTCTAACTCCTTCAGAGCGTCTAACAAGGCCTTGGTTTTTGTCGTGCAGCTGGAAAGCTGCGTGACAAGGAACCTTTGTGAGGGGGGCCTTGTGAATTCCAGGAGATACCCCCTTCTTATGATCCCTAGGATGAACCGATTGGGGGAGATGATCTCCCACTGTAGAAGGAAGGCCCCCAGTCTTCCTCCCACCGTTTTTAGAGAGCCATTGATCTTTCTGGGCTTTCAGGAGGGCGAAAAATCGCCCCTCCTCTGCCCTTGCCTCTTTGGCCCCAGGTTTTCTTCTGTCCCCCCTTCCCTGCGCTTTTGCGGACGAAACCCCCTCTTTTTCTGTGTTGGGGTTTTCCGTTTGAGTGGGAAGGACTTCTTTTTGTCTGCTGTCCGGTCTAAGACTGTATCTAAGCCAGGACCAAAGAGTAGGTCACCTGTCAGGGGTATCCCACATAACTTGACCTTAGAGGCGGCGTCGCCCGGCCACGTTTTCAGCCAGAGGGCACTCCTGGCGGAGTTAGCCAGGGCCGCTGATCTGGCTGACATACGGACTGACTCTGCCGAGGCGTCTGCTATGTATGCGATTCCTCGCAGAATCGTGGGGAAAGACGCTAGGATAGTCTCTTTAGCCGTGCCAGCTTCAATATGCTCCTGAATCTGGAAAAGCCAGTGTTCTAAATTGCGAGCTACCACAGTAACAGCCATTTCTGGTTTTAAGTTACCGACTGTCGAGTCCCACGTCTTTTTCAGTAGTGAGTCTATCCTTTTGTCCATGACGTCTGATAAGGCCCCCATATCCTCAAATGCCAGGTCTGTGTGCCTAGAGACCTGAGAGAAGGCCGCATCCGATTTGGGATTTTTATTCCAAATGGACGCTGGATCCTCTGAAAACGGAAATCTTCTCTTAAGGGAACTAGAGAAAAAGGGCTTTCTTTCTGGATCCTGCCCCTCTTTTTTTAATCGTCTCCACCAGAACCTCGTGTACTGGGAAAACTTTTTTGATCTCCTAAGCCCTTAAACATAAGGTCATGGAGTGAGAGGGGTTTTTTATCCTTGTGTATACCGAGGGTCGTATATATTGCTCCTAGGAGGTCTTCCACCTCTTCTAGGGACAATTTATACCTGGAGGTTTTCCTGGACTCCCCGTTCTGGTCCTCTCCCTCTGATTCCTCATGGGAGTCAAAAGTGCCACTGTCTGGTTGCCTAAGCTCCACCCCGAAAGGGCCTGAAACCTCTTCTGCCGTAGCCATATTAGTGGATCTGGCAGGAGCAGAGCCCTGAGCATGAGGCAGGGTTGTGTCCTGCTGAATGGGATTAGGGGGAAGCTGAAATTTCTCAAAAAGTGTTTTAAAGGATGAAAAAGTGTATGACAGCTCCTTTACAGAGGCTGCCAAGCTGGACTGCTGTTCAGAGTCCCTTTCCTTTACCAAGGAGTCTATGCATTCTTTACACAGAACCTTGGTCCAAGCTTCCCCTAAACTGTCCCTACAAGAGGCACATTTCTTTTTAGAGACATGAGTGGACTTTGTCTTTTCTGTGGATTTCTGAAAATACATACAGAAAACATATTACATTCAGCGATTTTTTTACGGAAACAACCCTGGGGGTGTACCCGACCCACCTGTAGGGATCTGAGTCACCCCCATCCCCTGACCACCCAGGGGGTCTGTCCCCCCTCTAAGTAAGGAACCGTACATGGGGGGGACAATCCTAGGTAGAGAGGACCCCTCCCCAGGGAACTCTTACCTTCGGAAGGCTGGAGTCCGTATGAGCTGCAGCATCTGCCTCAGACATGACTGCAGGTGGTTGCCTGTGTAGAGTCTCACGCTGTCTGCATGTGTAAACCGACTCACTCCAGCCTGAGCCCGGCCCCCTATCAGCACCACGACCCGGAACCGGAAGTAGCGGGTTAAAAGGTAGACGTCCGCCCTCCGCCGGAAATGACGTCGTCCGGCCTGTTCGTTCCAAACAAAAAAATGCGGCCTCCTTGCTGCAGCCCTGTGGACGCGATAGGGGGCCCCCACAGCCTGACGCCATGCTTGACAAGGAAGAGGTGGCTGCTGTTTTGCGGGTATGTACCGCCATCCATTGCTGGAAGCCCCTGCTCCCCTGGGGATGTTTTGAGAGAGGCCACTATCTCCCTGACTGCATCAGCCTGGTTCTCTGCACAGTGTCTCCCCTCCGGAGGAAACACTATTAACTGAGGTCTGGCAGGGGAAGGGAGAGTTTTATGGGCTGGCGCAGTGTTTCCTACAGGAAGAGGAGGAGACTATCTCTCAATAGTGGCTGTCCTGAATGACGTAAAGGGAAAAATTCACGTGGAGCTGGAGAACTGCCCAACCTAGATAGGGAGTGCAGGTAAGATTGTGTGGGACTTGCTGTCACCCTTATTCAGAAAGGGGTACCACTTGTATGTGGACAATTATTACACAAGCGTGACACTTTTTAGTCACTTGTTTGATTATGGAATTGGCGCATGTGGCACTGTGTGATGTAATCGCCGGGGCTTACCCCATCAGCTTGTAGATTTTCCCGTCTTAGGCTGGGGGAGAGAAAACAAGGAATAGGGGCGCCTCTGAGAATATATCATAAAACTATTACAATCACAATATCCACTCACATGAAATAAAGAGAAGTTGTATACAGGAGCATGATCAGGGCTGAGGAGCTGATGATGCGGGACTGTAGCCAGCAGCAGTTCCAGTGTAGCTGATACACAATCAAGTCCAGGCAGGCGTGCAGATGGCTGAGCACAAACACAGTCTGGTGTGATTCAGTGTTCTTGGCAGGTAGTAACTGCAGTCCGGTGGAGAGGGGGAGATCAGATACTGACAAAGGTATCCGTGGGAGGAGGGGGAAAAAACGTCCAGGCAGACGGCTGAGCCGTGCTGTATCTCCACAGCGTTCGCACTGTCCCTGTGTGGTGGAGGGAGAGACATGGCCGCGTGTGTAGATCGAGAGCGAGGCTTGGAGTGCAGACACAGGCCGGTGCCGAGCTGTGACGTCATCAACTTGCGACGCGTTTCTGAACTAGCTGGCCATGGATGGAAGAGATAGCCACATTCCTTTCTCAAGCATGGGTTTTCAAGACACGGAGGAGTCCGATATAGGCAGAGGGCGGGGCCAGAGCATAAATGGAGAAACAGAAAAAAACACTAGGGGGAGGGGACCAAAAGAAATATGAATTGGGGCAGTAAACATTAAAAATGACTAACAATGAAAAACAACAAAGGCAGTGGTATACGGACACATACTTATTTTTGTGATATATATATATATATATATATATATATATATATATATATATATATATATATATATATATATATATATATATATATATATATATATATATATATTTTACTGGGGAATATGGAAAAAAAAGCACAAAAATAAGTGTCCGTAGACCACTGCCTTTGTTGTTTTTCGTTGTTGTTAGTCATCTTTAAGGTTTACTGCCCCAATTCATATTTCTTTTGGTCCCCTCCCCTCCCCCTAGTGTTTTTTTTTGTGTCTCCATTTATGCTCTGGCCCCACCCTCTGTTCTGCCTATATCAAACTCCTCCGTGTCTTGAAAACCCATGCTTGAGAAAGGAATGCGTGCATCTCTTCCACCCATAGCCAGCTAGCAAGAAACGCGTCGCATGTTGATGACGTCATGGCTCAGCGCCGGCCTGTGTCTGCACTCCAAGCCTCGCTCTCGATCTACACACACAGCCATGTCTCTCCCTCCACCACACAGGGACAGTGTGAACGCTGTGGAGATACAGCACGGCTCAGCCATCTGCCCAGACTTTTTTCCCCCCTCCTCTCACGGATACCCTTGACAGTATCTGATTGATCTCCCCCTCTCCACCGGCTACCTGCCAAGAACACTGAATCACACCAGACTGTGTTTGTGCTCAGCCATCTGCACCCCTGCCTGGACTTGATTGTGTATCAGCTACTGGAACTGCTGCTGGCTACAGTCCCACATCATCATCTCCTCAGCCCTGATCATGCTCCTGTATACGACTCCTATTTCATGTGAGTGGATATTGTGATTGTAATAAATTGTTTTATGATATATTCTCAGAGGCGCCCCTATTCCTTGTTTTTTCTCAGCTTATTGGAACTCGCTTTTGGTTTCTTTGTGGCTGCCCTGATGATGTAGTGACTTCACACTACTAGTGTACACATATGTACATACATCCATGCCCCTGGACTATTGGGTACTACGCTTTGAGGTATCTGCACATTGCGCCTTATTACTTGTTTAGGCTGGGGGAGAGAGCCCGCTTGGAGAATAATTTGCTCGCAGTGAAGTGAAGGGATTCACGGAATGTTTTCGTTCTGTCCTCCCTTCACACAGACACGACGGTCCAAATTCAAATGGCGACTGGTGTTGTGGAGAAACCCCTCTGTGTCCACGAATACAACCTTAATATGGGAGGGGTGGACCTCAACGACCAGTTGATGGCGTCATACTTAATTGCCTGTAAGGTCAGACGCTGGTATAAAAAAAAAAAGTGTCTGTATACTTTTTCCAATTGGCTCTGCTGAACGCTTATGTGCTATACAAAGCGTCAGGACGAACTGGATCCTTCCTTAAATTCCAAGAAGAAATCGTCACAGCCCTTCTGTTTCCAGACGGTGCTGTGCCCCAAGTTCCCAACGCAAATGCAGGAAGCCGGCTGCATGGGAGGTATTTTCCGTATGTCCTCCCTGGTACCCCTACCCAACGATCACTCCAAAGAAGATGTCGTGTCTGTAGCAAGCACGGATATAGGCGCGACACCCGCTATTATTGTCCCTCCTGTCCTGACCATCCTGGTCTTTGCATTGGTGAATGTTTCGAACGCTACCACACACTAGTGGAGTATTAGCATAGGGTACAGCACTGCACAGACTAGGACACACTTTCACAGGGTCTCAAAGATGCCATCGCATTTTGAGAGACCCGAACCTGGAACCTTTACAGTTACAAATAAAAGTGTAAAAAATAAATAAAATAAAAAAGCAAAAAATAGTTGTCGTTTTATTGCTGTCTCTATTGCCCTCTCTATATTGCTCTGTTCTTTTTACTATTTTTTTTTATCATGTTTGCTTTTCAGGTATGTAATTCTTTTATACTTTACTGTTTACTGTGTTTTATTGTTAACGACTATTTTCTTCCCAGGTATGCCATTCAGCTGCAGCACTGATTTATCTTGATAGCGACAGCGTTTGCTTTCATGATACGTAAATCAGCGACTCCAGCGCTGTAGGAGGTGATTTCACCACTACCGTTAAAAAAAAAAAAAAAAATGGAGCATGTATGCCCTCATTAGAAGTGCGTGGATGCAGGGCAGTATTCTAATGGTGGGTATACCCACTGATCAATTTCTTTTTTTCGTTCAGCCCACAGGATGCATGAATAAAAAAAAAAAAAAAAAAAAAAAAAAACACCACAAACAACAACATTACAATATATGCCCAACAAGGACCAGCAACGTACTGGTATGTTGCTGGAATTTGAGTGTTTATACCAGAATGATGCCTGCAAGTTTAGGTATCATCTTGGTATCATTCTTTTTAACCTGCGGTCAGCTTACATGTAAATGCAATCCTAGTGGCAGGAGGGAACGTCCCCTCCCCCCGGCATCTTCCTTGTTTTTTTATGGCTCTCCTGTCCCACTGGGGAACCTGATAAAGCAGCCAGTGGCTCCACCAGCTGACCATAGAGCTGATCGAAGATCAGAGCGGCTTCAATCACCTCTATGGCCTAAGAAACCGGAAGTTACAAGCATTTCATGACTTCGGTTTCACCGGATATAAACAACGCCATTGGGAAATTGGGAAAGCATCTTATCACACTGGTCTTGGTGTGGTCTGATGCTTTGAGGGCAGAGGCAAGATCTAGGGTCAAAAAAAAAAAAAAAAGTACCTGTTACTACCTATTGCTATCATAGGGGATATTTACATTCTCTGTGATACTAAAAAATAGGAACTGTGTAAAAAGTAAAATAAAAAAGCATAATAAATAAAAAAAAAAAAAAAAAAAAAAGTACCCCTGTCCCCCCCCGTGCTTGCGCGCAAATACGAATGCAAGCGTCAGTCTTGTGTCATATGTAAACAGTAATTGCTCCATGCATGTGAGATATCACTGTGAACGTCAGATCGAGGGCAGTAAACCTGTAAAGGCTTTTAAAAATGTATGTACTTTGTTGCCGCTGCATGGTTGTACGCAATTTTAAAGCATGTTGTGTTTGGTATCTATGTACTCAGCATAAGATCATCTTTTATATTTTATCAAACATTTGGGCAATATAGTGTGTTTTAGTGCATTCAAATTTAAAAAAAAAAAAGTTGCGTTTGAAAAATCACTGCGCAAATACTGTGTGAAAAAAATTTTGCAACACCCACCATTTTAATCTGTAGGTCCTTTGTTTAAAAAAAAAAAAAAAAAATAAAACTTATGTTTGGGGGTTCAGAGTAATATGTAACAATCTTCTAATGTTGTGCGTACCCCCCCCCATGACCCCTCTTTGGAAAGTAGACACCCCAAGCGATTTGCTGATACGCATGTTGAGTCCATGGAATATTATATATTTTGCCACAAGTTTATATATTTTTACAATACATTTTTACACAATCACTTGTGACAAAAAAATAAAATATGCAATGTGCTCAACATGCCCCTTAGCAAATTCCTTGGGGTGTCTACTTTTCAAAATTTGGTCATTTGGGGGGCTATTGTGCTGCCCTGCCATTTTAGCACCTCAAGAAATGAGATAGGCAGTCAAACTAAAAGCTGCGTAAATTCCAGAAAATGTACCCTAGTTTGTAGACACTAACTTTTGCGCAAACCAATAAATATACGCTTATTGAATTTATTTTTTTTTTACCCGCGACATGTGGCTGAATGCTTTTTGGCCTAAATGTATGAATAAATATGAGTTTATTGTATTATTTTTTAATAGCAAAAAGTAGAAATTTTTTTTTTTTTAATTTTCGGTCTTTTTTCGTTTATAGTGCAAAAATAAAAACCGCAGAGGTGATCAAATACCACCAAAAGAAAGCTCTATTTGTGGGGGGAAAAAAAGGACGCAAATTTCGTTTGGGTACAGCACTACATGACCGCGCAATTACCAATTAAAACCGCACAGTGCCAAATTGTAAAATGTGCTCTGGTCAGGAAGGAGGTAAATCCTTCCGGGGCTGAAGTGGTTAAAGATTCTTAAATCGCTCCATATCATCCAACTTTACCATTACCAGTATAAAATAACGGTATTAGGTTTGAAGGGACGGCTTCAAACAAACATCAAGACATATTGTTTACAACGGCAAAGATTTGTGCGGAACCAATTTTCCATTAAAGCGACACTAAAGGATATTCTTACTCTCCAAAAATAAAACCATACACATCCACTTCTTCATGGCCCTGTAATTTTTCATGAAATAATGTCTGTTTTTCTGCCTCCTTGCAAAGTCCTCTGAGCCCCCAAACCTCTCCTTTTCCCTCGCACTTCTGTTTAGAACGAGCAATGCATGTTTTTTGTGGTCATGTGCACTGCTCTAGGCATACTACAAATTTCATAGTCCATCTTGGGAGCAAACAAGTGAACTTGGCAACAAGCAGTGGGACCATGGAACGCAGACACCCTCTAACAGAAGTCAGATCACAGCAGGGAAAAAAAAAAAAAAAAAAAAAAGAGGAATTTGGAGATTCAGAGGAGGCTAAGAGCAATAAAAAGTACTTTGAGTTAGAAATACATACTTGAATAGAATTAAAATTTTCTAAACCTGCATTTTAGTGTCAATTTAAGTTAAAAATGATCCAGTATCATCCATGCGCAAGACATGCAGTAAGTAAATATGAATGTAATTTTACAAGTTCGTACAAATATTACTATGCTTTGTCATATTACTCAAATTCTGGATTTGAAATGGTAGTATGAATTGAGTCTCAGGTGTTCTTGATGCTCAACTTTAAACTGAATGAGATGTAAATATTAAACGTAAACATTTGCCTCTCAACTCCAATTCTTAATAGCACTGGCTATATAGGTTTTTTGTAGTGCTAAGGAAGGCATCAGAATAAAGTGATCCAGACCCCATTGCTTTGTGCAATACTTGAGAAAAGAGATGAGCTCAAGTGGGTTTGGACACAAGTCCGCACTTGCCTGAGCTATCCCGCTGGGAAGCCGTCAAAGCAGACATCCAATCCTAGGCAACAGAGGCAATCCCTGCCCCGCAACCACAGGCACACACCTTACATACATGGAGCTGCGGGGTGGGGAATGCCTCCATAGCCTATGACTGGTGGTCGACTGACAGCTTTGTGGCAGGAGCTCAGGGGGACTCATGTCTGAGCAAGCCTGAGCTCATCACTAATTGAGAATGACTTTGCCTTTTAGAAAAGTTTCCAATTTATACTGGACTAGCAAAAACTGGTTACAAGGGAAAAAGGGGGAAGGAAAGAAAAAAAAAAAAAAAAAAAAGAGCACAAATGTCACAGAAAGTCCATATTCGTTGCAGTATTATTCTGTCACATTACATAGATCATATAGGAGAGGAAGTCTTACCATGCTGCTCTGTGACTGAGTAGAACCATACATAGTCAATCCATTTGATGGTGCGACCGATTGTGCCATATCAGCTTCTATAATTCCTCTGCGATCAATTAGGCTTGTCCGACAAAAAAAAAAAAAAATTAAAAAATTAAAAAGGAAGCAAAAACAAAGTATTAAGATTCAGAGTTTAATATTTCAATAATCAGGAAAACAGTAGAACAGCCAAAAGACAATGTTAGTTATTGAGAATAGAGGTTTCCTTATAAATCTGTTAACGTTCACGTACATGAGTCTCGTCTAAGAGGCAAGTCAAAGGCAGAATGCGTTCAGGAAAAAAATGGTTTGTATTTAAAGCTCAACTGCAGGCAAAAAAAAAAAAGTTTTCCCAATTGGGCTGTGCCCACACTGCACGCGTCAACTGCTTGTTCTGTCCTGAGAAGAGGAGAAAGCTGCATCCTCACCCAATCCTCCAAACAGTGCTCCCCCACAATCCAGTGAAGAAGTCCTCACATCCTCTTGTCCAGAGCAGGTGTATGTGCAGGATGTCAGGAACAGTCCACTGCACAAGACCACAGGGGGTACAGGAGCCAAGGGGACCAGAATTGTGCAGGGAGGATCAGGTAAGAATATCGCTGTTCTCCAATCCTTTAAGACCAGTGGTCTCCAAACGGTCTCCCTTTGCTTGCCTTTACCTGGACTTTGGGACGCCATGCCATTCCTCCCGCAGACACCAATGACAGGGCAGCATAAATCCCACAGGCACCAATGACGGGGCAGCATGAATCCCACAGGCACCAATGACGGGGCAGCATGAATCCCACAGGCACCAATGACGGGGCAGCATGAATCCCACAGACACCAATGACAGGGTGCCATTCCTCCAACAGACACCAATGAAAGGGCACATTTCTCATAGAGACCAATGATGAGGCACCATTAACCCTTTCATGACTAATCCCATTTCTGATATTTGGTGTTTACAAGTTAAAATCTGTATTTTTTGCTAGAAAATTACTTAGAACCCCCAAAGATTATGTATATTTTTTAGCAGAGAATCTAGAGAATAAAATGGCGATTGTTGCAATATTTTATGTCACGCGGTATTTGTGCAGCGGTCTTTTAAATGCAACTTTTTGGGGAAAAAGACACTTTCATTAGTTTAAAAAAAAAAAAAATGAAACAGTAAAGTTAGCCCAATTTTTTGTATAATGTGAAATATGTTACGCAGAGTAAATAGATACCAAACATGTCATGCTTTAAAATTGCGCACACTCTCGGAATGGCGACAAACTACGGTACCTAAAAATCTCCATAGGTGTCATTTTAAATAAAAATAACGGTTACCAGGTTAGAGTTACAGAGAAGGTCTAGTGCTAGAATTATTGCTCTCGCTCTGACGATTAAGGCGATACCTCACATGTGTGATTTGAACACCGTTTACATATGCGAGCGCAACTTCCGTATGCTTTTTCTTTGCCGCGCGAGCTCGTGGGGGCGCTTTAAATTTTTTTTCATGTTTATTATTTTACATTGTGTTTTAAAAAAACATCCCTTGTGACAGGTACTCTTTTTGGAGGGATAGGGGGTCTAAAAGACTCCCGATCCCTCCTTTGCACTTCAAAGTATTCAGATCGCCGAAAACGGCAATTCTGAATACTGTATATTTTTTAAAAAACGGCGCCATTGGCAGCTGAGTAAACAGGAAGTGACGTTGTGACGTCACTTCCGTGTTTACAGAGAAAAGACTGGAACGAAGCCGTTTCCGGCTTTGTACCCGTCTGTCTCTAGCCGCTGGAAGTGGCGGATCGAGGATCGGGTCTCCCGGTGGGGCGGGAAGCCCGGTAAGAGCGTCGGAAGGCAGCAGGAGGGGGGATAATGACCCCTCCCACTCCTCCGGGACAATAACCGAGCAGCTTTTAGCCACATCGGTTGTTATCCCTGGAAAGCTGATCGCCCGCTCTAAAAAACAGTACCGGGATGATGCCTACAGCTGTGGGCATCATGCTGGTATAACCCCCTAAAGCCGAGGCTGCATATCTGCGTAGGCTCGGCGGGAAGGGGTTAATCCCAGACACACCAATGATGAGGCACTAATCCTTCCACGGACACCAATGTTAGAGCACTATTCCTCCTCTGAATACCAACAATGGGACACATTATTCCTCTCTCTAGAACCAAGGATGAGGCATTGTTTACTCCCGCTGCCCACAGTCTGGCCCCTTAAAGACTGAAGGACAGTTAACTGGCCCTTTGTTTTAAATGTTTGGAGACCCCTGTACCAGACAAAAATGAGCAGTTAACCCATGCAGTGTGGGCGCAGCCCCACTGCATGGGAGAATTTTTTTTTGCCCAGAGTTAGGCTGTAAGAACAAACTGATATTATTTAAAAATATATAATAATAATAATAATTTCAGACCCCATAAGAACTGTATTGCTCAATATACATCTGCGCAATCAGGAACATACTCCACACCAAAAATAAGTCTCGACATGTCTGATCTGCATTTCTGACTAGATGAATGCAAGGCAATATGAAGTCATCTCCAATGAATCAAGTTAGATGAAGCAGATATGATCAAATATGACGACAACAACTCATAATTGTGTGTACATATACCAAAATCCTCCAACTGGTCCATGGTTATCACTTTTAAAAGAACAGTCACCTGCCTTCACTGCTCTTTTTAACCTATCCTTCCCCTCCAACTCTACTGGGCCAGATACTTGGACAACCCTTTACACACCGTGGCTATATTCTCAAAGCTGATGTATGTTTGTTTTCTTTTTTTATCACTAGACATGCACACATACTCTTCAGCACATAGCTGGGAACGGAAGGATCAGCCCAACTCTACACTTCAATCCTATCTTTTCTTAAGGGCTGCAACAAGTGATTTATTTTCTGGCATGTCTTCATTAAAATCAGGAAACCTTTCCAAATGCTTACCTTGGATTCAATGGTCCACAAACAGCGGCACAGCAGTTTGTGAAAACATTGCCATAGCTATATGGATTATAGTTTTCCTTCCCTCTTTTACTTGACCAGGAACCTTTAATCTGTAACAAGAAAACAAACATGACTCCTCCAAACATTAACAGGAAAATGGATGTGCACGTTATGAAAAAGTCTTGCTTACGTTTTACCCAGCATGATTGAACTTTGTTTTCTACTAACTTCTGACAAAAAAAAAAATAAAGGAATCCTATGCTCAAATTCCCTTGCTGACCACTCCTAAAATTGCTAGCTGCCTGGCCCTCATGCTGCTCCGGTGACTTCTTAACTTTCCAAGGCAATGACCTGAAACACGTACTTAGATTGTCCTGTACGGAAGACAGACTAGCAGAGTCCGCTTTGTGTTCATAGCAAGATTTAAATAAATGTAGGCCGCCCCTGCATGAAAACAGACAGATACTGTGTTTTTACACAATTATAAACTTAAACAAAAAAACTAATAACTACTCAAGCATATTAAGAAAATAAAACTCCTACTTGCATACATTTTCAAACTGCAACTGTTTGCCAAATACAGCGGTTAAAATAAGTATTGAACGCGTCACCATTTTTCTAGGTAAATATATTCCTACAGGTGCTATTGACATGAAATTTTCACCACATGTCTAACAACCCATGCAAGCCATACATACACTAAGAAAGCAAAACAAAGAAGTTCAGAAATTAAGTTATGTGTAAAAAAACAAAAAATAAAAAACAAAAAAAAAGGGAATGACACAGGGAATTGTATTGAACACATGAAGAAAGGGAAGAGCAAAAAAGGCACATAAAGCCAAGATACCAGCTGAAATCGATCAGTAATTAGAAAGCAATCCTTCCCCTTGTCAGTGCAAATTAATATCAGTTGGTTCGGTCTTAACTGATAAAAAGCCTATAAAAAAGGGGTCTCAGTACCAAGGTGTCACACAAGAAACATCTTACGATGGGCAAAAGCAAAGAGCTCTCGTGACCTTTGCAACCTTATTGTTGCAAAAAATAGGATTTTTTAAAACAGCTTACCTATAAAATCCTTTTCTTTCGAAGGACATCACGGGACACAGCGCCACAGTAATTACTGATGGGTTATATAGGTATCACTGGTGATTGGACACTGGCACACCCTATCAGGAAGTTCAACCCCCTATATAATCTCTCCCCCTTGCAGGGATACCTCAGTTTTGTAGCCAAGCAATATAGTGTATTAGAAGAGGGGCGGGACCTCTGTGTCCCGTGATGTCCTTCGAAAGAAAAGGATTTTACAGGTAAGCCGTTTTAAAAAATCCTATTTTCTTTCTCGAACATCACGGGACACAGAGCCACAGTAATTACTGATGGGATGTCCCAGAGCAATGCTACCTGAGGGGGGGGAACCACGACCAAGTAGGGTGCAATCAGACCTGAGGACCCTGTACCGCTGCCTGCAGCACACTACGCCCAAAGGCGATATCCTCATGCCTTCTCACATCTACCTGATAGAATCTGGTGAATGTATGAACTGAAGACCAGGTTGCGGCCTTGCAGATTTGAGCCATAGAGGCCCGGTGATGCACTGCCCAAGAAGCACCAATAGCCCTTGTGGAATGTGCCCTGATCTGAAATGGAGGAATCTTCTGTTTCAAACCGTAAGCTTGAATGATCAACTGTCGAATCCATTTAGAAATGGTAGCTTTTGACGCTGCCTGTCCTCTATTGGGGCCCTCTGGCAGCACAAACAAAACATCCGTCTTGCGGATCCGAGTAGTTGCCCCTAGATAGGCCTTAACTGCTCTTACTACATCCAACGAATGTAGAGATCTCTCTTCCAGAGAACAGGGATCTGGAAAAAAGGAAGGTAGAACAATGTCTTGGTTTAAATGAAAATCAGAAACCACCTTCGGTAAAAAACTAGGATGAGGGCGTAGTACCACTCTATCCTTGTGTATAATCAAATAAGGCTCCTTACAGGAAAGAGCTGCTAATTCTGATACTCTTCTAGCAGAAGAGATGGCCACCAGAAAAATTAATTTCCTTGTCAACAAGACCAAAGGAATCTGACTTATTGGTTCAAAAGGCTGTTTCTGTAACACAGCCAGGACCAAATTCAAGTCCCAGGGGTTTAGGGGCGGTTTAACCGGAGGATTAAGACGCATCACCCCCTGCATAAAGTTTCGGACCAAAGAATGCGAAGAAAGTGGCCGTTGAAATAATACTGATAAAGCAGAAACCTGGCCCTTGATTGTACTCAAGGCCAGCTTCATCTCTAATCCCATCTGTAGAAAATCAAGGATTCTACCTATGACATATTTCCTGGGATGCCAACCCCTGGATTCACACCAGGATATATAAGCTTTCCAGACTCTATGATAAATCATCCTGGAAGCTGGCTTCCTTGCATTAATCAAGGTAGATATGACAGGACCTGAGAGCCCATGACTCTTCAGAACGTGGGTCTCAATAGCCAAACCGTCAAATTTAGCGTTTGTAAGGCAGGATGCAACACTGGACCCTGAGATAACAGGTCTGGGCGTACCGGTAGGGTCCACGGGGAACCCACCGTCATCCTTACTATTTCTGCATACCAAGTCCTTCTGGGCCAAGCGGGGGCCACCAGAAGTACCGACTTCCTTTCCTGCCTGATCCTGCGAAGGAGTCGTGGTAGTAGCAGAATAGGGGGGAATGCGTAAATCAGTGAGAACCGATGCCACGGAATCACCAAGGCATCCGTCCCGCATGCAAGAGGATCTTTTGTCCTTGCCACAAATCTGTCTATCTTTTTGTTGAATCGGGATGCAAAGAGATCTACATCTGGAACCCCCCATCTTTGGCATATGGCCCAAAACACGTCGGGATGCAGAGACCATTCCCCTGGAAGTAACTGCTGGCGACTTAGATAGTCCGCCTGCCAATTCTCTATTCCCGGGATGAAAACTGCCGATATGCATGGCACATGCATCTCTGCCCAGACTAAGTTCTGGTTCACCTCTTTTTGAGCAGCTCGGCTCCGGGTGCCTCCCTGATGATTGACATAAGCCACTGCTGTGGCATTGTCGGACTGGATCCTGACCGGACAACCCTGTAGCCTGATAGTCCAGGCTTTTAGAGCTAGATGTATTGCCCGGATCTCCAGAATGTTGATGGGTAAGGTCCTCTCTGTCTTGGACCATACCCCTTGGACCGCAGCCTGTTCCAGAACTGCTCCCCAACCTGACAGACTGGCATCTGTTGTTACCACCGTCCAGGTAACCGGTAGAAAGGATTTCCCCTTCTGCAGGTTTTCGGGTATGAGCCACCAATTGAGGCTCTGACACACCGCATGCGACAGGTGCATCGGAAAGTCTAATGCCTGAACCTTCTTGTTCCAGGTCGACAGAATACGGTGTTGCAGCATTCTTGAGTGAAACTGAGCATAGGGAACTGCTTCGAATGAAGACACCATCTTCCCTAGTAGCCTCATACAAAGGCGGACTGAGGGACCCTTCTTGGTCCTTACTGTCAGAATCAGCTCTCTCAAAGCAGTGATCTTTGCCTGGGGTAGAAATATTTTCTCCTGGCTTGTATCTATAATCAGACCTAAATACTCCAGTCTTCTTACTGGTTTTAGGAAAGACTTTTCTAAGTTGAGGATCCAACCCAGGTGTTCTAGATACCTGACCGTGGTCCTCAAGTTTCCATTCAAAGAGGCTACCGACCGGTCTATCAAGAGCAGGTCGTCTAGGTATGCTATGACAGCTATACCCTGAGCCCTCAATCTGGCCAGAGGAGGAGCCAAGATCTTTGTGAACACTCGAGGTGCAGTGGCTATCCCAAAAGGCAGAGCCACAAACTGGAAATGGCGCCCTCCTACCTCGAAGCGCAGAAACTTCTGAGCAGGAAAAATGGGCACATGCAGATATGCATCTCTGATGTCTATTGATGCCAGAAATTCTCCTCCCTGCAGGGTGGGAACTACTGTTCGAATTGATTCCATGCGGAAGGATTGAATCCTTAGGAATCGGTTCAGATCCCTTAAGTCCAAAATGGGCCTGACATCACCATTTGGCTTTTGGACCGTAAAAAGGTTGGAATAGAAGCCCAATCCCTGGTCCTTTGCGGGAACTATCATAATGACCTCCTGCGACAAAAGTCGCTCTAACGCTAGAAGGAGCGACTGCTTCTTCTCTGGGTCTCTGGGAACATTTGATCTGAGGAACCGAGGAGAAGGGAATTCCTGAAACTCCAGCTTGTACCCTAAGGTTACCGTGGAGACTACCCATCTGTCCTGGAAGTCCTCGTGCCAGAGCTCTGAGAACTGTCGCAGTCTTCCCCCCACTCGAGTGAGCGGGGGCGCCCCCTCATGCAGAGGTCTTAGTGTTTTGCCTAGTAGGCTTCTTTCCCCAGGACTTCTTTTGTCCCTGGGGTTGAATCTTGTCTCTGAACCCCGATGGAGGCGGCCGTCGAGACTGCCTGGAGGCTGAAGCCCCCGGCGCTGGGGAAAGAGTCCGTTTGAAAGAGGGACGCTTACTCTTCTTCTTGACAGGTAAGAGAGTGCTTTTCCCACAAGAGATTCTCTTGATATAGTTATCCAAGTCCTCTCCAAACAACCTTGCACCACGAAATGGAAACCCAGCCAGTAGCTTCTTACATGGTGCTTCGGCTGACCAATTTTTCAACCATAGGATTCTACGTATATGCACCAACCCCAGTGAAAGACGGGAGGTTTGCACGATAGAATCTCTAATGGCGTCAACCACAAAGCATAAGGCCGCTGGAAGGTTAGCAAACCCCTGGGCCTGCTGTTCAGGTAATACTTTGATGACCTGCTTAACATGGTCTCTTAAGTATTGACAGACTCCAATCGCTGCTACTGCAGGTTGGGCCACTGATCCTGCTAAGGAGAAAACATCCTTCAATAGGGATTCCATCCTTTTATTTACAGGATCCCTGAGCATCTGAGCATTGTCTACAGGACAAGTCAGGCTATTATTTACGGAGGAAATGGCGGCATCAATAGCCGGTATTCCCCACATTTTAATAAACTTTTCTTCCATCGGATAAAGTGTTGAAAACTTTCTCGGCGGAAAAAAACGTTTGTCTGGGTGATCCCACTCAGAATAAATAAGCTTTTCAAGTAAAGTATGAACAGGAAAAGCATGTGCTGCTTGGAAAGGTTTCAGTGACCCCAAAGCAGAAGAGGATTCTTTAGCAGTTTCAGGTATGGGCAACTTAAATGTGGAGTGGACCAATCCAGTGAGGATCTGCACTAAGACTTTCTCCTCTTGGGAAGTCGCAGAGGGTCCCTCTCCACCTGAATCCTCGGAAGAGGAATCATCCATCCCATCCCGATCCTCTGAAAGGGATTCATCTCCTTTATCCCAGAGCTCCTCTGTCTGAGGGTCTTGGGGAACAGAGGAAAGCCTAGTGCGTTTTCTTCCACTGAGTGAAGACGTAATCACGGCCATTAATCTTTCCTCTAGACCATTAATGGTTGAGGAAAAAACCTCTTGTGTAATATATACAGGGGCTGAAGTGCCAGAAGCAGGTGTAGCCCCTGACCCCGATGGCTCTCCCTGGCTAGCCGTCTCTGGCCCATCTTTAGGGGGGGGAGGATGCTGCCGACAGGGGGCCCTCAGAACCTGAACGAGATCCCCTAGTGTCTCTGGTTCCTGGGGTGCTTGAACCTCTTCTACCCATAGTGCAAAGCAACAAGGTGTGAGGTATACAAATGAACACTGCCCGCTGAGCGATGTAGTCTGGCTAAAAGCCTTGCTACCCAATGCTCAGTCTGGTGTTACTTCAGTAAATGCTGCCTAGGAGAATGCCTGTGTCCCACCTTACATGCGACCGTCAGCTCTGTGTCTCTCAGAAGGCTGAGTGCACCTGTACAGAGTGCCTTTAATAGCCTGCAGCTGGCCTGAGTGGGAGTCTAAACACTCTGTGCTGACGTCCCGCCCCCTCCTCTACCGCCCCCCCCCCCTCGAGTTTTGAAAAAAAACGAGCGCTTCCCGCACTGCCGACTCTCCTGTCATGCTTCTGGAGAAAAGGCTGGGGATGGAGGAGGGGGGGGGGGGGGGGAGGGAGACTGGTAACAAGATCTGCCTGAACGGCTATCTTCAGAGATGGTGGCCATTAGGCCGCAGAGCCCGGGTGGTATAACCACTTTCTAGACCCCTGTGGCCCCTCTCTAGCCTGGGGGGAACATTCAAACCTGAGAAATCCCCCTTTCCACCTTACCTGCTTGCAGCCTACTTTGAGATGCTGGGACATAATCAGCACTGAACACCTGAGACAGTCAGTCAGCATGTGTAGGTTTGTGCTCTTGGCAGCCCCCGGTGGTCACAATAGGCATAGCATGCATTTACCTTAAAGGAGAAAAGCCACTAGAACTCAAAAATTCTGTGGAATCTCCTCTTACCTTATCCAGCCGCAGGGTGCTGTTTACACAGACCCAATCTTCACCTCTCACGGTGGGCTCCGTTTGAAAAACCGTCAGAGACTGGGGCCCCCATCAGTAGGGGGATCCAACAGTTCTGGGACCGTAAAGCACCTCGCCAGAAATTAGGAAGTTTAAAGCCATTTTCTGATCTGCGGGGTCCAGCTCTCTAAAAAGAGAAGCATTACGGGTAAAACCTAGTTTCTTCGGACACGAGGCCCGGGTACCATTCAATTCAGCCATGAAAAGACACTTTGAATGGATCCGGTTCGCCTGGCTTGCCCCAGTATAGGATCTTAGGATATTCCCTTTGGAGCTCAGCACAGGACATCTTTACACGTCCATCACCTAAGACACTGGCGTAAAAACTGAGGTATCCCTGCAAGGGGGAGGGATTATATAGGGGGTTGAACTTCCTGATAGGGTGTGCCAGTGTCCAATCACCAGTGATACCTATATAACCCATCAGTAATTACTGTGGCTCTGTGTCCCGTGATGTTCGAGAAAGAAAATACGGATGGCATTGGTTACAGAAGGATTTCTAAACTTCTGAATATTCCAGTGAGCACTGTTGGGGCCTTAATCCAGAAGTGGAAAGAACATGATTTCACCATAAACCGACCACGACCAGGTGCTCCTCGCAAGATTTCTGACAGAACAGTGAAAAGATTCAGAAGAGTTGTCCAAGGGCCACTTGTGGAGAGCTTCAGAAAGACCTGGAATTAGCAGGTACAATTGTTTCAAAGAAAACAAGAAGTAATGCACTCAACTGTCATGGCCTGTATGCACGCTCACCATGCATGACTCCATTGCTGAAGAAAAAGCATGTTGAAACTTGTTTAAAGTTTGCTGTACAACATTTAAAGTTGCTGTACAACATTTAGACAAGCCTGTGAAATATTGGGAGAATATAGTCTGGTCAGATGAGATCAAAATTAAACTCTTTGGATGCCATAATACACACCATTGGAGGTTAAAAGGCACTGCACAACAAAAACACCATCATAAAAGTGAAATTTGAAGGTGGGGGCATCATGGTGTGGGGCCATTTTTCAGTATACAGTACTGGCAAACTTCATATCATTGAAGGATGAATGGAAAAATGTACCAAGACATTCTTGCTAAAAATCTGTTGCCATCTACCAGGATGATGAAGATGAAACAAGCATGGACATTTCAGCAAGACAATGATCCCAAACAAAGAAAAAGAGAAACTCAATTGGTTTAAAATAATCAAAATAAAGCTGCTAGAATGGTCCAGCCAATCACCTGACTTGAATCCAATAGAAAATCTATGGAAAGAACTAAAGATCAGAGTTCATAGAACAGGCCCACGGAACCTTCAAGTTTTAAAGACTATTTGTGTGGAAGAATGGGCCAAAATCACACGTGAGCAATGCAGTCGACTAGTTTCTCTATACAGGAGGTGTCTTGGAGCGGCCATTACCAACAAAAGATTTTGTAAAGTAAAATACATTCCAGTTAGTGTGTTCAATACTTTTTCCCTGTGTCATTCCATTTTATTACACATAACTTAGTTTCTCTACTCATTTGTTGTGGTTTCTTTGTATAAATTACATGGGTTGTTACTGACATGTGGTGAAAATTTCATGTCAATAGCACCTTTAGAAATATATATTTACCTAGAAAAGTGGTGACATGTTCAAAACTTAAATTTTACCTGCTGTATATACTACAGTACAAAAATTTTAGGCAGGTGTGAAGAAATGCTGTAAAGCAAGAATGCTTTAAAAAAAAAATTATATAATATTTTATGTGTGTGTGTTTTAATTTTTTTTTATCAATTTACAAAGCGAGTCAACAGAAGAAAACTCAAATCAAGAAAAAATCAAAATTGTGTGACTACACTACCAGCATTATTACACTTGCACAAAGTCATGGATTTTGTAGGATTGGAGTCAGGTCTGTGCTTAACCAAGCATACCAAGCAGGTGCTAATAATCATCAATTTCATAGGTAGGTTAAACTACAGTCATTAATGGAAACAGAAAAAGCTGTGTAGGTGGCTTACCACTGGGTGAGGAACAGCCAAACTCTGCCACTAAAGTGAGGTTGTGGAAGACAATGTCACAGGTCATACAAAATGGCAAGACCAAGCACAGCATAAAGACACAAGATAGTTATACTGCATCAGCAAGGTCTCTTCCAGGCAAAGATTTCAAAGCAGACTTGGGTTTCAAGTGGTGCTGTTCAAGCTCTTTTGCATAAGCACAAAGAAACGGGCAACGAAGACCATAGATGCAGTGGTCAGCCAAGGAAACTTAATGCAGGAGATGAGACACATCTTCGTAACTTCCCTTCAGCCCGGGTTCACACTATATCGGGCTGCGGATCCCTATTCCGCATTTCCCCTGTTCCCCGTTTCAGGGACGAATCAGGGCCGATTCTATGCCTGAATTCGGCCCTGAAACGGAGCCAAAGTCACACAGCGTTTTTGTGCAGTGCGCTCCGCAGCCGACCCGGAGATATGTGAACCGGCTCCATAGGGAGCCAGTCACATTCTCCTGCTATGCGAATTAGATGTGCAGAAAACGCACATCTAATTCGCATAGGTGTGAACCCGGGCTCAAAACTGGAAGATGCCCAGCAGTGCTATCAGTACACAACTGGTGGAAACAAGTGGGACCCAGGTACACCCATCTATTGTCTGGAGAAGTCTGGCCAGACGTGATCTTCATGGAAGGATTGCAGCCAAAAAGCCAAACCTCAGACGAGTAAACAAGGCCAAGTGACTCAACAATGCAAGAAAACATAGGCGCTAAGCCGCAGTGATGGCGAACCTTGGCACTCCAGATGTTTTGGAACTACATTTACCATGATGCTCATGCACTCTGTAGTGTAGTTGAGAATTATGGGAAATGTAGTTCCAAAACATCTGGGGTGCCAAGGTTTGCCATCACCGAACTAGGGTGTAGAAAAATGGCAGTTTGGGACTGCATTTCTGCAAATGGAGTTGGAGATTTGGTCAGGATCAATGGTGTCCTCAATGCTGAGAAATACAGGCAGATATTTAGCCAAAATGCCATACCATTAGGAAAGCGTGTGATTGGCCCCAAATTTATTCTGAAACAGGACCATGGCCCCAAACAAACAGCCAATGTCATTAAGTACAAGGAGTCCTGGAAGTGTTGGTTTGGCCCCCAGAAAGTCCTGATCAACATCATGGAGTCTGTCTGGGATTACACGAAGAGACAGAAGGATAGGAGGCAGCCTATATCCACAGATCTGCGGTTAGTTCCCCAAGAGGTTTGGAAAAACCAGCATGTCGAGTTCTTTCAAAAACTGTGTGCAAGTGTACCTAGAAGAATTGATGTTATTTTGGCAAAGTGTAGTCACACCAAATATTGATTTAATTTGGATTTCTATTCTGTTGATTTACTTTCCATTTTTCTAATTGATCAAAAAACTATTAACACTAATTCAATTTGCCTGACACTACAGCCATGTGGTACTTCCAGTTCGAGTCTTCTCTTCTGTTTTCTTCCCGGATGGGTCTTCAGGTGTCCTCGTTACTGTATGTATGATGTGATTATAGGATGTCTCAGGATCCTGAAGACTAATGACATCAGCAGACTGTCTCAGGCAAAACTGCAAATCTGGATTACTGGATCAGCAGCCCCCATACCCAGAAATGGTGGCGCAAATATTCCTAGCTGGTCCTAGCTATAGTTTATGTGTATGCAGTATGCATATTTTTTTTTTCTTATTTTCCCCATAAACAAAATCCACAAAAACTGGTTTTAAACCACACCCATAAATTTTACAATCCATAATAATTTTTCAGGATAGCTGAATTTGTTGATGTTAAAATTTGATATATGCACGTTAGGCCCAAGGATGTGTGTGTGTGTGTGTGTGTGTGTGTGTGTGTGTGTGTGTGTGTGTGTGTGTGTGTGTGTGTGTGTGTGTGCGCCGCTCAGGCTATTATGAAGGAATGAATACAATATAAAAGGGTAACAAAAAGAAAAAAAGTCTCTTAATATCCAAGTATATCCACACAATTCACTCTTCTTTCCAGAAACGTGAAAAATCAAAACATTTCAAAACTAGAAAAAAAATAAATAAATAAACTGATAAATCCTTGGATCGATTATTTTTGCCACCTGTGTGTGCAACTATCACAATAAATCAAAAACAGGTGCTCGAGCAATCCACTACCAGTGCCCTCTAGCAGATCACCTCAAGATTTGACTCCTGTTTTACCAGAGTCAAAACATGCAGTTACCCTTGAGAGATATATGGCGATATGGATGGATATCCTTATAGCTTTCACAGCTCAGTTCTCTCCTTCGTGGGATGTTCACATGTAATACCGGCCATATAAAAACAGAAAACATACCATCTAGTGCTCTCTGTAAAAATCTACTTTATTGGCATATAGTGGTTCACTCACATAAAAGGCACAAAAAGCCGTGCCAGCTGAAAATCGCACAATGTAAAATCCACCGGCTTACCGCCTTCTGGTTAGGAATGGTCATGGGATAGCACCAGCTGCTGACTCCTTACTCCAGGAGTAAGGAGAGGATTTCGGAGTAAGGATTCAGTAACTGACGCTATCCCATGACCATTCCTAACCAGAAGGCGGTAAGCCAGTGGATTTTACATTGTGCGATTTTCAGCTGGCACGGCTTTTTGTGCCTTGTGTGAACCACTATATATAGTGTGAACCACTATAAGATTTTATGGCAATAAAATAGTTTTTTTACAGAACGCACTAGATGGTATGTTTTTTGTTTTATATGGCCAGTATTACATGTGAACATCCCACGAAGGAGAGAGCTGAGCTGTGAAAGCTATAAGGATATCCATCTCTCCATATATCCCTCAAGGGGAACTGCATGCTTTGACTTTCTGGTAAAAACACGAGCACCTGTTTTTGATTTATTTTGATCGTTGCACACAGAGGTGGTAAAAATATTCGATATAAGGATCTGATTTTTTTTTCACGTTTCTGGGAAGAGCAGAGAATTGTGTTGATATACTTGGATATTAAGAGACTTTTTCTTTTTGGTACACTTATATTGTGTTTTATGTATGTTACTACTTTACTGATTGCCCTGTACTAAATTTATCCCATAGGAGTTTAAAGGTGAGGTGAAAACACTAAGTACTGACAGCAATCTATTCACTGCTGGCATTTAGTGTCGACTGATATCTGTTTGTTTATCACATTTGGTTGCGCTGATTAATATATACACACTGTATATGGGAATGAAGTCCTGTGCTGGCCTGGAAGGGACCTAGTCTATGCTCCAGGCAATGAGAGTGATAGGTGTACCGGGAGCCGCACATCAAGTCAAGACCTGCTGTATGATGGTGAATGGCAGTCTGCCTGGCCAACATATTTCACTCCCCCCCCCCCCCCACAGGAGCTTACTTATCACCAGTAAGGGCGGAGTGAAATGCATTGGGGATGTGGCCTGGTGGGGTACAGGATGAGACTGCCATTCACCATCATACAGCAGGTCTTGACTTGATGTGCGGCTACCGGGACACCTATCACTCTCTACCACACACTTTAGGCCCTTTCACACAGGACAGACTCTGCCAGGTAATAGGTTCCCAGAAGGAGAATTTATATTTTAAGAAAGACAGCCAACCAGAAAACTAGCATCCTTCTCACACTTTGTATACCGTAGTACATAAGACATTTGCTGTATATGCAGAAGATGAAAGATCAGAAAGCTTCAAATCATTACTAAGCCATATTTAAAAAAAAAAAAAAAAAAAAAAAAAAAAAAAAAAAGGACTTACATCTTCATTAGTAGTTTGATTAGAACTGATCAAGTATGTATGGAAACCAGATAGGCCAACAATCGACCAAACTGAGAAGAAGCAAACCACAGCTTCCAAAACAGTAAAACTAAAGTCAAGGAATACAATCCTAAAACGTCAAAGATAAGTACAATGTAAAGTTGACAGTAAATCGATCTTTTGAATAGAAAAAAAAAACCCACACACACCAGATAAGTTACAAATTAAGCTACATTACTTTTTCTTTTTTAACACTATACATTAACATACAAATTTTAAAAGGTGTTTTTTGCTGGCTATTGTTTTTTAAAGCAGTATTAAACTCAAAAATAGGGCAGCAACAAACGATTATTTTCATAATCGATTAGCTGCCCGATTGTAGTTTCGATTAATAACCATAAAAAAAAAAAGCGTGGTGTATAATTTAGTTGATATGAAAATGTTTAAAAAAAAAAGGCAATTTATTCTTAAGTATCTCAGTGATAAATATAACCAACTATATGGTTAGGGAGCAAAATCTCTAATCCACTAACAGACAGAAGAGATATACTGAATATACTATTAGAGGTTGTTGAATCTAGTAAATATCATCAGACTCAGAGATCAAATTTTTTAAAGACCGTTTTGCAGATTTTCAGACAGAACTGTAATATATTATATGCTGGCCATACAAAAAAAACGTCTTCCCTCAAAAAAAAAAAATTAATTTTAAGAATGTTAGTTTCATTTTCAAATCGTTAGTAGGGTCAAATCGACGTTAGTTTTCAACCACAGTGACGGGAAAATTTAGAAATAGAAAACTTCTAGGAATTTTCAGACAGTGTATGTGGTTTTCGTTCAGAAATTACATTCATTTTAAAACAGAATGTTAAAAGCAAGTGAAATTTTCAAACATCATTCTTTCATTCAGCGAATGTACAAAGATTTTTCGTATTAACATTCTCATCTGAAAAACTATACGTGTATGGCCAGCATAAGGCTCGTTTCACACTGATGCAGTTTGCTTTTGATCTGTTTCTACAGTGCTTTTTGCTGTGTGTTTTGTTTTTTGTGCACGCGATTTCGCTGCAATTTGCATTTTTATGCTTTTTTTGGCAAATTTGTTGTTGGGCAGATTAAAAAACACAAATTTCTGCAAAAACGCATTATATGCTTTTCTGCAGCTTCTCCATTGAAGTATAGTGAACCAAAAAAACACCATTTTGCATTGAAAAAAGTCCTTGACCTTTTCCAAATACGCTGCAGCTGAAAAAAGCATACATGTGAAGGAGTCCCATAGGGAACCATGTTACATGAACTGTAGTGCGTTTCTGCAAAAAGCACCAAAAAACACATCATTGTGAACCAGGTCTAAGACATTTAGTAGAAGCAGCATGCAATTTTTTGTATCACCTGTCATAATGGAGTTAAAAAAAATAAAACAAAATTAGTCCTTACTATAAGGGGTTTCATTTTTTTACTGTGGAACAGTGAAAGTATATATATTGGTCGATACCCCTCTTATAACCAGTCAAGTATGGAAGTGATCAATACTAGCTGGGACTTTTGTTTTGGAAAATATTTTATAATTTGAAAAAAATTTTATAATTTATATGCATTGATAAATGTAAAATGTTTGCTGTAAAGACTTTATAACCTTCAATAAAATACTTTGAAAAAAAAAAAAAAAAAAAAAAAAGTATATATATTATTTATATTAAATAAACAGTCATAATAAATACACCCAGAAGTAGGATATATGAGCATTTTAACTCGGAGTCAGACATGAAGCTATTTGATATAATCTTTTATACTAAAACAGTACTAAAAGCGGAGACTTCTTTTTTTTTTTTGGATATAATCATTTTATATATAATGCACAATACTGATAAAAGTCTACTGTATTGTTAATGCCTTATATTGCCTCCAGTCCATCAGCCTCCACCTTCTCTGGGTTCAGTTGCTGATCTTCCCTGAGTCTTTAAAGTCTTGTTTTTTTTAAGTTAAAAGTTGGTTGTGCACAGAGCAGCCCTGATTCTCCTCTTCTGGGGTCCCCCACCGACACTTCTGGCTCTGCAGCTGTAAAATCAGACTGATACTACAACAGGCAGGTGAGTGTGTTTTTTTTTTTAACCTCAAACATCTCCTTGAAAGTGGTTGTAAATCTTTACATAAACTCCGTGAAGTGAATGGCCTCAGGTGGGACACAGATGAAACTAATCCTTCTACATAAAGTTGTACCTGTCTGTCTGCAGTCTTCTCTACATCTGTTCAAAGTGCAGAATTTACAAAGTATGTCAGAGCTCAGAAAGAAGGGGGCGGAGAGCTGAAATTACACTCTGCAGAGCTCAGTGAGGAGAACTCAGAGCTGATTGGAGGGAAGGCACACCCTCTACACACACCACACAGGTACAGAGCTGCCGCTGTCAATCTGCTGGAGGTGCCTCCCCGGTCACTTTTTTCTCATGGTGTCAGGATAATTCAGACTGATTAGCAGGGGAACAAATGGCAGACAGAAATTACACAGAGTACTTTTAATTGGGCCAAGTATACACTATAGAGGGATATGCTTTGTTTGTATTTCATTTCTGAGGTTTACAACCACTTTAAATGAATGGCCTTGGCCCAAATGAGAAAACTAAACTATATAAAGAGAGGTGCATTTTCCCTATAATATTACCAAGGTATGGCAATAAACCAAGTGATAAATTGCAGAGACACAATTTACAAAAAAAGGAAAAAAAAAAAAAAAAAAAAAAAAAAAACATGATAAAAAGGATATCTTGCAGGACTGTCCTTTAAGGCATTGAGAAATCCTGTTTGTTGCGATCCTGAAACAGAAAAATAAATAATAATAAAAAGCAAATCAAAACATTGCTGTACACAAAATAAAATGTTGCATTTGTCTTAAAGGGAATCTAGGTTTCTATTTTATATTACCTGGAAGGGGGCATTTTACCAATTTTACCAGCAAGTGGCGAGCTTAATCTTTTCACTGCTGTTTCTCCACTTTTAACCTCAAGTAGCCAAACCCATTTTTGCCATCTTTTTAAATAATGTTTCACTGGTGTTGACTTACTAAAACCGGAGCGTGCAAAATCTGAGGCAGCTCTGAATAGAAACCAATCATCTGCCAGGTTTTATGGACAAAGCTTAAGTTAGAAGCCAATTGGCTACCATGCACAGCTGCACCAGATTTTGCGCTCTCAAGTTTTAGTAAACCAACCCCATTATTTCTTACCTACAGTTTTGAACGTTTGAAAAATACCCTGATTTTCAGAACACAGGATCCTGCTGATTGTGTACAACCAGCAACAGTTGTGCAGCGGTTTATCAATATTTGCTAAAATAATATAGTAAAATCAGGATTAGCACACAAGCAAAAAAAAAAAAAAAAAAAACAACTTACAAAACTCCTACTAAACCTAAAAGATAAAACTGTATTCATTTGATATAAACATTTTGTGAAAAGATAAAAAACCATAATGGTAAGCAAACTGGTAAATAAGCACTTTACACAAACAATGTGGAGGTTGGCTTCACACCTACCCATTGTGGCAACACCCAGTCCACAGTGTTTTGTGTTTGCCAAGTTGGTGTGCGTTGAAATAAAATGCTGCAGCCATACATTTTATCACAATGCTGTGCAATGTGCTGCCATGCATGGACTTAAAATAACTTTAAAAAGTTTAAGAAAAAGCACTATGATGCATTGCAAGAGCATGTGTGTATTATGTGTAACATAACATGTGCCAGCTGGTGTGAATGGGCCCCTTAGTGTTTTGGGGCACTGCAGTGAACCGACATAAGCAACATGCAGTGCATTACCACTCATTTTTTTCACCAGGAGACAGAAGTAGCTTTGGGGAAATAGGGATTCCAAAAAAGATTGCCTGTTTCTAACTTCTTCTGTCAAGAACTTACCATCAAAACATAGAAGTGCTCTGTACTGAAGTGCACAGTACACATTAAGAACGGCTGTGATCAGCAGCTTGTCAGACACTGATCACAGTTTTTTATGAGTCAGCAAATTCTAGGGGACCCTTCTGCTATAGGTTCATGGTTGCTGAAGCGACCATGAGCTTACGGGAATGCAGAGGATGCAAGGCCAGTCAGCTTCAAACAGCTCTGTTTTAATGTAACCCTTACATCTTTGGCAGTAAAAAACTAAAAGTGATTTTCTTGCTTTTCACCAGCTTGACTTGAGCATGCTATAAACAACCTGTGTAATGTGATAAGACTATTCAAGTCTATTCACAACACATATCTGAAAAAAAGACTGCTCACCCATCTTGCCATCTCATACAGATATGAATTTTCAATTAGAAGCCATTGTGACGGAAAGACCAGCATGCACTGACAAACCGTCATGAGCACCCCCTGTGTTGCAAGCCTATTGCAAAATAAAAAATTGACCAAAAACAGTTCCACTATGAGCTAAGTGAAATATTAAAAGTACAGTGCTCAAAAATTGAAATGAAAAACAAACAGACGTGCGTCATAGTGCAAACTTTACCAAAAAATATGTATTCTTAAATATTTAAATAAATCAGTAGTCCATGTATATACACAAGTCTTTAATAGTAACAGTTCATAAGAATGTCGACAACTCTCAGTTATATAGAAAGGCCTGTAGACGCGATCAGAAAATCGGAGGGAAAAAATATCGCTTTCAAGGTGATAGTGCGATAACCTGGTTGTTCGTACACAGCTTTCGTCCGAAATTATCCAAAGGCAAACACGAAAAATTTTCTGTTTAAACAGTAGTTTTCATCCGAAAATGCAATACAATCATCACTTTCGAATTTTTACTCAGTCGTACGAGAATTTTTGCAGTGTAGTAACTTTTTTTGATATAAAGACTAGCACTCCAAAAAAAAAAAAAAAAAAAAAAAAAAAAAAAAAAAAAAAAAAAAAAAAACAGACGATCATTTGTCCGATAATCTCATTGCATGAGATTATTATTTTAGTCTTGTCTTTCTGAACTTTCCAATGAAATTCCTCAGTGTGTCCCATCACCAATCCAATACGCTCCCCAGAGCATATGGCTTCACAAATTATATGCAGCAAAGTGGGCTCAATGACTGAGCTCCAGGGCCCGCCCAGGGAACCACCGTGACAGTGTTATTCTGTGTTGAGGTAGGTCCCCTACAGTAAATGCATGACTATATTTATTGGTAAAGTTTGCACTTTATGACTAGTCAGTGTTTTAATTTAAAATTTTGAGAGCTGCACTTACTATATTTTACAGCCAAGATTTGGGCATATTTACCTTTAGTGCTAGTAGCAATTTTTTCCTATGAAGTGCTGACCCTTTTATATTTATTATTTATGAAGTGAGTTTGATTGGAAGTAGGATAACTATGTGAATGATAAAAATGTCCTTTGTACTGTTTCTACTTTTTCACATAAAAGATAAAGAAAAGAAAAGAAAAGAAAAGAAAAGAAAAAAAAAAAAAAAAAAAAGGAAAAATAGCCACTTATTTAGGGCCCATTAGGACCTGTCTGCTCTTTTGTTGTACACGAATGTGTGCTGTATTACGCAGCAACATGCGTTGCCTTAAGGCAACCCGTTTATAATTATATAATGGGCTACCAACTTACAAGAAAGAACCAAAAAATAGACGTGCATTGTGTTGGAAACAATGCTGTATCACAACGCACGGAACCTTAATGCATTGTGACGCCATTCAAAATGAAACAGAACTTTCCTACAAAGTTCAAAAGCTATGCTATAACCGACTGTTCTCCATTTTAGAAGACAGAAAACCATGAGGGTGACATTCGCAATGAGAGAAAAAAAAAAAAAAAAAAAAAAGAAAGGAGGAGGACATGCAGTCATATCAATTCACGGAACACTATGGTGAAGATTGGATGGCATTCTATGAAATCAACGCATATAGTGAACATCAGCTGGAGCTCCAACAAATTACAAGCAAACGCTTTCTGTAACAGAAGATAATACTACAGAGACTATCTGATCTTTTTGGTATTTTGCTGGAGACCTGCCAGATGAAAACTAAAAAAAAAATCCATGCCCGTAAAAACGCAAAACAAAATACATTATAATTAGTGCCATTACTAAAATATTCTACATTTTAAGCTTATTTTAAGACATTAAAAAGTATTGAAGTAGAAGACCGGGCTAAACAACCTTGTAAAAAAATAAACTAGTTCTTATAATACCTTAGATTATGGCTCATTCCTATACTACAGACTTCTATTGAGAATAGAGTTTTCTAAAGTCTGTGGTACAGTGTTACACATGTGCAGTCCAGTGGCTACTAGATCAGGTGAGCAGCACTTGATGTGTCTATTGTTAGGGGGTAATGAACTGCAATGGTCTGTCTGCCAGATGTCTTCAGGTCAACTTTCATACAGAGATGGAGATGCAAAGGATGACATGCAAAGAAAATAGAGATAAATGGGATATTTTTAAAAATGGTTTCAGATTCTGAAAAGTATGTGCATCTTTGAAGGGGGTTGGTTAAGCTTGCATGGAGAGCACCTACAGTATCTCACAAAAGTGAGTACACCCCTCACGTTTTTGTAAATATTTTATTATATCTTTTTATGTGACAACACTGAAGAAATAACACTTTTCTACAATGTAAAGCAGTGAGTGTACAACACGCAGCCATTAATGTCTAAACTGCTGGCAACAATGGTGAGTACAACCCTAGGTGAAAATGTCCAAACTGGGCCCAAAGTGTCAATATTGTGTGTGTGGTCACCATTATTATTTTCCAGCAGTGCACTAACCCGCTTGGGCATGAAGTTCACCAGAGCGTCACAGGTTGCCACTGGAGTCCTCTTCCACTCATCAATGACGACATCACGGAGCTGGTGGATATTCGAGATTTTGCACTCCTCCACCTTCCGTTCGAGGATGCCCCACAGATGCTCAATAGGGTTTAGGTCTGGAGACATGCTTGGCCAGTCCATTATCTTTACCCTCAGCTTCTTTAGCGATGCAGTGGTCATCCTGGAGGTGTGTTTGGGGTCTCCAAAGGGAGGGGATCATGCTCTGCTTCAGTATGTCACAGTACATGTTGGCATTAATGGTTCCCTCAAAGAACTTTAGCTCTCCAGTGCCGGCAGCATTTATGCAGCCCCAGACCATGACTCTTACACCACCATGATTGATTGTAGGCAAGGCACACTTGTCTTTGTACTCCTCACCTGGTTGCCACCACACATGCTTGACACCATCTGAACCAAATAAGTTTACCTTGGTTTTATCAGACCACAGGACATGGTTCCAGTAATCCATGTCCTTAGCCTGCCTGTCTTCAGCAAACTGTTTGCGGGCTTTTTTTGTGCATCATCTTTAGAAGAGGCTTCCTTCTGGAACGACAGTCATGCAGACCAATTTGATGCAGTGTGTGGCATATGGTCTGAGCACTGACAGGCTGACCCCCCCACCCCTTCAACCTCTGCAGCAATGCTGGCAGCACTCATGTCTATTTCCTAAAGACAACCTCTGGATATGACGCTGAGCATGTGCACTCAACTTCTCTGGTCCACCATGGCAAGGCCTGTTTCCCAAGTGCAACCTGTCCTGGTAAACTGCTGTACGGTCTGTCATCATGCTGCAGCTCAGTTTCAGGGTCTTGGCAACCTTCTCATAGCCTAGGCCATCTTTTCTTAGAACAATTCTTTTTTTCAGATCTTTAGAGAGTTCTTTGCCATGAGGTGGCATGTTGAACTTCCAGTGACTAGTATGAGAGAGTGAGAGCGATAACACCAAAATTTAACACACCTGTTCCCCATTCACACCCGAGAACTTGTAACACTAATGAGTCACATGACACTGGGGAGGGAAAATGGCTAATTGGGCCCAATTTAGAAATTTTCACTTAGGGGTGTACTCGCTTTTGTTGCCAGCGGTTTAGACATTAATGGCTGTGTGCTGAGTTATTTTGAGGGGACAAATTGACACTGTTACACAAGCTGTACACTCACTACTTTACATTGTAGCAAAGTGTAATTTCTTTAGTGTTGTCACATGAAATGCTATAATAAAAAAATTTAAAAAATGTGAGGGGGTGTACTCACTTTTGTCAGATGTTGTACAGTGGTTCTTCTTCATATGGTCTTATATTCCTATATAGTGAAATGGAAGCAGTATCTTTTCTTGAAAGCAGATAACTTTTTTTGTGCAAGTAATACACAAGAAGATCAAATAATGCTGGAACAGCATAATAAATGTACAGAGCGTACCCCTGGCTGTGACCAAAATTTAACAATCAAGAGCAACAACACTGCTGTGAGGAAGAAGAGACTATAAAAAAAATTTAAAAATAATGGGGGGAAATGACACCATATCTCGTCTCAACACCAGAGGCTGCAAATTAACTTTCTACATGCTGCCAGTTTACTGTCTGGATAATGAAGACCCCAAAAATATATGCAACACCTATAGTTTCAAGTTTTTCATTTACTAAAAATGTATTAAAAAAACACTTTGGTCTTCCACATGTGTTCATGGACATCCCTGTAATTGTATATGTAATTGGAACCGTTTCTTTAAAGAATTATTAATGTTTATTAAAGGCTAAATTCACATGCCAATAAACTGTGCATTTGGATCTAGTATAGGGCCAATGACAGAAAACACAACAAACATGGCTTGCCTGAGCATACTTACGAAGAATGACGTGCGTGATTACGAATGCAAATATAAACACTGTCAGAAAGGACAGGGATAAAATGAACATGTAAAAAAATCTGTAGTTTCTTTTCCCCACGCAGTTTCCCACCCAAGGACAGTGGTGATCAAAGCGCTCTGAAATGAGAAGCAAAAAAAATAAAATAAAAAAAAAATAAAAAAAAAAAATATATAATGGCAGAGAATTACTTTTTTTTTTGCATTGAAGAAACATGCATGAATGTCAGTGTGATAATGACAACTGCTATACCAAAGTAGGCGTTCAGTAAATAATGTGGAAATAACGATGACAATCCAGAGCAGAGTAACCCTAAAAGTAGACAAATGTTAATATTAAAAAAAAAATCCACTTCATAGCCAAACTGCCCAAAGGTACATATTAGTTTCAATATACAAATGCTTAAGAGCAATTTTTCAAGACTGCATAAGTTTGCATATTTTTAAAAAAAAAAAAAAAAAAAAAAAAAAAAAGCTTACATCTTAAAATGTGAATATATTAAGGGACTCGTTCATTCCTTTCACTATCCCAACATTTCCTGTGCATAGAAGCAGTCGTGGGCCTAGGTAGGTGCCTCCATCTGAGCAATTAGTGCCTCTGTCACAGAGTATTCCAGTACTCTTCACTTAAAATTCTTTAAATTCTATCCTTTTACTCTCCCAACTCTGCTCTGCTGTGAGTAGTGAAAGCAAAGCTCTGTGTGAGCTGCACATTCCTTGAATCCAAGCTCATACAGGGCTATTAAGCCCTTGGACCAGCACTGATTGTCCTAGAGCAGGGGTCTCCAAACATTGTAAACCAAGGGCCAGTTAACAGTTCTTCAGACCTAACGGGGGGGGGGGGGGGGCGGAGTGTGGCCAGTGGGTGTAGAAAATGTCCTGGCATCCATGGGGGTAAATAATACCCCATTGTTAGTGTCAGTGAAGTGGATAGTGCCCCAACAGCAAGATAAAAAAGTCAAACAAAAAGGCCTGAAGTTTGGAGACTCCTGTCCTAGACTATTATGTGGGTAAGTGGCATCCTCCTTCCCTGCGATAACAATTAGATGAATATTGCTGGACAAAGTTGACCATGGCTAGATCAGGATGCTATCACAGGTCTACAGTCAGTCAATCTGTAGACACTCCCTAGTCCACAGATTTCAACTAAAGAATTACAACTCACTACTGTTCCATCGGCAAAGGTAAAAATAACAAGCCTCCCGGGAGGGGGGGGGGGGGTCGTTCGGATAAAAAGCCTAATCAAAAGAGATCCCCTGATAACAGAAAATTGCATGTTTTGTAAAACCAGACTCAGAGTAGATAAGTGGACACATCCATTAGGATAATTCTTCCAGGGTGAGAGAAGAATCAAAAAGTACAGAGCAACGATACAGAGGTTAATGGGAAAGTATCTGCTGCACTACCAGAGTATGGAGGATTATGACCGTTGGTTAGCAAGACACAAAATTAAAATGATGAACTTGCATGTGCAGCTGCAGTTGTGTCATGGCTGATTAATTTGCGCATGTCTTTGCATTGTTTCAGCTAGCGGGTTCACATGTGCCTGAGAGCGTTCAACGTATGCCTAGTCATCTCCTCTATGATGCATCACAAATGTGGTAGTGCAAATGTGATGAAAGACATCTTCCAGCTGCATAAGTGAGCTCCGAGTGAGGAATGGCCTACATACAGAGTGTACTGGAAAGGTCTTTAACTCTAAAAGACTAAGCTGATCATCCAAATGTAGGGTAAAACACACTGCAAAAGTTCAAGAACTTTTAAAGCGGAGTTTCCGCGGAAATTCTTTTATTTATTTATTTTTTTAAAAAGGACACTTGAGATGATGTTCTTACTAAATTTAAAAAAAAAGCTAAATTATATAAAAAGTCACTGCAGTATTTTTTTTTTTTTAAACTAACGTTTATATTCGACCACCACCACGTTCTCCTCTTAATTGTGGGCATTTGAAGCCCACTAGTGTTTTCTTCCGGGATAAGGTGCGGTTTAAAAATTAAAAATGGCACTTAGCACCGCCTTGCATTGCCTCATTTCCTATTTGGAAATAACGCAATGCTAACAGGCGGCGATGCCCACTGACTCCTGGGTATGATGACACACATCTCTCAGGAGCCATAGTGCCGCAGGATGACATACCTCGCTACGGCACCCTAGACAGGACGAAAGAAAACGACACCATGGAAACAAGATAAACAAAGCTAGAGGGAAAAAAAAAAAAAAAAAGCCCAATGTTGTTTTAACTTGCTGGATTGAACCAATTGATGCAAAGATACAAAATGTGGGTGGAACTCCGCTTTAAAATCATATGGAACTTGCTGAAATATGTGCTCTTCAGGAGTATTAGACTGGTAATAGGAGTGCCAGGCACACTTCGAGATGGAGGGCCAGTAGGGTCAGAATTGCAATCTGTTGTAGATGGAGCCAAAGCGTGCATGCAACCACTGCAAGCAGATTGCTACATTAATTGTGTACAAAGCAATAAAAAGTACAAAGTTAATATAAGTTGACATAAAACGTTTTGTGGACCTATACAAGGTTTCAGCCTCATGCTAAATAAAACTCAGAAGAGGACAACCCTATTATAATAGAGGCACCAAGATTGAAGTCACAGGTATCCGTCCCTTCTGGAGATACTGTGAATTGGCCCTAGCAATGATGGAGTATAGGTTGAGGTCACCCGTTGCAGCAGGACTGTCTTTTGTGCAGTAGACAAACAAAGGACCAAAAGTAAGGCAAGGCAGCATGTACTCAACTCTCAGCAGCTATTGTTGAAGAGTGTAGTAGATGACCAAGTCACTAAATGTTGACAGTGGATAAAGACAGAACGGTTTATCCACAAAATGCTACAAGTTAGGAACACAAGTGGGAAGTTGCTTCTTTCAGGTTGGATGGCAGAAGTAGCACAGGAAATGCACAGGCAACACGCCACCTAGCAGATGGCGTCAGCGCTCAGATCCGTCAACCCTAACCATTACTGCAGTAAAATGGTGGTGGCAGGAAAAAAAATTGAATGGTGCCAGACAGAACCAACTGTAAAGTAACTCACAGATCTTCAGCCCAGCTGTCCTTAGCAAATATTTGAGTACTCCGAGTTGGTGACACCAGAGGCTGTACCATGGCTCTGGACCTGGAGAGCACTCTGCAGCTAAACTAGGTCAGGGAAGCACCAGATTGCTGTGCCCAAAGGCCACACCACAATATTTTAGTCCAGCAGAGCTCGGTTATGGTCTCCAAAAGGGTTGCTGAGGATTCTTCAATATGGAAACCCTCTGTTTAGAGAGACTAGCTCAAGCAGGGTTTTGAAGACCTGACTGAAGTTACTGTGTAAAATCATATGTATGCAGTATCTTATTGAAGAAAAAGGAAAGGATAACAGTTGTTCTAAGCAGACGTGAGGCAAAAACATCCAACCTCTTAGGAAACTAGTAAGGTTGTAGGTGGCCTTAACATTTTTGTATTCCAGCGTCCAAACCCTTGCAGGAACAGTAGAATCTAAATGTCTAAGAATTACATAATTCCTCAAAAAATATTTAGCATAATTACATTAACTGGTCAACTAAATAACAGCAGAGTGTTAGATTTGCATCTTATAGCTAGTAGCATACCATTAACAGACAAGTTTATAAGCAAACCAGTCCAGACAAAAGTGCTGATTTGTAAGCTAGCTTTAAAGGGCTATTTTGGCTTATGTATGCTATGAATGAGTCGGATTGAGAAAAAAATGGATTTGGCAGGGGGTTATGATGGGGCACTGACTGGGCACCGATTGGCAGCTTATGGGTACATTTAATGGGGGCTCTGCTGATAATCAGCACAGACCCCCCCCCCCTCTGACCGGGAGAGCCGCCGATCGGCTCTCCCTGTCAGCGCGAACCGAGGAATGCGGTTTACCGGCAGTTCCTGGCTCTCGCGAGGATCAGCTGTGATTGGTCACCGCTGATCACGTGGTAAGAAGCCTCTGTCAGAGGCTTCTTATCACGATCGGAGATGTGGCGTGCAAAGGGTGTGCACCAGCATGTTATCCTGCTGGACGTCATATGACACCCAGTCAGAATAACAGAACCACTAACCCGGCCGTCATTCTGTTATAGGCCGGGCGGGAAGTGGTTAAAGTGTTACTAAACCCACAACAGTAAAATCCATCTGTATATGTAGTAAAGCAGGCTTGTTATACCTTCTGTGGAACTTAAGGAGTTAATCTGCATTGTGTAAAAAGTTTGTTTGATCCTGTCTTCTCCCCTTCTTCCAATGTGCCCAAACTACCTCCTGATAGAACAGAGGCTAGGGGACACGCTGCACGTGCTCAGTTTGGCATCTATTGCTAGAGTGTTTTTTTTTTCTTGGGAGAGTGCATTTGATCAGCAACGTCCAGACAGAGGGTCAGGGGTCCTGCAGCCTCATAGGACAATCAGGGGAGAATGAAAATTCCTCCTGCATGTTTTAACCAGGCACTGATAGAAGACATAAGACTGCTCTGATGATGAGAAAAGGTTTTTTTAGCAGTTTATATTTACTAATATAATTGCATTTCCATGTTCTGTGTACTGTGGGAGACCAGATATAGTGAATGCAAGGTCCTGGGTTTAGCAACACTAACTTATTCCTAAAACCCAGTTATAGAGGGGCAACTTTTTGCACTAATATTCTGCATGACACGTTTGCTGTAAGACCCAAATACTGCTTAAAACACAAGTTGAAGAATTACAGATTTTTCTATATTTGAATAAACCCTTTTGCTGCCTAGTCCATGTGTCGTATGGACCTGACAGCGGGGGGGGTTTCACACACAATCCAGTGGCAGCATAATTATGCCTGTCAGGTGAAAGCATTCGTACGGCAGCGCAGCAGACCGATTGCTCACACCCCCTCAGTGCCGGCATGCTTTACAGACCCTGCTTGCCCATCTGTGGGCCATGGAGCAAGATGGAGTGTCCCGGCGGCTGGAGGGGAAGGAGAAGAGCGGACACACAAGAGAATCGTCATAAGAGATTTCTAGCAACTATTGCTCACAAGCCTTCTGCAGTAGCAAAAACTAGCAATTTTTATTCCAGATTTTTTCTTAGTCATACTAACATCTTAAAACAGAAAAAATTCCGCGCTAGAAATACAAAAGAATAAGCAGCAGTAAACAGTGCGACAACACCAACCCAACAAATAAAAATAAATAAACTGCGCTAAAACAAAAATTATATGTGTTGGGTGAGTTAATAGTGTGACCAAACCCCAACAAAATATAAAAAACAAGTCCAGAAAATAAAAGTCCAAATTCCCAAAGTAGTAAGTGTTCAGTATAAGTGTGGATGCTGTTCCAAAATGAGCTATGATTGCTCTTACCAGAAATCCAAAGATATAAGCAGATGGCAAAAAACCCTTGCCAGGGCCTCTGAGGTATTGGACCAATCAGCACCGTCCGTGGTCAGATCAAAATCCCCTCAATAAATGCAGGAGAAAAACAAACACAAGAAAAAACTGGCCATAGTGTAGTATGTTAAATGTTAAACATGGACAAACGAACATACCAATCACCCTGGTGTGCACATAAAAACAACCAAAAGAAAGGCGGCTACGAGCTGCCCAAAAAACCCAGAATGTAGTTGGTACTGGGATTTTTAATCTTAGCTCCAAAGTACTAACTAACTCTGAAAAAGCAATATTGGATAAGGGGCTTAAATTCGTCCCCCCCACTAAACTCAATAAATTCCAGACCTTTATGGATATTCACAAATTTGTCAGGAAATTAAATATAAAAAGATACATGGCCAACCGTCCTATCAGTAGCACTGAGGTCCATGATATGGGGATTACCCACTCAGGGTTGAGAAATGCCTCCTTGTTCAATCCCCCGGGCGCACTAGCACCGGCTTTGCGGGTTTTCAGAGATGGTATCCTTAGGGATTTGGAACAGTTGGAGGTTAAAAAGGTCAGACTCAATACAACCTTGCAGGAGGGTTTAAATTCCCTGTGTAATAACAGGGATTTGGTCATTAGACCAGCAGATAAGGGGGGGGGGGGATTGTTGTTTTGGATCGACAGGATTATATCAATGAGATGCATAGAATCCTGAATGACACCACCACGTATACACCTCTCCCCTCTGACCCTAAGGTGAAATACCTGAAGACTTTGAAGTCATTGGTTAGAAGGGGTAGGCAGATGGGGGTCCTGACGGAGAAGGAAGGCCTATATTTAGTACCTACGGCCCCACGTACCCCCACTATCTACTACTTACCTAAATTACATAAAGATCCTATCTGCCCCCCGGGACGCCCCATTGTCAGCGGGATTGATTCCCTGACGTCCCGGGTGGGCAGATACATTGATTTCTTTTTACAACCTTTAGTACAGAGTTTGCCCTCTTATGTTAAAGATTCTGGACATATTATCCGATTGCTTAGGGGAGTACAATACCATGCAGGAATGTGGTTGGTCACCGCGGATGTGACCTCATTATATACCAACATTTCACATTTATTGGGTTTTCAGGCAGTTGAACATTATCTGATTAGGGATTCCAATCTTGCTCAGGTTCAAATATCGTTTTTGATGGATTTGTTGAGGTATGCTGCCTCTCATAATTATTTTTGGTTTGGCGACAAGTTTTATAGACAGGATGTGGGGGTGGCTATGGGGGCTAAATACGCCCCTAGTCTCGCCAACCTCTTTATGGGGAAATGGGAGGAGGATGTCATCTATGCCAGGGACACTCCTCAGTTGGTCCTGTGGGCAAGATACATAGATGACATCCTCCTCCTATGGAATGGCGAGCTCTCGGCCTTAGATGTTTTTCTGGCCACCCTTAATGCCAATTCTATTGGGATCAAGTTGAACTATGAGAGGAGCCAGACCACTATCAACTTTCTGGACCTCAGAATCTCTGTGGATGGTGATAGATTGATCACCTCTACTTTTTTTAAGGAGACGGATAGAAATTCGTTCATACCAGTCGATAGTTGCCATTTTCGTCCATGGCTGGAGTCGATCCCAAAGAGTCAATATCTTCGGATTAAAAGGAACTGCTCCAACCATGTAGATTTTGATGCACAGGCTGGAATCCTTACTGAGAGATTTCTGGAAAAGGGTTATTCAAAGGATTCTCTTGTTAAGGCTCTTGAGAATGTACAACTTGTTAATAGAGATGATTTGCTTGTTGAGAGGAGTTCTGTTGATAGGGGCCAGTTCAATTTAGGGGTCCCTTTTGTCACGTCCTTTTCTTTACAGCATCATAATATAAAAAATTTAATATACAAGCATTGGCATGTAATCAAGAGTGACATAACCCTCAATGACATCTTGCCAGATAGGCCTCGTGTCGTCTTTAGGGGAGCACCCTCGGTACGCCATCAGTTGGCCCCCAATATTTTAAATCCTCCAATTATTAAACCAACATTTTTTGATCAACTGATCGGTTTTTATCAGTGCAGAAAGTGTAGGGTTTGTAGGCTAAATGCATGTTCTCATAGAAGGACTACCTTCTTTACCTCCACTAGCACAGGAGAAACGTATAACATTAAGCAGTTCGTTACTTGCACCACTGAGAGGGTCGTTTATTTGTTGCAGTGCCCGTGTGGCCTTCAATATGTGGGCAGGACTAAGCGCCCTCTCCAGGTGCGACTTAACGAACACATCACCAATATTATCACAGGATTCAGGTATCATTCAGTGTCTAAGCACTACTTATTGGTGCACGATAGAGACCCCTCAGGTACCCTTTTTTTAGGGATAGATAAGTTTAGACCTCATTGGAGGGGTAGTGCACTAATTAGGGGTATATCCCAGCTTGAGATGAGCTGGATCCATAGGTTAAGGACGTATACACCCCATGGGTTAAACATTGACATGGATGTGAACGCATTTATTGATAACTCATGAGGTGATTTTATTGTATTTTTTATCTATTTTTTATATGTTTATATGTGTGAAATTACCCGCTCTGGGATGTTCGCTAGAGGACGCCATGTTCATTATTTGATGCATTCTACTTATTGATATTTTCTTCTTTTTTCACTTTTTATTTATATATATCTATTTATATTGTTTGGAGATTTGAATATACTCTTACAATACCTATTTTTTCTCATTATGAGTCTTATTACTAGGGGTTTGGTCACCTTTTCACATTTAGGTATGTGGTAATATATATTTTTTATTTTTTATTTTTTGTTTAATATTTCATGATATTAAACTTCCACATTTTGGTAGAGTTGTTAGTTAATATATTTTTTTGGGCACGTTTGTTTGTTGTAATAGTTAGGACACTTGCCCATACCCATTATGGTGTTTTAACGGGTTTCTGTAGATATTGTGTGCATATTAGCCAACTACACGCTTCAGGGATAATTAGGGATTTTTGCCCACATTTAAAATGGCGTTCTCGCCATCTTGAATGGTACTTGCCCATATTCATTATGGTGTTTTAACTTGTTCCTGTTGACATTGTTTGTATATCAGCTAACCACACGCTTCAGGGAGAATCAAGGCTTTTGCCCATATTTAAGATGGCGTCCTCGCGCTCGCAACTCAGAACGAGGCTTGGATGTTTATTTATTAGTGGTGGCTCACTGCGTTGCTCGTCCCCATTGAGAACGTCCTTTTGATGACGAAACGCGTCTGGGTACGCACGCAGCGACGCTACCACGAGACCAGGAAGTAGGACGAGCTTCGCTTCCATGCCTGTATGCCGGCCGGCGACATATACTTATGTGATATAAGTGCTTTTATTCTGTGAGTGCAATATTTAATTTATTAAATTCGTTTTTAAACGTACTTCACCATGGAGAGTTTACCTTTTATATTCTGGGTGGTTTACTGACGATGTGAACTTCGGGTTAATGAGGACGTATCAAGGTGCTTTATGTCAGCTCCTAACCTACTAAGAATCTGTTTATCATCGTGATCTGGTAAGCACAATCTACAGCCACGGTGGTGGGGTTTTTTTTCACTTCCCTCCCCCCCTTTCTTTTGGTTGTTTTTATGTGCACACCAGGGTGATTGGTATGTTCGTTTGTCCATGTTTAACATTTAACATACTACACTATGGCCAGTTTTTTCTTGTGTTTGTTTTTCTCCTGCATTTATTGAGGGGATTTTGATCTGACCACGGACGGTGCTGATTGGTCCAATACCTCAGAGGCCCTGGCAAGGGTTTTTTGCCATCTGCTTATATCTTTGGATTTCTGGTAAGAGCAATCATAGCTCATTTTGGAACAGCATCCACACTTATACTGAACACTTACTACTTTGGGAATTTGGACTTTTATTTTCTGGACTTGTTTTTTATATTTTGTTGGGGTTTGGTCACACTATTAACTCACCCAACACATATAATTTTTGTTTTAGCGCAGTTTATTTATTTTTATACTAACATCTTAGCTTTTGTGTTTAAAAATAACAAACACGTTCTACTTACCAGCTCTGTGCAGTGGTTTTGCACAGAGCATCCCAGATCCTCTTCTTGGGTCCCTCTTCGGTGCTCCTGGCCCCTCCCTCCTGCCGAGTACCCCCACAGCATGTAGCCTGCTATGGGGACACCCCGAGCTACAGCTCTGTGTCCATTCAGACACTGAGCTGCGGCTAGGCCCCACCCCCTCTCTCTCCATTGGGTCACCGACTGACTGGCTCCCGCTCTCATCTCAGCCAATCAGGAAGGAGAGTCTCAGGCAGCCAAGTCTCGGGTGCAACATCGCTGAATAGAGATGGGCTCAGGCAAGTATTAGGGGCGCTGCTGCACACATTTACTTTCATCTTAACCACTTAAGGACCATTCCTCTTTTTTACACTTGTTTACAAGTTAAAATCATTTTTTTCACTAGAAAATTACTTAGAACCCCCAAATATTATATATAATTATATATATATATATATATATATACATACACACACACACAGGAGATCTCTCTCTCTACAATATAATATAATATATATATAAATATAAAATATATAGTGTCAGGGAAGACCAGCCAGTACTCAAGATGGCCGACGGAGAAGTCGACCTGTGACCTTAGCCTCTGCCAGAACACCTTCGGTGCACCTGTGTGCACATTACCAAGAGGCTATTTAAACTTGGTCTGTGCTTGCATCCAGTGCTGTCCGTTCTACAGCGTTCCCGTGTGTTCTACCTGCTTACCGACCCGGCTTGCCTCTGACTCTGCTACCTGCATCTGACCCGGCTTGTTCTGACTCCGCATCTGCCTGCTCCTTCTATTACCATGCTGCCAGCCCGTTGCCGACCCTGCCTGCATCCAGACTACGCTCCTGCCTCTGCTTCTGAGGTTCCCGCCAGTGTTTGACCCGGCTTGCCTGACCTGCATCTTCCGCTCATTGGAGAACCCTGCTCCAGCACAGTGCCACCTGCCGCTGTTCTACATTACAGTGAAGACGAACTGTTTGGCACTTGTGCGACTCTGCACTTCTGCTCCTCCTGTCTACTCTATCAGGGGGCCAGAATCAGAGGAGCAAGAGAGGTCATTCCCTGCATATCAGGGAACAGATAGGGAATATCTATATCCCCTCCGAGGCAGCTAAAATTTAAGTATTGGCGTATAACACGCACACGCTATTTGCACCTGATTTTCATGGTGTTATATGCCAATAAATACAGTACATATTTCCACTGCACACGACTGACTAACAGAGGGGACAGTCACAGTTTATTGTGTGAACATTCTTAAACTTTTTTAAAAATAAATCAGCTTCAGTGGCACTGTATTACTTAAAAGTCGTAGAGGCTGTTTATTTTGCAAAGTGAATTTTAGTAAATAAAGAAGCTGTGCTAAATAAAATATCCAAACATACTGAAAAAACAGTTTTTCCCATAATCCTTTACACGAAGACTGGGTAGTGAACTTTTTAGAGTGTTAAAAGTTTGGAATCACCAAGACATTTGTTTTTGGAAGAATTGATATTTCTTCTATTTTGAATATCATTGTAGAGCCCCATATAATTACTCCAATGTACAACAGTCACATTATGCCATCCCTTTTCTCAATCCTTACAATTCCATTATGCAGCAGGCCAATGATTTGAAGCATATTTCGAAGTGATATAAAACCTATTCAGTGAAGAAACAGGAAGGCCGAGTACTGGGTTTTATTGACTAGCTGACACAAAAAGATCTCCACTTTACCAAGCTCTTGTGTGAAGTGCTTCACTGTAAGATCAGAGAAAAATACTCTGCAAGTAGGAGCACCTCTGGGAAGAGGATTAAAATTTCCATTGAATATGTTCAAAAACTGACAGTTACCATGCCAATGGTCTAGAATGCCAAATTTGTCATTGCTGCAAATGGAGGATCCTTTAATAAATGTAAACTCAGATGAATAAAACAGTTATACAAAATAGAAATAAAAATTACAAGAGTGGAATGACTCATTTCGGATCAATTTAAAGCGATAGTAAACTCGCCAAAAGAAAAACGATTTAACCAATATTACAATCTAAATATTTATTTAGAATAAAATGGGCACTAAGAGTAACCCCAAAAATCATTCGTACTGTAAAAACACTTTATATTCGAAACACAGCTGCTCTAATAGCCGTCATCATATCAACTGTGGTCTTCCGTGTCTGTATTCTAATATACTTCCGCCCACATAAAAATTTCCTCTCCGTAATCCCAGGCATGCACACTAATAGCCGTATCCAAGCCTCTTCTTCGTTTCCGGTTACTACGGAAACAAACGTCGAGCGAATCAAAGACTATCCTGTTGCTGGATTACTTGGAAGCATTGCGGGATGTTGGGGCTGACATCGACAATAGGAAATGACGCAGCCCTGGCATAGACACTGCATTTTTCCGGCAGGACTCTGCTTGCTGGAAAATTTGGAACATTTGGACATACGGAGCATGTGCGGGCTACGTCATTAGGGCCAGTTCATACTATAGAAATGCAGTGCGGATGCGCTCCAGATGCTTTTTTGCATGCGCGTGTTTGATGCGTTTTTGGTGCAGTCCAGTGCATTCCCCCCCCCCCTTTTTTTTCCTTAACCTTAAATAAGAACATGGGTGTTCCAGTGCATCATTGGTGCGTTCCCGTGACTTTTTGATGCTTTTTACAGCATTTCAGTACAGTCCAGGAAAAATGCAGCATGTTCTACTTTTTTTTCTGGAACTGGAACGCACTGGAACTGCAAGCACTGGTGTGAACTGCCATTGAAAACCATATACTGTAACCTACTTTCTATACGTTTTTGATGCAGAAAAAAAATGCACTGGACTGCATGTGGTGTGAACTTGCCTTGTGAGTTATACCTATAACTCGCAAGGCAAGCAGGAAGGAGACATTCTTCTAAAGCAAATAATTATAAAAACTGCAATTGTTCACATGAAGAAAAGTCATCATATTGTGTATACAACCGCTTTAAGCCTTTGTGACTGAATCAATTGCCATCAAAAACATGAACATTTCTGGGCGATTCTAAACTTAAAGTAGAACTATAGGCAACCCCCCCCCCATTTTGGATAGAGCAATAATAATGGAAAACAGGATCAATAAAGAGGGTGAATCTCCCTAACGGGGGGCACAGACCGCAAAAAAAAAAAAAAAAAAAAAAAACTGACAGGTGTTCTAATCCCACTGCACTCTATCCAAAGCTAAGATAAAAGTTTTTCCTTTAGTTATACTTTAACCACTTCCCGCCCGCCATATAGCAATAGGACGTCAGGAAAGTGGTTGATATCCTGACCGGAAATCATATGGACGTGATCAGGATAATAAGCGGGCGCGCAGCGATCGCTGTTCTGGTGTGTCAGTCTGACACGCCGCAACTCCAATCTAGGTAAAGAGTCTCTAATGGAGACTCTTTACCACGTGATCAGCCGTGTCTAATCACAGTTGACTACGATGTAAACAGGAGGAGCCGTGTTTCGGCTATTCCTCACTCACATCTGACAGACGAGAGTAGAGGAGAGCCGAACGGCTGCTCTCCTGACAAGAGGGGGTCTGCGCTGCTTGATTATCAGCGCAGCCCCCCCCGAGGATGCCCACCCAGGACCACCAGGGATGGCCACCACTGATGACCACCAGGTATGCCAATGTGTGCCCACATGTCATCAGTGCCCATCAGCAATACCTGCCAGTGCCTCCATAGCAGTGATAGCCATCAGTGCCCATTGCCACCCATAAGTACCCATCAGTGTAGCCTTTCAGTGCTTATCAGTGCCGCCCGTGAGTGCCCATCAGTGCTACATATCAGTAGCACCTTATCAGTGCCCATCAGTGGAGAAAAAAAAACTTATTTACAACATTTTATAAAACAAATGAAGAAAAACTTTTTTTATTTCCTAAATTTTCGGTCTTTGTTTAGCAAAAAATAAAATAAAAACCCCCAGAGGTGATTAAATACCACCAAAAGAAAGCTCTATTTGTGAGAACAAAATTATAAAAATTCTGTTGGGGTACAGTGTTGTATGACCACGCAATTGTCATTTAAACAGCGGCAGCGCTGAAAGCTGAAAAGTGGCTTGGGCAGGAAGGGGGTAAAGTGTCTGGAAGTGGTTAACACTATACGTGTAAAGACAAACATCAATATTAAATGTTGAAAAAAACAAGTCAAACATTTTTTTTTTTTTTTTTTTTTAAATATGAAAAAGTAGGAATAAATCTCTTAGGTGCATTGTATGGCAGTTTTTAAAAGTAATGCATGCACCACTTTTGGTGCGATTCAGTGCAATTTCAGCTCATTCAAATGTTAAAAATATACAGTAAACATTAATCACTTCAGCCCCGTAGAATTGGCTGCTCAATGACCCGGCCATTTTTTACGATACGGCCCTTCGTCGTTTTAACTGACAATTGCGCGGTCATGCGACGCTGTACCCAAACAAAATTGACGTCCTTTTTTTCCTCACAAATAGAGCTTTCTTTTGGTGGTATTCGATCATCTGCAGTATTACAATATTTTGTACTTTTTGTTGTAATAAATAGCCCCAATTTCTTTTTTTTTTTTTTTAAAGTAAATTTTTTCCTAAGTTTAGGCCGAAACGTATTCTACATATTTTTGTTGTTAAAAAAAAAAAAAAAAATCACAAAAAGCATATATTGATTGGTTTGCGTAAAAGTTATAGCGTCTACAAAATAGGGGATAGTTTTATGGCATTTTTATTTATTTATTTATTTTTTTACTAGTAATGGCGGCGACATTATGGCGGACACTTTTGACACATTTTTGGGTCGACTGACAATCATACAGTGATCACTGCTATAAAAATGCACTGATTATTGTATGTCACTGGCAGGGAACGGGTTAACACTAGGGGGCGATCAAGGGGTTAACTGTGTTCCCTATGTGTGTGTTATAACTGTGGGGGATGGGACTGACTATAGGAGATGAGATATTGTGGTTTCCAGCTCGTAGAAACTTATGAGCTGGGAACTGTGTGCTTACACACACACGTCCCTGTTCTGCCTCTCGTGCCCGGCGGTAATCGCGACCACCGGTCACGAGCATCGGCATCCCCGCTGTGCAGCGGGCGCGCATGCTATCCCGCTTAAAGGGACCAACGTATAGCTACGATGGTTTGCGGGATCGCGCTGACCTGCTGCTGTATGACGCTGGCTGGTCGGCAAGTAGCAAAAATGTTCACTCAAACATTTATATTCTCTTATTTACAGCTGAAGACCTGGCGTTTTTCTTTTGTTGTTGTTGGAAAAAAACAGGTTACATAGAATGTAAAACGAGCTGTCCTACCAGTTGGACTGCTGTTTGTAACCATTATAACTACCTGTATGCTGCAGACCTGGTGACCTCCCCATACTGCTCTGTTATGCACAACTATGCTACTGAACTCAGCGGGTGGTGGAGCTCAATCTCATCCTGTTTATTTTGCTAGAAAGTTACTTAGAACCCCCAAATATTATATATTTTTTCCCCGACACCCTAGAGAATAGGCAATACTTTATGTCACACCATATCAGCTGTCTTACAAACGCAATTTTTTTTGGAAAAAATACACTTTTTAAATTAAAACATAAGAAAAAAAAACAGTAAAGTTAGCCCAATTTTTTTCATATTGTGAAAGATAATGTTATGCCGATATCATGCTTCAAAATTGCGCCCACTCGCGGAATTGCGACAAACTTTGACACTTAAAAACCTCAATAGGCAACATTTAAAAATTTCTACAGGTTACCAGTTTTGAGTTACAGAGGAGGTCTACTGCTAGAATTATTGGTCTTTTTCTAACGATTGAGACCTTGTAATAGAAAAAAAAAAGCATGACAGGACCTTATTAACCCTTTCACTGCCATGTCCTTACGCAGTACGGACTCTACAGAAGTGCCTGCAGATGGCCAGGTCCGTACGGCGTACGGACCTCATTTATCCCTCTCCTATAAGCGCATGGTCACTTTGATGACCATAAACTTATAGCAGAATTGTTCAGCAGCCTCTGCTGAACTATTCTATGACTCGGATTAGTGGATTACAACCTCAAATTAACCTTAAAAAGTGGTGCTGGCTGTAAGTGAAAAATTGTAACCTCAGGATTTTTAGAGTAAATTGTTTTTATTTAGAGTTTTGCATACCTTAAGTTTTCACTATTTCACATAATGGTGCAACTGAAAATGTACAAATATTTGTCATTTATTAACTCAATACAGTTTTAGCTTTTTTACTAGGAATTTTGTACATTTTGCCATGTATGAATCCACTATGATTTTAGTGTACTTCTAGCAAAAATATTGTTTTGAAAAACATTTACACAAATATTGCGGTGCCTTAAAATCCAGTAGCACCTTTTTATTCTACTGGCCATGTACTTTCAGAAAATGTATGGTTTGGGCGGTCTTTTACAAATTCTGAAAAATAAGTGAAAAGTGAAAACCTCCAGATTGTCAAAGAAATTTTTGCGTACGTCCAATTTTCACTAGTTCTCAAAAAGGTGCAGTTTAAAATTTACAAGTATCTTTTATTTATTAACTCAATACAGGTTAAGCTTTTATATTTGGTAGGAATTTTGAAAAATTTGCTGTGTTTATATCTGCTAATAATGATTTTAGTGTATTTTTAGCAAAAATATTGCTTTGATAAACATTTACGCAAATACAATTGTGCCCTTAAAAATCAAGGGCACCATATTTGTATTCTATTCGTCATGTGCTTTCAGAAAATATATGGTTTGGGGAGGTCTTTAACAAACTCTGAAAGCTGTAAAGGAAAAATAAAAAAGCAATGGAAAAATTACCTGGCCACCTGAGTGTAAAAATGGAGCACAAGGCCTGGCGGTGAAAGGGTTAATGTGAGATCTGGGGTCAAAAGACCTCAGATCTCACATTTACACTTAAATGCAATAAAAAAAAAAAAAAAAAAATAGGGCCGTTGGGCGGAAGTGATGTTTGACATCGCTTCCGTCATCCAATGGCATAGTCATTATGGTGATATTTGCATAAATGTTTTTCAAAACAATATAGGGGGCCACCATTCCCTCACTCCACTTCCTGCCTGTTAGGGGACACCTTCGGATCATCACCGACTGATCCGGTAAGCGGCGGAGACAACCAGGTCGGGGCAGGAGGGGGGTAGGCACCTCTCCTGCTGCCGATAAAAGTGAATCCGCCGCAGAGACCACTTTTATCCTAAAGCGGACCGCCAGCCGTTGGAGAAAATACCGGGGTTGCCATAACAGCAGTATTTAACGTCAAAGTACCAATGTATATCGACGGTGGGCGGTCCGGAACCCATAGATTGCGACCTACACATCAATCTCAGGCAGGTGATGGGTTGGCCTCCTTTCCTTGCCAATCCCCAAAACTTGGACAGCAGGGGCGGAATTTACTGGTACTGGTCCTCTTACCTACTGCAGCTGCTGAAAGCCACCTCTACTCATCTCCCTCACACCGGCATTCAGGGGCTGCAGGAGGAAAGGGGAATCAAAACCAGTATATGGCCACCCCTCCCCGTCTCTTCCCTCCTCTTTTGGCTGCCTGGCACCTAGTGTGCTCCACGTCTTCTTCCCTCCCCCTGTAGTGCTGCCAGCTTCTCTCCTCTCCTGCCAGTTGCTGTGGGAGATGTTTCAGGTTGAAGAGCGGAGGAAGGGGCCAGTAAATGTCATTTTTGGGCCCTTTCATTATCTGAATGAACACAATAAGTGACTCGTACTGATCACTCACTTGGGTTGACTTACTAAAACTGGAGAGTGCAAAATCTGGGACAGCTGTGCATGGTAGGTTCAGCTTGTTCAACTAAGCTTTGAGAAAATAAAAAAAATGAAAGCAAATTGGTTACTATGCGCAGCTGCACCAAATTTAGCAGTTTTCAGTTTTAGTAACTTGGTCCCAACTGTGTCCATCCATCATATGATTCAACTTGTGAATGAACAGGAAGCCATTCAGCACACAGCACTTCCCATTCATTGTCCTCCGTCCCTTTTTCGGTCTCAAAAATGAGAAATCAGGGGGGTCTGTTTAGAGCCCTGATATTTCACCAAAGCCCTTCAAGTGGGCTCTGAAAAAAACATTGTAAAAAAAATAAGTATATATATATATAAAAATGTTACTAACAACAACAAACTACTGACACCGTCCACTTTTAAAAAGGTAGTAAAGTTCAAGTTTATATTTTTACAATGACATTTGTTTTATTACATTGTTTTCCATACGATTTAGTTAGGCATCAGTTAATTTCTTAAAAAAAAAAAGCCGAACCCCAGTGATCTTTCATGTTGTTCAGGTAATTATCCACCTCTCAAAGGTTGCCTATCCCTAGTTTAAAGTAAAGACCTAAGGTTAGGGTTTCAAAGATGATCTTAATGTCGGAAAATGTGTTGTTGCCTACACTTTTCATGTGCTTAAAAACGGGGAGGGTGGATACTCCAGAGGCTCTAGTTGATCAAAAAGGACAAAGCTACAATACCCGGAAAGCAGGTGGTTATTTGTGATGACGGACCAAACCAAGGTTGTCAAATACATTAAAATGAATCATGCTTGTCTGTAAGGATGCTTGTCAGTTTTTCATTGATAAACGTACCATGAACACAGCCCTTAACCTTCAGAAAGCGGAGAATGGGTGATTTTCTCACCCTTGCAATTGTTTTCTTTTGCATCCATGAAGATGTGGGTAATGAGTATGTGTTCCCATGGGGTAGCGTTTGCGACTGGTTTCTGTAAAAGTGCTTCCCAACCCTTGTGCATGTTGATATGGAGAACCATATTGACCAGATTGAATACCCGTAGCCAAAGCCTCTGCACTTATCCACCAGGTTTCATATCGCGCAGGTCTAGGCCCTCCAAAACAGTTTGATGTATATGTGGGCAAGCATTCTGCTATACTAGCCGGAGTAAAGTACCAGCGGGACATAACTTTAAACTTTTCAAGTGCAAGCACGTTGCGAGATGATTTAAATAAAGTCTCCCACATTTTGCACCAATCCTTGGCTTGTGCACCAGGGTTGCCCTGAAAAGCAGAATAGAGCAAAGAGATGGAGGCCTCTAGATGTGGAGCAAGTGCGACATCTAGTCTCAAAGTCAGTTGAAGTCAAAGGGTTGTCATGATTCCTAGATAAGGATTCTAAGAAGTTATAAATTTGGATGATAACAGAATCGTTAACACTCAGGGATGTCAAGAGAGAAACAAAAGGTATTGGAACAGATCCCCCAAGCAGTTAATAAAGAGCAGACCATCATGAGGCCCTTTCTGTGCCACCACTGGAAGCTCAGAGGGTTCTCCATCCCCAGGGGAAACAGAGCAGATGGGTAGGGGATTCAAGGTATGGAAGAAAGGGGATTAGGGTGGTATCTAAAATATCAACAAAAGTCCATATCAAACTCATTTTACTTCTTGCTAAAAGAGGTGTCTGGCATTTTTTTCAGCACAAACTATAAATTCTGAACCGCTGCTCCTTATTATCCAAAACCCAAGGTCCAACTCATTGGATTTCAAGCACTGGCTGTAATTAGGTGATCACAGCTAGAAGAACCGGAATCTCCACCATATCATAACAAAGCAGAAACAAAATCGACAGTGCATTACAGGCTGTAGGAAACACATTGATTTTGCATTCTATAAACTAAATAAATTTTACTCAATAAAAATACTCCCTGCCATTAAGTGATTTTTTTTTTTTTTTTTTTTTTTTTTTAGAAACAAACCTTTAAAAGCAACATCCCTGGAAATGTAGAAGACATAGGCTCAGAGGGGAGCTTTTCATGGTATAGTCAGAAGCAAGCCAAAAACTGTACTAGCGATAATATCAAAGAATGAGAGATTAAAAAAAAAAAAAAAAAAACTATGTTCAGTATCCCTCCCTCAGCGCACACAGAGAAAATATTGATAAAACAATAGTCGGCAGATTGCTTAAGAGTCCACTTAAACAAAGTATCAAGTGGTGATCCAATCAGTGAAAGTCCATTAAAAAAAGGCAGGAGAGTATAAACTAGATGATCCTGGAAGAAAATATTAGCAGCGATCCCAAGTCTCCATCACCACACCACTTGTGCCACAGGCCTGTAAGTAATCCACTTACCAGACCCTGCTGATTAACACGCTTATCAATCAAAGGGATAATCGCTGTTCACTGGACACTTTTCATCTGTATTTTGCTCATTGCAAGCAATAGATAAAAAAATTACACATAGCGTAATCCAGTACAACAATTATTCATTTAACATTATCCCACAAAAAAACACTCACAATGTTTGCATAATATAAGGGCATGTAACATCAATACTATGTCAGTCGTGCATTCCCCTCTAACCTCTCACCGCTCCCGCGGTGTTCCCGGGAAGGACAGACGAGGATAAGCCGACTCTGTAGATAGCTGCATGGCAACGCCCTGATGCGGACGTGTTTCTGTCATCACTTTCGTCCACTTTGTTTAAGTGGACTCTTAAGCAATTTCATTGATATTTTTAAATATTTGCTATTTTTGCACTAGCGCTGCTAATGTTTTAGAAATTTTTCTTTGACATATATTTGACGTACTAGCGATAAGCAACCCCACCCAAGCCCTCTGCCCCTCTCCCCCAATCTAAAATGCCTAAAATGTATATTAGAAAAACAGTTGCACTGTGCAATGATTGCTTGAATTGTTAATTGGATATTGATGCTGCTATTGCGGACTTCATTGTAAAAATAGTTGACTGGCTGTTCCTTGCCATCTCACCGCTTAAATGCTTTCTTTGTTCTTTAGAAATATGCAGATCAAGTAATCAAGAAAATTCTTAAGTCCTTATCTGCATATTTGAGCCAAGTCACTGACTCAAAGATCTAAACAAGAGGGTCAGTATGACCACAACCAGGCCCACTAGAATTTTCATTGTAAGACATGTTTACTTCAAAGCAGTATTAGTCCTCATGTACACTGCTGCTGGTAAACGGACGTTCAGAGGCAGTTGGGTGCTTTTTTCAGCTGCCCCTGAACTCATCCAATGTTAGATTTTGTGTACATGTACACACGTTCGTTTAATGTCGTTTTTAGGCAGTTGAGTTTAGAGGCCTTTTTTGGAAAGCAAAAAAAAAAAAAAAAAAAAAAAAAAAAGGGAGTTCAGATGCTGAGTTTAGAGGCATTTCAAACGCCAAACGTGGCTAAACGCGGTAACTCGCATTTAGCCGCGTTTTGTTTACAGGCGTTTTTCATTTTTGGCTATTTTGAAAAAAAAAAAAAAAAATACCAAAAAAAATTTTTTTTTTTCAAATGCGGCTAAACACGGCTTGTAAAATGTGGGTTACTATCTGTCAAGTTAAATCGTTCAGGAGAGGTTGTAAAAACGTCCCGTGTACATTAAGCCTTGAACCCAAAAATGTAATATTTTGCAGCTTACCAAACTTTATATGTGGTGGCTGCATGGGTTTTTTTATGCTTTATTCTACTGAGTTTTCACCTGGTGATCTTGCCAGGAACACGCCTCGTGTATTAGAGTGTCCCCACTCTGGATGAAGGCAGAAAAAGGGGGGTGGACGGATCAACCCACACTTTTCTTATGATGCGATCCAGCAGTATTGACCCACCCTAGACCAAAAGAAAACATTCAAACCGTTGCATTGCATCACGATAGGTTTACTCTAAAGAGAAGTGGGTTTGAGGTATTCAGTGTTGGGGGTCAGCAACCCGTCGATTGCAACCTAATCTTAGAAGGTTTTCACCTTAAAGCGGTAGTAAACCCGCTGACACTTTTTTGTTTTTTATACCCCTGTAAGGCAAAAGGCCTAATGAGCTAGTATGCACCGCATACTAGCTCATTATGAAATACTTACCTTAGAATGAGGCGTCGGTATCTCACCTGGTCCACGCCAAGGTAGCTGACATGTTGCCTTGGCGTGTCTTCCAGGTATCGCGGCTCCAGCGCTGTGAGTGGCTGGAGCCGCGATGCCGTCACTCCCACGCATGTGCACGGGAGACTTCTTTTCGGCAAGGTCCTGCATCTGCCAGGCTTTCAGCCAAGAATTCCCTGTGCGCGTGTGCCGCTGCAGTCATCGGCACATTGCAAGGGGAATATCTCCTAAACCGTACAGGTTTAGGAGATTTTTTTACCTATTAGGTAAGCCTTACTATAGGCTTACCTGTAGGTAAAAGTTAAAAATTTGACTATACAACCACTTTAATGCAGAGAATGCATTAGGGTGGAATCTTTTGCCTTTATAACCACTTTAAGCACCAATGCAATATCATGCATTTTAACGAGGCCAAATGTCATTCTTTAAACCTGCCAGAACAAACGCTACATATCTGAATATAGATTCCAGGACAATGAGCACTGACATTACAGGGAAACAAAACATGAACAGTATGTGAAGAATCTATGAATCAATTTGACTTAAAATATAATTAAAAAACATTTACAGGACATACAATGAAGACAGTCACACAGATACACAGTAGGTGAGGTAAAAAAAAGACCAAAAAAGTCCAACCCATGTGGACCAACCCAATCCTCAATGTCTTCGTTTGCGACGTGCTATGAATTCCGAACTTCCATTGTATCCACAGACGTGCTGTGTTTAGCACACTCGGTACCTGCGTGCAGTAAGGTCGATCTTGATAAGTTCATCTTGAGCGGCACAACACTTTTGCATTATCCCACAGCATGTGATAGAACCTTTGAGATTTTATAGCCAGTGCTGTAATCATAACTCTGCCTACAAAAGTTGGTGATTTTCCACCATGCCCATGCAAGGGAAGCTAAAAATCAGAACCTTGCAGGTGATGCTTTTTTTTTTTTTTAATTAAAAAAAATAAATAAATAAACCCGGAGGTTCCTTCAGCTCTTTACCAGCAGGAACATGGTACATAATCACTTTCCCCGACTTCCCTTTACCATGGTAAAGTTAATATATATTATTTAGATGAGTAGAGAAGAAGTTCAGGGAGTAGGGTAACATTTTCTATATTTTAGAAAGCCCCTTTAAAAAGAATGCAATGTTGGTACAGTAAAAAAATATTCATTTTCACCATATTAAGACTTCAACAGTAAAACTTACCAACACAGTTATCACACAGGCTGCAGTGCGAGGCACGCGGTGGGCGGAAGATTTTGCAGGTAAAACAATATTTCAGTTTCACCGTTTGTCCATTGATAACTACCTCTTTCGTTCGGGGAGGAGGCCGATAACCTCCTGAAGTGGACCCATTTGCAACATCTATGTAAAAAACATAATTATGGCTTGTACACTAAACAGATAAGTGGTATTACAAGGATCCAATCATTAATAAATGTCATGCCCAAGAAAACATAAGAGTAGATGTCAGGTGTTCTTTTTTTGGTATATTAAAGCAGATGTTGCATGAAAATGAAAGGTAGACTCATTCATTAGTGCCCAACCTTTTTTTCTTTTAAGGCCTGCTTCAAACTGCTTGGCTGCGGCGTGACTTTCTATTAGGTCGTGCGTTTTTGGCAGGTTTTCCGAAAGTGCATCAAAGATGCAGCACGTAGGAATTTTGGTGCACTTTTAGAAATTGTGCCAAAAACAATATATTATAATATATATATATATATATATATATATATATATATATATATATATATATATATATATATATACTGAGTACAAGTACCGATACTTTTTTTTTAATGTCACGTGACAGTTTTTTTTTTTTTTGCTTTTTTTGGGGGGGGGGGGGGGGGGGTTGAACGTTGTATGTGTTTTTTTTTTTTTTACAATTTTTATTTTTTACAATAATATTTTTTTTTGTTTTTTTTAATCAGCCCTTTTGGGGGGCTTTGGTGAGATATCAGGGGTCTTAACAGACCTCTGATATCTCCCCCGAGACAAAGAGACAGAGGATAGAGATTCCCCAGTCCCTTTCTCTGCAGCCTCAGCTGCACTGAGAATGAATGGAGAGAAGACAGCGGCTCCTCTCCATTCATAAACCGACACATTGTAATCACAGGAGATTACAATGTTTCAGTTATGTGAATAGACAGAGTCAGCTGACTCTATCCATTCACAAAGGAAGGAGGAGGGGGATGGAGGAACTGAGGGGGAGAACGGAGGGGACAGATAAGGAGAGAGGAACCGAGGGAACAGATAAGGAGAGAGGAACCGAGGGGACAGATAAGGAGAGAGGAACCGAGGGGACAGATAAGGAGAGAGGAACGGAGGGGACAGATAAGGAGAGAGGAACGGAGGGGACAGATAAGGAGAGAGGAACGGAGGGGACAGATAAGGAGAGAGGAACGGAGGGGACAGATAAGGAGAGAGGAACGGAGGGGGAGAACGGAGGGGGACAGATAAGGAGAGAGGAATGCAGGGGACAGCGGAGAGGCACAGAGGAATGGAGGGGGCACGGAGGAGGATGCAGTGACAGTCAGCTGTGAGCGATCACCGCTGTATGTCACTAAAGCTGGTGAAAGCCGCTGGGGGAGAATCTTGTAACTCCCCCACGCGCCGATCACAGCTGTCTTCTAGGTATCGGGGGAAGCATCGGGAGCATTTGCCCGAGTACAAGTACTTGGGCAAATGCTCGGTATCGGTGCCGATACCGATACTAGTATCGGTATCGGGACAACCCTAATATATATACATACATACATATATATGGGGGGTCCCCGGGTTACAAACGAGTTAGGGACTGTAGGTTTGTTTTTAAGTTGAATCTGTAAGTTGGAGCAGGTACATTTTTTTTTAAGTGTAGCTCCAGCCAAAAAAACTATTTTTAAGCTTTTTGGATGGCATAGGGAAGGGTTAACACCCCTGTAACATTTGTTTTGCTGTGTGTGCCCCTGTTCAGAAGATTTCACCTCACTTTCTGTCCCAATGAGAATTGGATTTTGAAAATTTTGGGTTGCTGTGGAAACAAGACTTGGTGAAAAAGCATCAGTTGATGTACCTTTTCCCCATAATACTATTTTCATAATCGAATAATCGGCCAGTAACATAATGGGGTTAAAAATAATAAAATTAGCCCTTTATAGTACAAAAAGAGCAAATAATCGCGACTGTAAATATTACTTTAACAGTTCTACAGTAAAAAAATGAACCCCTTACAGTAGCAATTTATTTGCTTTTTTTTGTACTATAAAGGGCTCATTTTAGTTTTTTTTAACCCCATTATGTTAATAAACGTCTTAGACCTGGTTCACATCTTTGTGTTTTTTGGTGCTTTTTGCAGAAACACACTACAGTTCATTTACATGGTTTTCTATGGGACACGTTCACATCTATGCTTTTTTTCAGCCGCTGCATATTCGGAAAGGGTCAAGGACTTTTTTTTTTTTTTTAAAACGCAAAACGGTTTTTTGTTTCAATATACTTCAATGGAGAAGCTGCAGAAATGCATGTAATGCGTTTTTGCAGCAATTTGTATTTTTTAATCTGCCCAACAACAAATTGGCCAAAAAAAAAAAAACTGTATTTCTCTTCTAATAGTGTATACAGTATATCTCCTCTAATAGTGTATATACAGTATATCTCTTCTGTCTGTTATTCTCAGAGTGGATTCAATATTTTGCTCCCTAACCATATAGTTGGTTGTTTATATTTACCACTGCATAGAGATATTTAAGAAAGAATTGTTTTTTTTTAAAAACTTTACATATTAACTAAATTATACACCACACAATATATATATATATATACATACATACACACACACACACACACATTTTTATAATGTACAGGTAAGAAAATGTGCATTGATTCTAGGGAGCCTGTAAAGCATTGCACACGTGATCAGATCACGGCTGCAATGCCAGGATCTAGCTGATTCTGATCTAGCAGGGAGATAGTTACTGAAGTCCAGGAAGATCAATGAACTACAAAAGTGCTCACCAGCACCCTCACAGTTCACTGAGAACTACAAGCCGTTAAAGGATGATGGTAGTTGTAGTTCATTCATTCTCAGAACTCTAAAAGCATGCAGCCGTGTGGGTGGAGCCTTCCAAATTGTGACAGCGGGTGTGGGGAGAAGGTCCTCCGCTCGCTGACACAAGAGGGGAGTTGGAAAATTTGAGGGGTGAGTTGGTGGATATGGAACATGTTACACCCTAAATATGGGTGCAACATTTAACATGTTCAGAAAGGTAAACTTATCCTTTAACAAAATACACCTAAAGAAAACCTGCAGTGGTAATATTGGGCTGCAATTTGCTGACTTTTTTTTAAAGGAAAAAAAAGGTACTGCTGATTATTTCTGGCTTTAATACTTTAAGGGTCTCAGCCCAGGAATGACTGAAGCAAACTGAGGCCAAAGTGAAATCAAAACCCTTGATATGCATACTTGTTCCAGGTCTGTGACAGCATGTGTGTTTCAATTTGACACAGGTTCTTTCTAAAAAGAATTAAATAAATAAAAAACAGGTAGTCATTTCTTTTTTAGGACGCCATTTACCTATTTGTCTTTCCAAATCTGCAGCTTCATCTGGAGTGGCACGAGGAAGAACACCTGGGTCACTAAAGCTGGTTCTCAGTAAAGTCCCCATTACAAAAAATACAAGAATTCCACCTATCACAGGAATCGCAGGCGTAATATTCACAGCCAAATATGGACAACTGAAAAGAATAAGAAATATATGTAAATATATTTGATACTTTATTGGGAATTAATACATTACTGAGACCTTGTCAGCGGTGTGCATGCTGAAGCTTGAACACATGATAAAAATAGGCAATGTACCACTTGGGCAGCCATCTGTTTTTTCCCCCCTTTTTCAGTAACTCTGGTTTTACTTTTATTTTTTTAGTTTTGAGTCACTTCTGACACTTACAGGAGTGTCAGAGGCTCTTTGAGTCAAGACAGCCTCCAGACACTTCTGATAGTATCAGAGGTGGTTAAAAATTCAAGTTAGACTTACTGGTAACTAGTTTTCCATAAGTTTTTTAGGACAGCACCTGAGAGATCGTGACTCCACCCATTGGACCATAGGAAACACCCCCTTCCTCCAGATCTTTAAAGGGAGGCAACTCCCTACCACACATCAGTTGTAGAAGAAAACCTCCAGCCCCGGCTGAAACACATATGTTAGTCATAGCATAGTACAGAGAGACTAATAGGGTGCGTCATTGCTGTCCTGAGACTTATGGAAAACAAGTTACCGGTAAGTCCAACTTGAATTTTCCCAAAGCGTCTTTCAGGACAGCACCTGAGAGGAGAACAGACTTATCGCCTTAGGGTGGGACAACAGCCTGCAGGACTTTCCTGCCAAATGCCTGATCGCTGGCAGATGTGAGGTCCAGCCGGTAATGTCGACACAGAGGTGTGGAAACTTGACCACGCTGCCGCCTTGCAAATTTGTTCAGGGGTGGCACCGGCTCTTTCTGCCCAAGTGGTGGCAAACGCTCTGGTTGAGGGTGCACGAATTCCAGCTGGCGGAGACGAACCTGCATGCGAGCATGCCTCCAGGATAGATAATTTCAGCCATCTGGCCAATGATCCTTTAAAAGCATGGCAACCTTTCTTGTTGCCCGAAAAAAGGACAAATAACGAATCTGTACGTCTAAATTACTTTGTTATTTCTAGGTAACATAACAAAATCCTTTTGACATCCAACATATGAAAAAAGGCTCCTTCTCCCCTGATGGGTTAGCACAGAAGGTTGGGAGCACAATGTCCTGTGAACGATTATGCATTGAGGCTACCTTAGGTAAGAATTTTGGGCCTGTCCTAAGGATAACCCTATCCGGAAACACAGAGATAAGGTTCCCTAATTGACAGATCGTGTAGCTCACTGATCCCGCGTGCTGAAGTAATGGCGATCAGGAACACAGCTTTAAGAGTGGACTTTTTGCCAGGGATTGCAAGACTGACAGGTCCCATTTTGGGAAACCCTTAACTGGCGCTAACCTTGATCTTGCAAGAGCTTTAAAAAAAAAAAATCTGACTACCAACGGTTCAGAGGCCACAGATTTCTCTAAAAAAACTGCTAGTGCAGCAACATGTACCTTCAAGGTACTGACTGCTAGTCCCCTATCTGCCCCAACCTGTAAAAACTCCAAGATGGAAGCAAGGTACCCTTTGTCCCGAAAATGCCTTACCGATCAAGGAAGTCTGATAACTCAAATGTAAGCAAAAGGCTTACCTCAGCCGGCTGATTATCAGAAATTCCCAGGATCGTCTCAAGCTCCTCGTTTCGGATACTCAGGGTCACCTGGAATCCCCTCCTAAGGCAAAGCTCGCCATGCATGACTCGGTTAAATTGATGATAGGCAACTCCTATCCTCATATTGATTAGTGGTTCCAAATTAATAATATCTACTGCAGTAGGGAACAGACACAAAAGATACGCTCAGCATCTTTCCAAATTACTGTTCTGCTTTATTATGACGCAATTGAAGGTTTTTATGCACATGATTACGTAGGTATCACATTAATATTACAATTGTAGGTTTATGGTAACAAGGGGCGTTACATAGGCAGGCTAATTCTAATCAGGACTCAAAAGAATGTAAACATTTACTGAAAACATTATTAGTGCCGTGTGCACAGTGAGGGCAGAGTGCAATACATAGAAAATACAATACAATTATATACAGAGCTTACAAATTTCCATTACAGCTCCTTGGGTCTTGAGTAGATGAATTGCACCACAAGTTATAGACATTCCAGACCTTAGTATAGATGGCTGTTACTTTTTTCCCTACTCGATAGCAATGTTGCAACCAGACGATCTGAGAACCCCTAACTCAGAAGAGCTGCTCTTCAAATACCATGCTGCAAGCGACAGCCTGGCCACTTCTGGGCGATTTACTGGACCTTGGATTAGTAAATCTTGACTGAGAGGTAGATGCCAACAGGGTTTGATCGCGATCCCCAGAACGGTCGAGAACCAGGCCCCTGTTGGCCAAAATTGAGTAATTAGAATGACTGGTACTCCTTCCCGTTGGATCTTTTTTAACACCAGTGGGATTAGCTGGAATGGGGCGAAAGCGTAGCAAAGTTGAAGTCTCCATGGATGGGCCAGGGGGATCTGTCCCTGGTGACCAGTCGAGATTGTTCAGATTAAAGTAACGAGGCACCTATGCATTCTCCTTTGAAGCAAAACAGGTCCACCTCCAGCTGTCCCCACATCCTGGAAATCATCGAAGACCTCTGGATTCAGAGACCTCTGCCTCTTAAATGGGAGTACCTGCTTAGGAAGTCTGTCACTCTGTTCAGGGTCCCCTTTAGGTGGATTGCCGAAAAGGATAGTAAATGTTTCTCTGCCCATATAAGAATCTCTGTTTCCAGTGCTTCTAAGGACCTGCTCCTTGTGCCCCCCTGTCTGTTTAGATAAGCCACGACCGTGGCATTATCGGTCAACACTTGCACATGGTGATTCTGGAGAACTTGTGCGAATATCACTAGAGAAAGTGATCGCCTTCAACTCTCTCCAATTTGAGGACTTTATCGCTTCCTTCTTAGACCAACTTCCCTGGGCGAAGTTTTCCCTCTAGGTGGGCCCCCCATCCCCAAGAGCTGGCATCCGTTGTTAGTCTTATTTCGACTGTGAAGCCCCAAGCCAGGCCCCTTGATAGGATCTCCTAATTCATCCACCACCATAGTGACCTTCTCACCTTAGCTGGAATCTTCAGCTTCATGTCAAGTCCAGGGAACTTAAGCTGTGATCCCATGACCTTAGGAGAAAGGCTTGTAGACTCCTGAAGTGTAGTCTTGCCCACTGAATAGCTGGCATCGTTTAGCTCAGGACCCCTAATGCTGACATTATTTGCCTTATTGTTACCAATTGGTTGGTCTGCAGCATAGCAGCCATGCACTGAACCTTGTCCTTTTCTTGTTGGAGAAAAGGTCTGTTCTATCGAATTGATTTGATAGCCCAGAAACCGAAACTCCTGGGACTGGTCAAAGGAGGACTTCTGGAAGTTCAGAATCCAACCCAGGGAGACTCCAGATGGTTGCTGTAACCTCTCCCCTGAGGGAGCAAAGAATAGAAGATCATTCAGGTAAGGAATCACTGCAATTCCAAAGCGGAGCTAGTGCTTCCGCCATCACTTTGGTGAAAATTCATGGTGCGGATGGGAGACCGAATGGTAAGGCCCTGAACTGTAGATGGTGAATCACGCCTCCAATATCTACTGCCAACCTTAGATACCTCTGGGACTGGGGTGAAATTGGGACATGCAAATATGCATCCCTTAGGTCTACTGACGTCATGTAACATTCTGGGGTCAGTAGATTTCTGACTGAAAAAAAATAGAGTCCATCTTGAACCTTCTGTACTTCATGGATTTCTTCAGAGGTTTTAGGTTGAGGATCAATCGGAATTTTCCTGTTTTTTTTACCAAGAAAATATGAGAATAAAATTCCTGTTGCCGCTCTCCTGGTGGCACTTGGACCACTACACCCTGCTGCATCAGCTCCTTTAATAAGGACTTCATGGCCAGGGCTTTCACTGGATCCTTTGGCGCATTTGTTACAAAAAAAATCTTCTTGGGGGAGATTTGTGTAGCCTTGAGAAAAAGTTGTCAGGATAAACTGATTTGATGTTATGCCTGACCACAGCGGAAGGAAACTTTGCAGCCTTCCGCCCACCCCCAGGGTCGAGTCATTGGGATTTTTCGGTTTGCGCTGGAGGATGGAAAAAGGCTTCCACCCTTGCCTTTAGCTTTTTGCGCGGACCAATTCTTCCTCCTCACCTGGGACTTGTTGTCCTGCTTCTGAGCTCTCTGAGGTCAAAAAAGGCGCTTCTTCTTCTTTACCGGGAAGGATTTCTTCCTATCGGCTGTCCTGTCCAGGATGGTGTCTAGATCAGGACCAAAGAGAAGCTCACCCAAAAAGGGAATCCCAGAGCTTAACTCTGATGCCACATCACCTGGCCAAGTCTTCTGCTCTTCTTGCCGAATTTGTTAGGGCTGCTGATCTAGCCGACATTCTAATTGCCTCAGCTGAAGCATCCGCCATATAGGTTACTGCTAAGGACAAGGTAGTAAAAGAATCAAAAACTTCCTGTTTGGGTGAATCTGCTAACGCATGAGCTTTTAGCTGGTTAACCCAATATTCCAGGTTTGTAGCTACACATGTCATAGGCATGGCTGGCTTTAAATTGCTCATGATCGATTGCCAAGACTTCTTGAGCAAGAGATCCATTTGCTTGTTCATTGGATCCCTTACGCTCCCCATGTCTTCAAAGGCTAGGTCGGTGGACCTAGAAACCTGGGAGAAAGCAGCATCGAGCTTAGGGACCTTGTTCCATACTGCAGAGGGGTCTTCCTCGAAAGGAAAGCGCCTCTTGTGGGCTCTTGAGAAAAAAAAAAAATTTCTGTGGGTCTTGCCATTCCTTCTTTATGGAATCCAAGATGACAGAGTGCGCCGGAAATGTTCGCCCCTTAGGCTCACTTAGACCTGTGTAGTCATGTAGTGCAAGTTCCTTTTTCTCTTTGCTTAGGCCAAGAGTAACATGTATGGCTCTGAGGAGGCCCTCAACTTTCTCCAGGAATAGCTTAAACTTGAAAGGGACCACTTCTGCCCCTTCAACCTTCTCCTCTTCCGAACTGTCATTGGAAGGTGCAGGGGAGTGTTTTTTCCCTGGTAGACAGACCCTCAGACAGAGTTTCTACCACCGGGACAGAAAGTGAACCCTGGGAAGACTCTGATGTGAAGGGTCGACTCGCAGCTGGTTTAACCAATAAGTTACGGAATGATTAAATCGTGGCATAAAGTTCTTTTTACAGAGGAAATCAAGTCATCACACATGAAAGCAGATTCTTCTTATACTAAATAAGTAATACAAGTACTGCATAGGGCTTTTTTCCAATTTTCTCCCATCTTGGCCTTGCATGAGGGGCATTTCTTTTTCCCCCAGGTCAGAGCTTTTTGCCTGAGAGAGAAAATACAAAAGGGAAAAAAACAGGGGACCCTTGGCGAGACCCAGTGTCTGCTTGTGGACCATCCCATAAGGTGCACTAAGAGAGGAAGAAACACAGCCTCCAGTGCCCAGACAGGCCCCCGCCACCAGGGAGGAAAAAAAAAAAAAAAAAAAACGGAACCCCAGGAATGTAAACGGGCAGACTTAGTTAACCGCTCCCTACCTGAGCCTTGCTGGTGCCTATGCCTGTCCCCACCGCTGCAGACGCCATGTCCTCCATATCGGGTGTGCAGCGTTCCACTCGTGGCTTCACACGCCACTTCCGGACTCATAGTGCCGCTGCACCGGACTGGAAATAGGTGCCAGCTCCTGCCCTGCCTCCTCCCCCTGCGCCCAGTCGCTGGAAATGACGACAGGCGCCGACCCAGTGACCTGCTCATAGGAGCGTCACTTCCAGCGTGACCAAAACTTTACTCGGCCTCTGCCAAAATGGCAGCAGTGCACATGCAGCCACCGCTCTTGGAAGCCTGGAGCAGTGTCATCGGACCACAGGGCTCTCCCCGAGCACCTAGGAGGAAATGAGGAACCCATCCTTACAGCTGTAGAGACCCTGGTAAGGCGGGAGGGCTGGGGTCTTAGAAATAAGGAGGAAAACAGTGAGGAAACCCTGCCTCTCAGGACTGCCCTAAGAGATCATGGCTCCCCCACCAAAGATGTTCCCTCCGGGCCGGAGAAAACACAAAAACTGATGTATGGTAGGGAGTTGCCTCCCTTCCCTTTAGGAAGGAGGTGTTTCCTATGGTCCAGTGGGAGGAGTCACGATCTCAGGTGCTGTGCTGAAAGATGCTTTGGGAAAAAGAAGGGATAAATCAGTAATACAGTAAATGCATGTTTCTTACTACACATTTTTCAGACTACACTGTGCACTGTAGTGAACAGGTCTAATTTATTTAAAAAACACACAAGATATTTTTGTATTTACTGTAATTGTAGATGACAGTACAAAGTTTAATATATATCCTCCTAAAACTATAATCAATCATAAAACAAAACATAGAAAGGTATATGAGCACAAAGACTTCTGACATTTTGACAATGACAACTGCACAGATACAGAGGTACAGCAGAGACTGGCAAGTCTGGATAAATGGATCTAGAAGGAGAAGCCATAAACGAGTCTATAAATGTATACTGCACATATGCATGCACACAAATACATATATAAATAATATGTTGGGAACTGTTTCATGCAATCCATTGCCGTTTCACTTTTAATGTAAAAAACGATGGCATGTTTGCCCACATGAAAACGAAAAAGCAGCAGCACTAAATAGCTGTATTACACACTAATCTGGAATTAAAGCAGTATTAAACTTAAAATGTAATATATTGCAGCGTAGCAATCATTAGATGCACTGCATTTGTTTAACTTTTAGGCTTTTTCGCCCCCCCTTAGTTCTCAATGGATGAATGAGCACAGGCTGCATATTTGGACAGCAACATCGTCAATCTGGGGGGAGGGGAGCACAATAAGTACTAGCATATTTAGATGCACTAAAAAAATTAAAGCCAAACTCCAACTAATACTTTATAAGCAGTTACAGCATAGTTATCTTTTTGGGATAAAGGTTTTACGTAAATAAAAGCAACTGAACCACCCCTGCTAGTGTTAAATGGTTTGTCTCATCTCTGATGACATTCTGCTGGAGAACTTGTTCTTTTGACAAACACTTACTGGCCAGATCACCGAATGAAAACAGAAGAAAGCAAGCCTTAAAAAGAAATGAATGCAGCCATCACATCTGCAATATAATAAAGGTTTGCTATTGGGGATTATTACCACTTTAATGTGCATAAAATGTTCAGATTGTGTTGTCTTCTGACTTTTCTTACAATTTGCAATTTTATTAACAGTATCAATATCAGCCTTTTATCAATAGTATTTTACTATCATGTGAAATACAACTTATTACAAAACAATTCGATGTCTGCAGCCTAAAAGTAAAAAAAAAATAATGTATTTAAGAAATTTAGGTCAACAAGCCTGCACAATGTCTTATGAAGAATTCAAGAAGAGTAGAAAGCTTTGCTGGATTTCCACCTTCACTGCACAAAAAAGAAGATTTCATACAACTGTGGTTTTATACATACATACCAGATACAAGGTATACTTCAGTCCGATGGTAGATATATAGATATTAATATCTATATCTATAGGCGGGCTTTCCGGGTGACGTCAGATGGCCACATCCCATGGCTATATAAAAAAAGAGATGCCACACAGCAGGCAACACAACGGAAGAAGACAGCCACAGAAGAGTGGCTTTTTTTTTTTTTTACAGGGTAACCGACGGCTCAGGGGAGAAGACAGCTCGGTGCATCGGAGCAATTTTTTTAAAAAAAAAAAGGACTTGTCAAAAACAGTCATTTGTTTTTTTTACATTTCACTGCTTTTTGGATTGAATGGGTAAGGGTATGACGTACCCGATACCCATTCACATGGGGGGGGGGATCCGGGGGCTCTAAGCCCCCCCCCGCAGACCCCAACAACCACCGGCCAGGGTTGTTGGGAAGAGGCCCTTATTTTAGGAAGGGCCTGGTATGGACCTGGGGGGGGGGGCAATTTTTCGCAATTTTTTTTTTTTTCGTTTACATTCAGCTGTCAGTGGGTAAGCTCGTTTGTTGAGGACGTGGCAGCCGGCTTTCCAGCCCCCTCCTAAGCAATCAGCTATATACAGTGTGTTTACAGTTTGTTTAACCTCTTGCCACCCAGGCCAATTCTGACATTTCTCTCTTACATGTAAAAATCATCATTTTTGTGCTAGAAAATTGCATAGAACCCCCAAACATTATATATGTTTTTTTTTTAGCAAAGACCCTAGAGAATACAATGGGGGTTGTTGCAACCTTTTATCTCACAATGAATTTGCAATGCGTTTTTTTGGGGAAAAAATATTTTTTTTTCTTTTGCACAAAACAGTAAGGTTAGCCCAAATATTTTGCATAATGTGAAAGATGAAGTTACGCCAAGTAAATAGACACCCAACATGTCATGCTTCAAAATTGCACACGGTCGTGGAATGGCGCCAAACTTCGGTACTTAAAAATCCCCATAGGCGACACTTACAGATATTTTACTGGTTACATGTTTTGAGTTACAGAGGAGGTTAATGGGATAATCGGTCCTCTTTACAGTGTGATATGGGGTCAATAAGACCCCACATCTCACCTCTAGGCTGGGAAGCCTGAAATAAAAAAAAAAAAAAGTCTCAGCTTCCCAGCCGAGGCGGCGTCATTTGTTTGAATGCAGAGGCCGGGCGTGATGTTATGACATCACGCCCAGTCTTCGAACGATCATAGAGACTCCGGCGACCATCTGGTCAGCCGGAAATTTCTATGGTAAACATTTGGGGCCGGCGGATCCGGTCTCCGACTCACCGATGGAAGCGGTGAGTCGATAGAAGCATCGGAGAGCGGCGGGACGTCCCCTCTCGCCGCCCGTAAGAATGATCAAGCAGCGGAACAGCCGCTATGATCATTCTTATGGTGTAGGGAATCCCTGGCTAAAAAAGCTGTTATCTGAATGCTGCCTGTACCTGCAGGCATCATTCAGATATACACGCTCAAAGTCAAGGACGTCATATGACGTACGGCATCGCATACTAGCTCATTATGAAATACTTACCTTAGAACGATGCCCTGCAGTTCCGCCTCTACTCCGCTCCCATGCTGACATCTTTCACAGAGTTACTTCTGGGTTCGCATGAGCGCGGGACCTGCCAGTCACGGCATGGGTCCTGAAAAAAAAAAAAAACGGCACAAGTGGCCTGTTTCTTCAGTGCACATACGCCGATGACATTGGCAGCAGAGTATATAGTGAATATCTCCTAAACTATGCAAAATTAGGAGATATTTACAGTACCTACAGGTTAGCCTTGTTATAGGTTTACCTGTAGGTACAAGTGGTGTAACAGAGTTTACAACCACTTTAAGCAGTTAAAATGGTACCAAGACTCACCTTCGTTCCAGTGATGTGACCACTGGATCCCTCACTGGTTGCTGACCTGGGCTTCTTTTAGGAGTCAGGTTTTTTTTTAACTGGCTGGCAGGGATGACGTGACTCCCATACACTAAAGAGTCACTTGCCCTGGAACACTGTGCCGAGAATATATGCTGAGCTCTGTGTACATTTAAAAGAACAAAGCAAACACAGATACGTTTATTTTATTGCAGAAAACACATGCTGTTTTTTCTGCAGTAAAAAGCTGCCTGCTCGCATTTGGTCACTAAAGGTTTAGTTTCACTTTAAAGCAAGTTTTATTTTACATAAATTCATAAAAGCTGACCATTGTAAGCACCCGTCAGTGTTAATTGGTTTGTCTAAATCTTAACTGTTACTTTTGCTGCACAGCTTGGTTTGTTAACCTCCCTGGCGGTATTCCCGAGTGTGGCTCGGGGTTAAAATTCAGTACCATTAGCGGTAACCTCGAGCCACACTCGGGATCGCATTGCAGGATCCTGGGGCGGCGTTACTTACCTTGTCCCCGGGATCCTGCGTTGTCCCCCGCAGTGTCCGAGGGCTCCGTCCTCCTCTGAAGCCTCTCCGTGCCAGGCTCCGTTCCCTGCGAGTGGCGCGACGCACGGGGGCGGAGCCTGGCGGCAAATTCAAAAAACTGTCAAAATCATAACACATACAGTACTGTAATCTTACAGATTACAGTACTGTATGAAATGATTTCACATCCCTTTTGTCCCCAGTGCTCTGGCCCATGCCCTGCATGCAGTTTTACATGATATACACTGTTCTTTCTGCCTGGAAACTGGAGATTGTCCATAGCAACTAAAAAGTGTCCCTTTACGTCAAAAGTGGCTTTAGACCAGCTAGAAAACAGCGATAGTAAATTAGAACACTTGCAGAATTGAGCGATAGTGAATTGTGGGGAAATTTATTTTATTACTATTTTTTTTAATTTTTTTTAATTATTTATTTTTATTTATTATATTATAATTTATGTTTTTGTGTTTCAAACTTTATCATACCCGGGATATCTACTAGACTCTGGTTTGGACAGATTTAAGTGTGTTATTGTTAAGATTTACAGACCTACAATATAAAACGCCAAATTTCCATGCAAAATAATGGTACCGCTTTCAGCACCTAAAATTCGAAATAATCATACTGCCAGGGAGGTTAAAGGAAACTGGAAAATGACAGACTTCCAGGCTGATTCACCAGCAAATAAGAAAAAGAAAAAAAAAAAAAAAAAAAAACCCTAAAAAAGGAAACTAATGCAGCGACCACATCTAAGAACCGTTGAGCTGCAATACATTACATTTGTTTTTGGATTTTTATACACATTCAAATAACCAGGAGATGCAAGACTAAAACCATATTAGGAAAATAGATTTGGCAGGACTGAATGGAGTAGCATTTCAGGATCATTGGCACATCACAGGACGCTGCATTAGGTGGACTTCACTGGAAGATTCAACAGGTATCTGAAGGACGACTAAGTAAAGTAAGTATAGCTGCAGTACTTTTTAACTGGAGGCCACGGTTCCAGTGTAAGGCAGCTTTGCACAAGCACCAAACTTTAATGCAGTTCTGATGTGCATTTATTTTATAGAATACTGACATCTATAGAAACTTGCATAAACATGCATTAAGACGAGTTTGCACTTTCGCCTCGAATCTTTAGCTGTCCTTCCCTAAGCTTCTGACTAAAAAGCACTTTTTTCTCTCACAATTCACTGACCCCTAGACTCTATTTTCCTCTTGTCTCAGCCAATCATCTGTGTGCTCATGACATACAAAAGGCTTTTTAAATTAAAATACGTCATATGCTGATGTGACTGCTGAGGTTACAACAAAAGGCAATCAGTAGTGCACACATGTACTAAAAAGGTATACTGCTTCCATACTGGTTTGTTGTTTCGTTTGAAGCCATGAGCATTTCTTTAGTATTTTTGTAAAATCAAATTGAAGTATACATGACATTTTCTTCAGGTGATGCTTAGGAATCCTACAGCCACCATCAAAAGCACAGGTTGTTCATTTAAAGTGGTATTAAACCGAAAACGCAAACAATCATACTGCAGCTTACAGATTTTTATATGTGGTGACTGCATTCTTTTCCTTTTTGTGCATTTCGTCCTTTTATTGTCACTTATCCTGCCAGCAAGTGTGTTATTCCTTTTAACAAACCAAGCTGTCCAGCAAAAGAGGCAGTTAGAAGGTTGAGACAAACCATAAAACACTGACAGGATTGCTTACAATGAACAGTTAACAATGCATTAAATTTATGTGAAACCTTTATCTCAAAAGGTTAACTGCTTAAAGGGCAAGTTCACCTTTACAGAAAAATCTGTAAGGTGAACGTAAACAGGATCCCCCCTCCTCACCCCCCCTCAGTCTCACTGACCTGGACCGCGGCAATCTCTGGTTCTGAGCCCAGGTATATCTGCGTCAGGGGTCCGGGGCGTAGAAATCCCCCCCCAGCTGGATGTCCAAAACGTACCCCATTAGGAGGGACATTGCGAAGCATTCTAATTGGTCAGCGCCATTACATGGTGTGAAAGGGGTCTTAGAGTTGCATCTTTTAGATGGGTCCAATGGCAGAGTGAAACTGAATTCACTATGGGCACTGTCCCACTCTCGGCACGCTCTGTTTATGTAAAAGAGACAATTGCTATTTTAATAGACTATAGCACAATTCCTAGGGAGCTCCCACTGCTTTATATCACAATAACCCTGTGGAACAGTAGAATGCAAGGCCTTGCATTAACAGAGGCAGTCCTTCTCTTCTGTCTTCTGCTAGCTATGTGTAGGTTAAATTGTAATCCAGTGGTTAACAAGACCCGGGTCAAAGGAAAACAATGTTGAGCTATTGTTGTGGTGCGGCAGCACTGCAACTGTCTCCGGTGCAAGTAACTCAGTATAACTCAGTGCTTTCATTGTAATGAAGTGCAGGCTTGAGGCCTATATTAAACTCAGCCTTTAATCACTCACAATCTCCTCTGTGGGACTACAGGTCCCAGCAGCACCGGGTTAAAGATGCAAGTGTGTCAATGAAACTTTGGGCAGCAGCCCTCTCAGCACACTGGTTCCAGGTAGATGGATGCCTCCGCTCTACACAATAACAGTTCATTCGCCGCGGCCACGCCATCACGCTGTTCCATTTCACAGATGACCGGGAGTCCTCGGTTTCCTCCTTCAAGGGTCTCTGGATCGATCACACTGCTGCTCCAGCACACTGATCTAAGGAAGGATCGCTGGCTGTTCCGCTCCGCACAAGGTATGCCACAACCAAGAGACTTAAGATGGCCATGCAGGGGCCTTTTATAGCCTACCCAGCATGTAGTTCAGTGCATGAGTGTTGCTGGGTAAGAACACTCGGCATCCTGGGTAGGTCAATTCTTCTCCAAAAGTAAACAAACACTTCCTGTACAATTCCTGAAGAAATAAACTGCAGTCCATTCCATATTTTGACCGCTAGATGGTGCTATATACTAAGCTATAACACCATACACAGAATAACATAGCATTAATTATTGAGCAAAAATGCGGCCACTACATCTGTTTAGGCAATTCTATGTTCGCTGCGTAAATAACTATTGTGGTTTATTTCTCCAGTTTTCTACTCGTTCCCTTCAGCGTCAATTAACATTTTAAATGTCTTTTCCCTTTAAGCAGTGGTAATGCATTAGGTCTCTAACCAGTGTTTACACCAATTATTCCCCGCCCAAATCATCCCTCCTTCATGTTTTACCACACTCACTGTGGTTTCTTCATGGGACATTTCATCTCATTGTTCAATTTAGTCTCTTGCAATTAGTGCCTCCACCTCAATCTTTCTCTAACTATGCCATTTATCAAAACTGTTCCCATCAACTGCTTCTCCTATTTTGTTGTCCAACTACCTCCTTTACATGGAGTGGAGTTAAAGTATAAAAGGCAAAACTTTGTTAGTTTTGGATAGTGGGGAGAAATGAGAAAACCTGTCAGGTTTGTATTTCTGTCTTTGCCCCCGTAAAGGATATTCACCTCTCGTTTTGTTCCATTTACCATTATCACCAAGAGTAAAAGTGAGAGAAAACCCCAAAATTTTGGAGTTGTCACTAGAACAGGAATACAGGCAGTTCGAGTTACGAACATCTGACTTACACTTCTGAACGGAGGCACCATGATGTCACTTTTGGCCACTTGCGCTCCATGCTGGTCCCAGAAACCAATGGACGGTTATCTTTCTGCTTACAGCATGCTGCCACCTAATGTCCAGCAGACCTGTCAGCAATCAAACATCACTGCATGGCCAGAAGCGGACGGAACTTGTGGAACTGGTGAGAAGTTTTATTATACCAATCCTGGCTATGTCTTGTTTACGGGCTGAAGAACTTGTACATTGTGGGCACTAAGGCCATTATTTGGTGCCCACTACTATTGGGCATATACCCTAGTTTCCACCTGTAACTTACTGCACTTTTTATAGTTGGTCAATAAAAGCCTTTGTAATTAATGTTGCTTGGTCCTGAAAGTAAATATCCATGTATGTCTTTTAGCCCGGTGTCTTCACAAACTTTTATCACCAATAAAAGTAAAGATGGCTAGATGGTACCAGAGGATACAGCACCTCATCCCCTAAATAATCAAACGTTAAATGGGTGTGTGGACAAGGGATTATAGCGGTGCTAGGGTCAGGAAGATTAGAGAAGAAAAGATAAAACAAAAAATACTAAAATTACAAATTTTATTAATAGTCTATCATAAATACAATGTACATTATAAACAATTCATACAGTAATTATACAAATTTTGTGGATACATGTACTGTAAGTGACCCTAAGACCCTTTGCTGCCATGGCTCCACCCGGTATTTCATCCATATAATGTTTTTTTGACATGGACTAATACCTTGCCTTCTACATTGATTACAAATGCCTTTTTCCTTTTCTGAGACAAGCTGGCAAATTGACTCAATATATCTTATATCCCTGTATATTCTATAAGTGTATATTGCCTGTATTTATTTGCGATTTAAAACTCTTTTTTGTCATTATTGAACAATATTTTTCGACACAACTGTTGCAATACATATACTGTGTGTTTCCTTTTTTATATATTCTTTTCTATATATTGTTTTTGCATTGTATTTTCAATTTTTGGTTGTAGGTTTTACTATCGTACTGGGACCCAGTGGTTCTCTATGCACACTGCACACATTGTGGCTGGATGTCGTGTGCTGACACACAGTAATTCCCACCTTCCCCAGTGGCCCCTGTGGATCGTTGGGCAACCTTTGGGATATCCTCCCATCCTGTGTCTCGGCGCACTACACTTCGTGCCCCTTTGTTCCCCGCCACTGGACTGCGGTTGTCCCTGGTGCCTTGGCTAGCCCCACGACTGGGGGGATTATCTGTGGCGTGGGTGGTGGGCGGCGGCTCCGCGGGCTCTCCCGAATTGGGGGTGACATGGCTAGCGCTGTCTTTGCCTGTACGGACGCCAAGGCGCAGACAACTGTCTGCCCCTGGGTGCCCACGTCTGTTCTCAGACCCTCTGGTCCTTTATTCCATCGGCAGATTGGGTGAGATGACACCTTGGTACTTCCCATTCCAGGGGTGTTCGCCTCTCCAATCGCCACACGGTCCGTGAGATCTGAGCATGTGCGCGCGTTGCATGATGGAACTCGTAGTTCCTAGGCACCGTGCAGTGCACAGCCGTGGCTACCCCTCGTTTAGCGTCCGCACACCTGATCATCATCTGATCAGGTGTGGGGGGTATATGAGTAACCGGCCAGTCCCTCAGTTCCCATGGACGAGGGACGTGCCTGCATTCGCTCTGCACACAGCTACAAGGTAAACTTCTGCCTTTCAAAACACCCTGACTTCATGTTGTTTACATGAATTATTTATTATTCCTTTACATACTTTTTAGAACTTACTTTGGACCGGCCTCTTACTCTGGTGGTTAACACTGATTTTCGCAAGCAACACGGTGTGCTTCATGATGAATTAGGTAACAGATTCCTTTTCACTAGCCTCACCTGTGCCCAAGTACATTTTAAAGCTTCCATTTCCCTACCTTTCTGATCCTCCTTTTTTCCTTTATATTTCATATAGGATCCACTGTTATTTTTATCCCTTTTTCATCCCAGCACCGGTACTATATACCTGTGAATGTACCGCTATGAGAATCTTTTCTTACAGCAGATACCATCAAGTAAGTATAGGCATAAACTACCATATCTGGCCCCAGTTAACAACAGCAAGACCCCTAACACTATCCATTTTTCCAACTAGGCCTGCTTTAAGTGGTCTGCAGATATGGTTCAACCTTGATGTCCTTTCCTTGCTGTGTGCATACATATATCACAGGCACTTCCTGACCTTGCCTCTCTACAGCTTTTAGATATACATGTAAGTCCGCACCTTTTCCAGAGATATAGATACATTTATACCTATTTATATACATATATTTTTTGTTCTCTTTTTAATACAATGCACATATGCGCAACCCTCTATTCCTGGAATAACTACCACAGTGCATTATGACACATGACTATCTTTACATTCCTTTGCCAGGTCTACTGTATGCCCCCTGCAGGCATAATTTACGGCGCGGTCTGCCTGCTCCCCTGTGGGGATCTCCTTGGGTGGCTGTGTTCCCCCTCTCCCTCTCTTCCCTCCCGTCTTGGGCACTGACGCTCCAGGTATGTCCGCAGTTCCGTTTAGTGGTGTGGAGCTTGGGGTTGCATGAATGTCCAGCCACAGTTGCAATGTGTTATTGTTTTTACTATGCAGTGTTTGGTCAAATTAATATTTCTAACATGTGTTTTTATGTCCACCACACAGAATTTTTTTTATATATATCCACCCTATGAGCTCCTGTTCCCTGAAGAAGCCAATGTTTTGGCGAAACATGTAGGAAAATGAGCCCCCCCTCCTTCAACGGCCACTTGCCATCTGGCCCACTTGACCATTCTTAGGGTCACTTACAGTACATGTATCCACAAAATTTGTATAATTACTGTATGAATTGTTTATAATGTACATTGTATTTATGATAGACTATTAATAAAATTTGTAATTTTAGTATTTTTTGTTTTATCTTTTCTTCTCTAATCTTCCTGACCCTAGCACCGCTATAATCCCTTGTCCACACACCCATTTAACGTTTGATTATTTAGGGGATGAGGTGCTGTATCCTCTGGTACCATCTAGCCATCTTTACTTTTTTTGAGCAATACAAGCTTTAATGCTTATGTCCTTTTGGCTAGTCTTGGTCCCTGATATGTTGATTTGAATATCCCCATATATATTATATATACTTGTCCAATACAACTATATATCCTTCTATCTTCGTTTATTCCCAACAAATCCACTATCCTTCCCTAGTTATATGCCATCTTGACAAATTATATCTCTTCTTATCTTCATCTTACTGTGACTGTGATAATCATTGGAACACATATTAATCCGTGTATATCTTTTGTGTTATCATAGGACTGGTTTCTTTCTCTTTTCAGGACCCCGGGTGGAGCCATGGCGGATTTCTGTGGAGAAGCCTGGGAGGGTCTCATGACCCGCATCCAGGCATCCCAAAATGCTTCTACCATAACCGATGCTGAGCTGGATAGGGCATTTATCAGACTACAACGTCTCTTGGAAAAAAAAGTCAGAATTTACTGGCATAAAACCTACTTTGAAAAATATGCGGAACACAAAATAATACCTTGGGGATTAAGAATACAACTTTTCCCCAATATCAAAAAAATCAACGACACATTAAAAACCTCTTGGGAAAGCAATCTTATATCATGCGCTCTCAACATGCTCTCCATGTTGTGCCACGAATATACCACCGAGTTGGCACAACTTGATGTTGCAATCAATCGATGGTACACAGATCATGCTCTTGGTCTTTCCTCCCCCAGGTATAGCAAGCGGGATAAAACCCTGCGCGCACACCTGGAGGAATATACACTTACGACTATTAATGACAAAGAAAGCAAATTCTTAAGAGACTTAGCAGCCCATGAAAATGGATATGCCTACAATTGGGACAATGCCAAGGAAACCAAAGCTAGAAACAAACCCTTTTCCACTAATATACCTACTTCGAATAACCATGCCTCTAACAATTTATCTGCTTCTTTTTCATCCAGTACCTCCACTGTTTACCATGATTTGACACAGGAACAATTAGCAAAAAGAAGAAAAGGCGACCTTTCGGCCATATCCTCGGAGTCACTCCACCGCACACTAGGACCCACTCCTCTACCACATCCACCTACAGGTCATTCAAAGACCGCTCACGTATCCACTCCCTTCACTAAAGCACAACCCAAGTCGACAGCGATTCCCAAATCATCCTCTACCAAGACACCTGCAGGCATAATGGCACCACCGCACCCTCAAACGCACATCACCTCCCGAAGGGTAAGTGAACCCACTATCACCTCCATGTTTCCAGCCAACTCTGCTACAGCAGACCCTAAACTTGCACCTATTTTTTTAGGGCAGGGCCAGGAGTCTCTCCCAAGCCCATCCCCCGATTTACACCCACAAATGCCAATGATCCAGCAAGACCAACCACCCCTGATGTAATCAATCTATCTTCTATTCCACTCAATGCGGATCAGATCTATGTACTCCAATTAGGCCTCACATTTTGTCCCTCTAACGACTTTGACAAATTCGCCTTTATTAAAGACGTGCATCTTTTTGCACGTAAACTTCTTTTCAAAGTGATCTATGACAAATCTCAATCTAATACTGCACTTGTTCAGAATGTGCATGTAAATCCTTCCCAACAGGTTCCCACCCTAGCGGAAATACAAGCCCTCGAAGAATTAATGTCACTTTGGGAGGAGGGGTGCACTGATGGTGACGACTCTCTTGATCCTACCAATCTTGAGGCCGCCGCCCTTGGTGCTCCCCCCTTCCCCCCTCCTGTTTCTTTTAAACCCAAATCTGTGAATTTTCCAAATCTTTCTACAAATCCCAATATATGGGCCTTTGTACAACAGGTCACTAACACCATCGAAGGCTTAAATTTCAACTCCGCGTATCCCTCCAACCTAACTTTGGCTCAGATTAGGGCCATCAAATCCCTACAAAACCATCCTGAACTCACCATTAAGCCAGCCGACAAGGGTGGCAATGTGGTGGTGATGGATGTGTCCTTCTATGAACAAATGTGCCTGGATATTTTAAACAATCGCGAGTGGTATAGACCAATTTCTAAAACACTCATTGCTAACTATATATCCGAATACCAACAGCTGATATTTGCAGCTTATCAAAAAGGCATTATAGACTCCAACACATGGAAATTTCTTTATGTTAAAGAACCCACTACCCCTACCTTCTATTCCCTCCCGAAATTGCACAAATCTCTCGACCATCCACCTGGTCGCCCAATTGTGTCTGGTCGTCAATGCCTCACAGAATCTGCCAGTGCTCTGGTAGATAAATATCTGGCACCCCATGTTGTAGCTTTGCCTTCATATATAAAGGACACTATCCATCTCCTTCGTATATTAGATGGCCAATCCCTGCCCAGTGGCACATGGTTGGTAGCCCTAGATGTGGAAAGCTTATACAACGTAATCCCCCACAATAGAGGTATCTCAGTTATCAGCAAACTCATTCGTGCCAGAGGCCCCCAATATGATGAATACGGGGACTTTGTCCTCAAATTATTGAGGTTCATACTCACACGCAATTATTTCATGTTCGGCTCCTCCCACTTCCTCCAGGTGCAGGGTGTGGCTATGGGGACTAAGTGTGCCCCTGCCTATGCCAACCTGTACCTGGGGGGGTGGGAGAGGGAACTTTTTGACTCGATTCACTTCAACCCCTACCTGTCCAGGATTATATCCTGGTACAGGTATATCGATGATATACTTCTGTTTTGGGCCGGTACTAAGGAAGAACTTTCCTCATTTGTACAAAGCCTTACTGACAACACATACAATCTAAGATTTACCATGGAGTGCAGCCAGTCTCAGATCCATTTCTTGGACCTCCAGATTGGTGTACAACCCAATGGCCAAGTCTATACTACTCTATATCGCAAACCCTCTTCGGGCAATACAATCCTACATGCCCAGAGTGCCCATCCTGAGCCCCTCCTTCGAAGTATACCATATAGTCAATATGTCAGGATTAAACGTAACTGTACCCGCGATGAAGATTTCTTCAGGGCGGCACACGACCTCTATAATAGACTCTTAGATAGAGGCTACAGCCACTCTCTCTTAAAGAAAGCATTCCATAAGGCAAAAAAACTCAACCGTAAAGACCTGGTTTTCTCCGACAAACCATTGGATTCTAAACAACCCACACGACTCATCACCCAATTCTCCAATCAGCATACCCAAATCAAAGACGTCCTCAAACAATTTTGGCCCTTACTCACATCTGATCCTACCATTGCCAAATATATTAACACTTATCCTGATATTACCTATCGACGCTCTCCCTCTCTCCGTGATCGTCTGATTCATAGTCATCATTCTACTGACACTGCACATAGGCCCACTGCCACTGGTACCTATCAATGTGGCAAATGTGACATATGTACATTCGTTGCCAACTCTCAGGTTGTTAATCTACCCGATGGAAACACACACACCATCAGACACTATGTCACCTGCGCCACTGTTGGGGTTGTATACCTGGCCCAATGCCAATGCGGTGCATTCTATGTTGGCAAAACCAAGCGCCCCTTTCAGACCCGTATCCGGGACCATATCAAACCACTATACAAGAACACCACCACTACGGCCATTAATAGGCATATCGCTGCCCAACATAACTCCGATCCCCATGTTATTTTGTTTTCCGCACTTGAACATATCCCCTCACATGTAAGAGGCGGTAGTACTGATAATTCACTATTACGACTCGAAACCAAATGGATTCATATATTAAATGCTACCATCTTCCCAGGACTCAATGAATATATTAGTTTTAAGCCCTTCCTTTAAGTTTTTCTTTTCCATGCCCCTTCCCCAGACAACGTCGTTTGTGGTTTTTCCTCTCTACCCTATCCTCTTCCATCCCTTCCCCCCCCCCCCCCCCCTTCTATTCCCTTCTTAGTTTCTCATTCTCCTGTATTCCCTGTCTTTCTTTCCCTTTGCTGCCATGGCTCCACCCGGTATTTCATCCATATAATGTTTTTTTGACATGGACTAATACCTTGCCTTCTACATTGATTACAAATGCCTTTTTCCTTTTCTGAGACAAGCTGGCAAATTGACTCAATATATCTTATATCCCTGTATATTCTATAAGTGTATATTGCCTGTATTTATTTGCGATTTAAAACTCTTTTTTGTCATTATTGAACAATATTTTTCGACACAACTGTTGCAATACATATACTGTGTGTTTCCTTTTTTATATATTCTTTTCTATATATTGTTTTTGCATTGTATTTTCAATTTTTGGTTGTAGGTTTTACTATCGTACTGGGACCCAGTGGTTCTCTATGCACACTGCACACATTGTGGCTGGATGTCGTGTGCTGACACACAGTAATTCCCACCTTCCCCAGTGGCCCCTGTGGATCGTTGGGCAACCTTTGGGATATCCTCCCATCCTGTGTCTCGGCGCACTACACTTCGTGCCCCTTTGTTCCCCGCCACTGGACTGCGGTTGTCCCTGGTGCCTTGGCTAGCCCCACGACTGGGGGGATTATCTGTGGCGTGGGTGGTGGGCGGCGGCTCCGCGGGCTCTCCCGATTTGGGGGTGACATGGCTAGCGCTGTCTTTGCCTGTACGGACGCCAAGGCGCAGACAACTGTCTGCCCCTGGGTGCCCACGTCTGTTCTCAGACCCTCTGGTCCTTTATTCCATCGGCAGATTGGGTGAGATGACACCTTGGTACTTCCCATTCCAGGGGTGTTCGCCTCTCCAATCGCCACACGGTCCGTGAGATCTGAGCATGTGCGCGCGTTGCATGATGGAACTCGTAGTTCCTAGGCACCGTGCAGTGCACAGCCGTGGCTACCCCTCGTTTAGCGTCCGCACACCTGATCATCATCTGATCAGGTGTGGGGGGTATATGAGTAACCGGCCAGTCCCTCAGTTCCCATGGACGAGGGACGTGCCTGCATTCGCTCTGCACACAGCTACAAGGTAAACTTCTGCCTTTCAAAACACCCTGACTTCATGTTGTTTACATGAATTATTTATTATTCCTTTACATACTTTTTAGAACTTACTTTGGACCGGCCTCTTACTCTGGTGGTTAACACTGATTTTCGCAAGCAACACGGTGTGCTTCATGATGAATTAGGTAATAGATTCCTTTTCACTAGCCTCACCTGTGCCCAAGTACATTTTAAAGCTTCCATTTCCCTACCTTTCTGATCCTCCTTTTTTCCTTTATATTTCATATAGGATCCACTGTTATTTTTATCCCTTTTTCATCCCAGCACCGGTACTATATACCTGTGAATGTACCGCTATGAGAATCTTTTCTTACAGCAGATACCATCAAGTAAGTATAGGCATAAACTACCATATCTGGCCCCAGTTAACAACAGCAAGACCCCTAACACTATCCATTTTTCCAACTAGGCCTGCTTTAAGTGGTCTGCAGATATGGTTCAACCTTGATGTCCTTTCCTTGCTGTGTGCATACATATATCACAGGCACTTCCTGACCTTGCCTCTCTACAGCTTTTAGATATACATGTAAGTCCGCACCTTTTCCAGAGATATAGATACATTTATACCTATTTATATACATATATTTTTTGTTCTCTTTTTAATACAATGCACATATGCGCAACCCTCTATTCCTGGAATAACTACCACAGTGCATTATGACACATGACTATCTTTACATTCCTTTGCCAGGTCTACTGTATGCCCCCTGCAGGCATAATTTACGGCGCGGTCTGCCTGCTCCCCTGTGGGGATCTCCTTGGGTGGCTGTGTTCCCCCTCTCCCTCTCTTCCCTCCCGTCTTGGGCACTGACGCTCCAGGTATGTCCGCAGTTCCGTTTAGTGGTGTGGAGCTTGGGGTTGCATGAATGTCCAGCCACAGTTGCAATGTGTTATTGTTTTTACTATGCAGTGTTTGGTCAAATTAATATTTCTAACATGTGTTTTTATGTCCACCACACAGAATTTTTTTTATATATATCCACCCTATGAGCTCCTGTTCCCTGAAGAAGCCAATGTTTTGGCGAAACATGTAGGAAAATGAGCCCCCCCTCCTTCAACGGCCACTTGCCATCTGGCCCACTTGACCATTCTTAGGGTCACTTACAGTACATGTATCCACAAAATTTGTATAATTACTGTATGAATTGTTTATAATGTACATTGTATTTATGATAGACTATTAATAAAATTTGTAATTTTAGTATTTTTTGTTTTATCTTTTCTTCTCTAATCTTCCTGACCCTAGCACCGCTATAATCCCTTGTCCACACACCCATTTAACGTTTTATCACCAATCCTTGTTTCCACGAAAACCTAAAATTTTCAAAATCCAATTGTAACAGGAACAAAAAGTGAGGTGAAAACTTAACAGGAGCAGACAGCAAAACATTACAGGGGTGTCTTAAAGTTGGCAATGGCCATATGTATCACAAAAGACATGCATGTAGGAGGGATAACCCCTTTCTAGTACGCTCCATCCTTAGGGGACCCCCACCCCACTTTCCTAGTCACCTGTGCACTGCCAATGTATCCCCCTCCAACACCAGCCTATATGGAAGCTTTGGCCTGCCACAGACAAGGCCTTGCAAGTGTTTCTACAAGTATCGTTCAACTCGACACCATCTGCCTGGAGTTTGCATGTTCTCCCTGTGCCTGCGTGGGTTTCCTCAGGGTACTTCGGTTTCCTCCCACACTCTAAAAGACATGCTGGTAGGTTAATCTGATCCTGTCTAAATTGGCCCTAGTATGTATGAATGCGAGTTAGGAACCTTAGGTTGTAAGCTCCTTGAGGGTAGGGACTGATGTGAATGTACAATGTATATGTAAAGCGCTGCGTAAACGGACGGCGCTATATAAGTACCTGAAATAATAAATAAATAACTCTGAACAACTGAGCAGGGCTGCTGTCTTGGGACTACTGATAGCAGGAAGTACAACTAACAAAAGGGAGTTCCCCAAGTGATCTGGACGGGTGTGACTGAAAAGCATGTCACCTGGCATCTTAAATAAATCTGTTTATCAACTTGAGAAAGGGGAACACCTTACTACAGGGAAAACATCCAGTACTCTGAGCAATTATTAAGTACAAGAACACAATGTTCATAATTTCAATGCATGAGATGCACAGGTGTTCTCGGGCTGTTCTGCTGCAACTCTTATACTGCTGCTGCTTTCTGCAGGCATTGTGGTCCTAGCCCCAATCGTACACTGCCCCTTCAGTCTCCAACTTAAAGAGGTTGTACACCTTCCTATAGGTAAGCCTAAAACAAGGCTTACCTGTAGGTACTGTAAAGATCTCCTAAACATGTGCCGTTTAAGAGATATTTGCTGTATACTGCGCAGACAAGGTCATCGGTGCACAGGCTCTGAAGGAACAGCCGCCCGCGCCATTTCTTCAGAAGCATATGTTGTGACCATGGCCCATAACTTGATAAAAAATAATGTTCTTTAGCAAGGAATATAAATCCCACATTAATAATTGTGCTACCAAAATTTGTCTGCTGTAAATTGCCTCCAGTATTGCTCCAGTTTCTTCTTGCTGGAGGCTGCCATTTTGCTGAAGCCCAGAGCCCCTGAACAGCAGTAAATTAAAGCGGAACTAAACCCATCGATTTAACAGTTTCAAAGAACAGTTACATTCAGCGAATACCAGCATTGACACAGCTCCGAGTGGTGACTCGCGGCTCCGGCCAGTGACACAGCTGGAGTCCACGGTCCCTGGAAGAAAGACAAGCAAAGATGGATGCGGCCTCCAGTAGGGACGCCGCAGGCTTCGTTTGCAGGTGTCACATAATGTGCTAGTATGCGATGCATACTAGCATGTTATGCCTTTACTTTGCAGTGAAGAAAAAAAAAAAACCCCAGTTAACAACTCTATACTTACCTGCTCTGTGCAATAGAATTGCAGTGGCCCCGATCCTCCTCTTCTCGGGTCCCCCGCCGGTGCTTTTGGCTGCTCCTCTTGCTGGTGCCCCCCAATAGGGAACAGATTCCCATGGGGGCACTTGTAGGGGCTCACTCCCGAGCCCTGCTGCTGCGTCCATTGACACAGACAACGGGATTCGGCCTTGTCCCCTGCTCCCTCCTCACTGGAGTTGACTGACGGGAGTCGGCGCCAATCGCTTCCGCTGCCATCAGTCTGCCCATTATATATATTTAAACACACAACAGCCATTACTCAGAAAACCATCTTCGTTATTGCCTGTAAAAGGTATTTGAGAATATTCATGACTTTACAGAAAGGTTGCTTAATATGGACAGAGAAGGCTCTAGAGATGACTGGAATAAAGATGGTCTTTTTATATAGAAAACTATAGAATTCTGAGCAGATGGCATAAAACATTTCCAGGTATGTGCCAAGAACTCAGAGTACAGAAAGGGAGCCATTCCACAGCACATACTTCTGAAAGTAGAACTACCCGTCCTCATGTGTGGGGTCAGCCTCAGTGGACTGCGTGAGGAATGATTTAGGTCATACGATTACATATGCAGTGTTTTCATGACAACATTAGTCATTCACCGTTAGATTTAACTTTACTACCTGGAACTGCTCTTTAACCACTTCAGCCCCGGAAGATTTTACCCCCTTCCTGACCAGAGCATTTTTTGCGATTCGGCACTGCGTCGCTTTAACTGACAATTGCGCGGTCGTGCGACATGGCTCCCAAACAAAGTTGACGTCCTTTTGTTCCCACAAATAGAGTTTTCTTTTGGGGGTATTTGATCACCTCGGCGATTTTTATTTTTTGCACTATAAACAAAATAAGAGCGACAATTTTGAAAAAAAAACGCATTTTTTACATTTTGCTATAATAAATATCCCCCAAAAATATATAAAAAAACATTTTTTTTCCTCAATTTAGGCCAATCGTATTCTTCTACATATTTTTGGTAAAAAAAAAAAAAAAAATTGCAATAAGCGTTTAATAATTGGTTTGCGCAAACGTTATAGCGTTTGCTAAATAGGGGATAGTTTTATGGCATTTTTATTAATAATTTTTTAATGGCGGCGATCAGCGATTTTTATTGTGACTGCGATGTTATGGCGGACATGTCGGACATTTTTGACACATTTTTGGGACCATTGTCCGAAAATGCACTGATTACTGTGTAAATGGCACTGGCAGTGAAGGGGTTAACCACTAGGGGGCGGGGAGGGGTTAAGTGTGTCCTAGGGAGTGATTACTAACTGTAGGGGGATGGGCTGTATGTGTGACGTCACTGATCTCTGCTCCGATGACAGGGAGCAGAGATCGAGTGACACTTGTCACTAGGCAGAACGGGGAGATGCTGTTTACAACGGCATCGCTCCGTGAGGCGATCGCGGGTATCCCCACGGCGATCAAGTCCGCCGGACCGCGACCCGACTCACGGAGCTCCCGGCCGGCGGGCCGCACGCAACGGCACGGCGGGGAATTCAAATGGACGTACAGGTACGCCCATTTGCCCAGCCGTGCCATTCTGCCGACGTACGTCGGCGTGCGCCAGTCGGGAACCGGTTAAGAACAGAAATATTGTGAAGGTATATTAACATACATAAGCGGCCCAGTAAATGTTCCTTTGCTATATGTTCAGCATGAAAAAATAGGAAAATGCTATGGGGCACATTGTGCTATATGAAAGGCTAGATCGACAGGTAACACTGCATGCAGACAAGTCATGAAAGGCTTCCGGAGGGTCTTGTATGAAAAATAGCTTCCCATTAGATGCCATGAAAATGAGCACACTGAAAAGTAGCTTGTTTTGCTACATGCCATGTTGAATTGAAAGGTCTGCTATGGCCTTAAAATACTTGTCCTGCGATTTTCCACTTCCTCAACTCTGCTAAGGATGTGCAAAACTCCTCTTTCAAAGACAATATATCTATGAACATACTGGTGGCGTAATAGTTTAGGGAGTTCCAACTTGGTCCTAATAACATCAACTATGACACCCAGAGACATTATGGAAGTGATGAAAAGACTTGGAGGGTGGTGGAGCCCGAGAGACTTGTGTTCCAGTTTCATCTTGCAGTAACATGGTACCTCCATGTGCATCTTTGGTCTGTCCTGTTGCAGTGCCCATATCTAGGTACTTTGGATATCCGGTTAGTTTTTACCAGGTCCTGTTTCAGGGGGTTCTACTGCTCATCTTAGTGGGAAGAGTAGATGCCTTCAGTCACATTCGGTAGTTTTTTTTGTGGAGTATAGAGCGGAGATTAGCTTCTGTGTCTGGATGCATCCACACCCAAGCCACACCCTCTACAAATTTTGTAGCCCAACATTCACGTTTTTTTTTTCTCAAGAATAAGGTGGCAGCAGTGTGTGTCCCCTCCTTGTCAGAAAATTAAGTCCTGCTAGATCACTTCCAGCTGGCCCCTTTTGCAGGTATAGCTGTGTAAAGCATTTAAAATAAGTGCATATAGTGTTTAAAATCCAGTAAATACATACTGCCTCTGCTCTGCACATGCTCAGATCTCAATTTTTAAGCACTGCCGAATTTGTAGGGACCAATCTGCTGACAGCTTTAAATGCCCAAAAAAACACTCTATCCTTTACAGGCAATGAAGCTGCTTCGGTTTGATCTGCAACTGCCATGGTGCTACACGTGATCAGTTATGACACCGGCCATTTGATATTTTGACAGTTTGGTTGAAGACACAGGCAAATTGTGAGTTAGCAATCCCAGCATTCCATGAATGCAACTTTTTTAAAACCGTTAAATCAATGGGTTTAGTTTTGTGATTTACTGCTGTTCAGGGGCTCTGGGCTTCAGCAAAATGTCAGCCTCCAGCAAGAAATAGGAGCATTGCTGGAGGCAATTTACAGCACAGACAAATTTTGTTAGCATAATTATTAATGTGGAATGTATGTTCCTTGCTAAAGAACATTCTTTAATCACGTTGTTATTAGGTAAAGTTCTGCTTTAGGCTGCCCATACAGGGATCAAAATTTGGCCACTTTAGCTGGGACCGGTGAATTTCGATCTGTGTGTGACCACTGTGGTTGAACAAAAGTTGATCAATAGCCCTGTTGGTATTTTTCCGCTCATTCAGGACTGCCAAATACAGGCTGCAGCACTGAACTGTGTATTCTGACGTTGGAGAAGTCTCCCTGCTGTCAGAATACAATGACTCAGCGGGGAGGAATCCAGGATCCAAATTGAGTATGTGGTTAGGTGAGAATAGGGTCAGGTTTTTTTGTTCAACCCACTAGCCATCTAACAAGAAATTAAATAGGGGAGGTTTTTGTTTTTTAATATGAACCTGTTCTTTAAATACTTTGGGAATTTAAATTACATTTATCTAAATAAGTAAAGATAAACGCCGTTCTTGGTGACAACATACGCAGCCCTAAACCCCCAGTGCAAATACTGGCACCTAGGGTTACCAGAGGTCCTGCACAAACAGTAAAATTGCATCAGCATCATTGCTGTGCTAGAGAACAAAGCTTGAGAGACAAGTTCTAATACGAGTTAATTTTCTGCAGATCACTTCTTCTATTAAAGCCCCCAACTCCAGCAAGGATTATAATCTTCGGATCAAGGTACTTTCCTTTACCAAACAAAACCATCAGACCTTTTGTCAATCTTCTTGATCCCCAAACTGGGCCTGCATTTGTCCTCTGTATCGGCTCTTCCTCTTCCAGGTGCTGCTATTTTCTCTAGAAGAAACCAGTCTCAGTGGCGTTTGTTTCATCCTTGTATTCTTGAGAAGGAGAAGTGTGCATCACATCATCACACCGCCTCCTGTGGGTGGGTATGATCACCATAGGATTCCAATTGACTGGGTGTGGCAGTTTAGATCCCTCATTGACTTATGTAGTACTGTTTTTCAGAACAGATGTGTTATTACATAACAGGTTAGGAAGATTTTACTAAGAGACCATGATGCCATTGCGTTGGAATTTCTTCATTTACAGAAAAAAAAAAAAAACACAAGGCATTGAAACATGTCAGCAGTTTGCTTTGGTAGGGGAAGAAGTATCTGTATAGAGAAAGCGAGCATGATCCTGGGGTTGGGCTAATAAAAAACAAAAAAAAAAAAACACAAAAAAACAACACACACACTGCTCTGCACTGTCTGGGGGAGGTTCACTGTTCAGGCAATGTAGTTGGTGCCAACTGTTTTCCACCCAGTTTTTACCAAAAAGGGGGAACAAAAAACAAAACCCCCCCCACACACACCACCATTCTACATCACAACATGTGCACCTTATAATTAGGCTCAGACAGCACTTTGATGGGGTGTTGATTATCCAGTGATTCTAAATGGAATTTATAGCACTAAACACCTAAAAGATACTACACAATTTGTAAGAAATATACAACACATGCAGCTCATCCAAAACCGCAGCTGGTGTCACAGACAGGTATGTTCCAATTCGGCAGTCAACCAGCACACGTCTCCCATAGGCCAGCCAAGTCACCTAAATAATCCAAGTGGAAATATGCCTCCGCTCTGCAACCCTATGGTACATGTCACAGGCCCCCAAAGGCAGTGGAACTATTCAGTCAGGCTCATCCATGAAGCTCCAAGGAGTCACAGCTGGCATCTTCCCACAGTAAACATGCTGGAGCCAAAAAAAAAAACGAAGATCAGCAAAGAACCACCCTGGGTGAGGACCGTGCTGGATCCCTGGACAGGCAAGTGTCCTTTTTTTATTCTCTCTAGGATGAAGATCCCTTTTAAACCACATTGTGGACTAGAAGGGATCTTTGATAATTCAGGAAGTGTGTAGGACACAGGGCAGCTCTGAATTTGACAAGATCAACGGGTTTGAATTTTTGCAACTAGCAAACAGAAATAACAAAACTTTAATAGTATATTAAAACACAGACCAAAGGGGAGCAAATTAGATAAATTATCTACACTTTAACTACCACCTGAGCCTGAGTGCTAGGAGGCTATTTAGTTAGTCTGACCATGCTGTACATTCCTTGACACGGTATGTTACCGGTGAGCTTGCACATGTCGACCAGGTTACTTCCTGCATGTTCTACATGTTTGACCTCTTAGAATCCACTCTACCTGGTTACCGATTCCCCTTTGCTTTGATTTGTCATTTTGTACAAAAGGTAGATAATTGTCAGCTTTGCACTGGTTTGTTGCGCTTGCTGTAATTTTTGTTTCCAGGTGTCTAACATATCACAAATGACTGGGTAGAGCTCTGCCTTCAAGGCCAGTAGGACAGCCCCTTAGAGAAGATATAAAAAGATCTTTTGTGTTATCCTCCAGAACAAAGTGGTTTTGAGACCTTCATTAGACTTTCCACCACTCGTGATGTCAAAATTTCATTTGGAAATGGAGTGGTTCCTTGCAACCTTCTCCCCTGATACACCAGAAGAGGAGCATCAAGCGGCACACTAAAAAGGCCCATCTAAGGATCATATGGAAAGGACAGCCTTGATCCAATGTCAGATTCTTTATCCAACCAGTAGGTGCAAAAAAAGGGCCAGGTGACTTCAGCAAGCACAACTGCAGCATGCATGCACTAAACTAACCTACAACTTTCTGAACGTGTATTCTCTAAACCAGACTTTCAACCTTGGTAAAATGCTAACTCTAAAAATGTGTGGCACTACAGGTTGGAAATACAAGGCCTAACCCTATGCTGGGCGGTCTGTACGCCCGTGTCCTGCCAGCTGACGACATCGATTGCTAAGGAGCACATCGTGAGTCCATGCAGCTTCCATGGTTTTCCCTCGCTTGCCTCCAGACACAGAGGTACAGGTCAGCAGGGGTTGTCTGTGGCTCTTTAATCAGGAGTTCATATTAAAATGTCTCCTCCTTCTCCATGGGTAGCCAGAGTGGGTGGGCAGGGCAGGACAGGGGGTGGCAACCTCCTTCCCTCCTAAGCAGCTGATGGAGAGAGGAGTCTCCAGCAGGAATTCCATCCATCCACTCACTAACTGCCACCACATAATGCTCACTGATTTTAACAGGTAAAAGCTATTCTGCACCACAAGCTTCTGACCACTGAACTCAGCGCTACAACCTACAGACCACTGAACTAACTCATGAACTACATTTTAGGGCTTGTCCATACCAGGTACAGTGTGGAAACGCATGCGAATTGTCCATTTTTTTTTGCACCGCACAAAAATGTGCTGCCTTTTGCAGAGGCACATATCTAGCAAATGCGCATATTCGCACCCACTAAAATGAATGGTACCACAGTACCATGTGTCTTTGGTTCAGCACTAATCGAAAAATCGTGCGGCTCCCTTTTAGCATGTTTCATGCACTTGGGGCTGCTTATTGAGGAGCACGCAAAAGAGCGCACATGCTCAGATGCACCGCTTGGTATGAACAAACACTCATACTGGTGTGCCCAAGACTAAGGACAATTCTAAAGGGTGTCATGACAAAAAAAAAATAGATAAAAGGTAAGAAAAAGTTGAGAAGCACTGTTTAAAAAGGCACATTCAACTAAAGGCATAGATGCATTCTGGGAGGACATCATTTGCAGAGCTGCCAGTTGGTCATCACAGAATCCATTTAATGCCACTACAGGCTGATGTGGTGGCAATCTCCCATTGTGGCTATGATATAAAATCTTGGCTATTGTCATTTCTCATGCACAGTAAACTTTTTCTTTAGCAGCACCAAGTAACAAGGTGAGGCATCTGGAAAACAGATGCCTACCAAAAATTTCATTTGATGAAGCTTCACCATGTCAGCGCTATTTCCATCCAGCCCCCCACCCTGTCCGTTTTGGATCTTAGACTATGTTATCAGAATGTTGACCGCGTGTCATGGAAAATCTCTATAGCTACCCAAAAGGGGCTGTCCTAGGAGGTCTCTGAGGTGAAGCTCAATCCAATCATGGTGAACCGATAAGGCACCAGGAAAGAACAAAAAAATTCAGTAAATATCTAAGAATTTCCCATTTTCACATCACTTGTGTCTGCGATTTCACTTAGCGCTGCCTATATCAGAACAGTATCCTTTGTTACAGTCTATGACAAAGGCTTTAGCACATGCAAAATGTAACATCTTAGCCATAAATCATTCTCCCGAATTGTAATTGTGCCTGGCTTTTCCTAGTTGTCACATCTGCTTATATTTCCACTTAGTGGCTCTCCATTACTCTAAAAACAAACCATGCGTTGCTCATTCTTACTTTACATTGTTGTAGTCAGAAGATAAAACAGAATACAGTTCAGCAAATGGAGCGTACCAACAAATACTTTGAATCCATAGTCAAAAAAACGAAACAAAGGGATTTTTATATAAAGGGGCGCTGAAATCTAAGGGGGGGGGGGGGGGGGGGGGCTAATGTAAAGATGGGAGACATTGATGTAAACAAGACTGTAGTAAAAGACTGCACTATGATGTAAATATTGCACTGCAATGTAAAGGGGGGGGGGGGGGGGGGCGACTGTGATTCGAAGAGGGGAACAAAGTAACAAACATGAGATTCAGACCTCTCTTTAAGGAAAATCATACGGACCTCCATGTACTTTAAATCAATATCCCTGGATCTAAATCCTATGGCCTTATGCACACAGGATGCCTTTCTTACAGAGGAGGCAAAAGCAGCTTAATGAAGCGTGGGAAGCCATCTCTGCTGGAAGGACACATTGATTATTGCGAGCAGGTATAGCTGCTGGCAATCGCATGCTAGAAATCGGAAATGCTGGTTGTACCCAAGTCCCATCGATGAATAGATTTGGGTACAATCTGCCTGCCTATGGATGGTTTGAATATTTACCAGTCCCTGCTGAACAGGCCAAGATTCAAACCATCTATGGCTGGCTTAAGTCGCAACAGAAAGTGTTTAACCACTTTAATACTGCACCATAGCCGAAAGACTGATACAGCTGGGCTCCATTATGGGAGGGCATCCATGGGACGTCCTGCCAGAACGTGGCTCCTTCGCACACAGCTGATCACAGATGGACATGAAAGGCCAATCACAGTGGCCCTTTACCACATGACCAGTTGTGTCCAATCACATGTAAACAGATTTGCCGGTCATCACCTTTCCTCATGCACTGTCACAGCGTGAGAAGGAGTCGGTAACTGGCCAATCTGACAGTGCATATTTACACTGATTATCAATGCAGCCTCACCAGTGCCACCAGTAAATTTTATAACAAAGAAAAACAGGGGTCTTTTTTTTCTTTTTACAATTTTTAGTCTTTTTTTGTTTAGCACAAAAAATAAATAAATAAATACCACCAAAAGGATTTGTTCTTGGACATTTAGCATCTGTTATAATGTTCACTATATCTACATATGTTTTTTAATTTTTAGTGGTGATCATTTGGGCTCATCACCCTCTCGTTGATACATACGTTAAGTCACGTTCTTTAAAAGCGCTACACTATTTGTTTTTCTTTGTTACGCTGATACCACACAAATAATTCCAATGTCTCCTGTCTTTATTAAACACACATTAAACATACAGTGCCTGAGGAAAAAGTGAACCCCTGGAGTAAATAGCTTGTCAAACCTACTTTGGCAGTACTCTTTCAGTATCTCTGGATCAGTCTTGCACACTATTCAGGAGGAATTTTTGACCATTACAAAACTGAAAAAAAAGGAATTGAGTTGAAACACCTCAATCAAAAAAACACTGGATTTTGTGGGCACAACATGAGACCAAAAACGTATCAAAAAAAAAAAAAAATTTATATACAGTCTATTACAAAATATCCAATTTTAAAAAACATGGAGATACATAGCACCTTACTGACAAACAAAATCAGCGGTACCCAATAAGCAGGGGGATATGGATAGCAGTAGAGTCCGAGTGGAACATATACTTTATAGATGTGTAGTTAGAGAAGTTTGTGCTTTTCTTCATGTGCACTCGCCCAATATGTCTGTAGCATATCCTCTCATCTTCCCTTCTAACTTCCTGCTACCTTATGCCATTTCCAGCACGACAGGATGCCTGGCTGCGACGTATGCGTCTAAGTCAGATGACGCGAGAGGTCATGCGGCATGACGCATCACAGCATCCATACCACCGATAGACATATGCAGCGGTGGGCGGAATGCGCCCCACAACAGACGCTGATCTGGTCCACCACACCTGAGCAGAATTTGTGGCGCTTTGGTGCCATTTTTTGCATTGTCTACACGGTTGGTCGTCCACAGGTATGAATTGTATGGCGTGAATAAGGGAATGCACCATGTGGATTACTATAGATTTATCAATTTTTCTCCCATCCTTTATACTTTGGTGGCCAAAGGGTTAGGAACCACCCCCCCACCCCCACATACTGCCAATCTTTTTTTAGCTGGGATCGATGGCTAATCAAGACAATTTGACTGTTGGTCCTCCCTCCCATTTCTTAAATAGAGAAAGGAGATTACATAATAGAGATCTCTCTCATATATATCTCTATTCTTCTGTGTGTGTATATATATATATATATATATATATATATATATATATATATATATATATATATATATATAATTCTGTTCCTTGTTGGGTTTGTTTTCAAGTGGCAGGGCTTCCATAATACCCTCTGCCTTCACACGGAGAGATAGAAATCACTGATGGTTTATGAATTCACCATATGAGGTGCCGTCACTACCTGACTGAGAATCATCAGGCAAGCATGCACGCAGTATATGTGTGTCTTATATGTGGTTATGTTAGTTTATGTTGTGAATTTTTTTTTTCCCTCAAGATCTCAAAACTTTAATTTACATTACTATACACACACTCTAATACAATTTATACTTATGCTACTTTTTCATTGTTTTTAATTTTATATTAGCATCCACCCAGTAAATGTCCTGAAGAAGCTTTTTTTTTTTTTTTTTTTTTTTTTTTTTTTTTTTACAAAATGCGTAAACAGCACATGGAAAAGCTTTTGGACCCTATCCAACTATACATCATCTATATAAGTATATATGTCCACATGGACTCTACTGCTATCCATATCCCCATGCTTATTGGGTACTGTTTATTCTGTTTGTCAGTAAGGTGCCATGTATGTATATGTTTTTTAAAATTGTATATTTTGTTAATAAAAACTGTATATATTTTTAGATACTTTTTTTGGTCTCATGCTGTGCCCACAAAATCCACAGTTTTTTTGATTGAGGCATTTCAACTCAATCCTTTTCTGATAAATAGGATGTTGGCATAGTGGGGGTCTTCCCTTTCTTTAATTTGTTTCAGCTCAGAGATTTGTAGGATGTTTGGTATAAACGGCTCTCGAGGACAATCCACAGCATCTGTATGGGAGTTAAGGTCTGGACTCTGACTGGACCATTTCAAAAGGCACCTTTTTATTTTCCTGAGCCAATCTGTGGTGTATTTCCTTAAATGCTTAGGGTCATTGCTCTGCAAAATCACCCAACTTCTACTAAGTTTCAGCTGGCGGACAGCTACCCCAACATGATCCTGTAGGATATTTTGGTAACTTTGGGAATTCATTTTTCCCTTGATGATGGCAAGTGGTCCAGGCCCTGAGGCAGCAAAGCAAGCCCAAATCATGATGCTCCCTTCACCATACTTCCTCATTGAGATGTTGGTCAGCTGTGCCTTTTTGTGCCATACATAGTGCTGAAAATTATTTTCAAATAATTCAACTTTTGTTTCATTAGTCCACAAAACATTTTCCCAGTAGCATTGCTGTTTGCCAAGGTACTGTTTGGCAAACTTCAGGTGCAGAGCACCAATTTAATGGAGAGCAGCGGCTTCCTTCATAGTGTTTTGCCACAGACACCCTGCCTGTTCAAAGACCTATGTATGGTAGACTCAAACAGGGATGTTTGCCAGTTCGTGATGTCTTCAAGCCTTTAGCTGTTACTCGTAGGTTCATTTTTACCTCATTGAGGATTCTGTGTTGTGTCTGGCTACTCATCTTGGTTGGACGCCCACTTCTAGGAAGAGTAGCAAACTGTCTCCATTTATAGACAATTTGTCCAACAGCTGACTGACTTATATCCTCAGAGTGCTCCTTTTTGTGAGGTATGGTTCAACATCAGCTGATGCTTCTTATGAAGAGCAAACTTAAAACGTTTTTGTTTCTTTCAAAATTGCTCCATACCACACCTCCAAACTCATTTCATTAATTGGACAGCAGGTGTGCAAAGTACTGACTGCAATTCGTTTTTGTTCAAGTAATCAGCCTATGGGTTCACTTACCTTTTGCTCCAGCACTGTGAATGTTTAATGGGTGTGTTCAATAAAGACAAGATAAATTAGAATTGTTTGCTTAAGCATATTACATTTGACTATGCCATAGATGATGCAATTTTCTTTGGTTGCAGGAAAGATAAAAAAAAAAAAAAAAAAATATATAAAAAAAAAAAAAAAAACACAACACCACCATACAACACAACACATATTACAGATCTCTATAATCTCGATTCTCACCCTCCTCCCATAAACACTGACTGACCTCCCACAGAGCTATTGTGTTCTCCCAACACACACTCTAGACTACATAGAGATTGCCTTTATTTATTCTGATAAATTAAAGTCTTAGCTTATAAACATGGATATAGTTCAGAATTAGTAAAATGTATGCACAGACCTTACTCTTCCTTATTATGTGCCTCAGGCAGGCGAACATAAAAAAGACTTGCTCAGAGCAAAGATCGATAGATCGATAGATAGATAGATCGATCGATAGATCGATAGATATCTGAGGGGGCAGTGGGACACACACACACACACACGTGTCTTCTGTATATGGAAAACTACAAGGTCCAACAGCCTTTGCAACTGCTGGCTTGTAGTTTTCAATTAACTACCACAGCGCTGTGGTAGTTCATTGAGTCTTCCTTTTAGAATGTATCGGCTTCCTCATACGAGGTACAAGGAAACTGATGCACTGACAGATCTGCAGGAGATCATGGCAACAGTGATCTGCTGATTGCTGGTGCAATGCTTTACAGGCTCCTGCAACAAAAAAATGTGCACAGGCCTTGCACCTGTATTAAAACAAACGCTTCCTCAAATGTATTCTTCTGTTTGATAGCACCAAGACCTTGTCCCAGTACAGGCGGTCCCCTAGTTACAAACTTCCTACTTACAAAACGGAGGGAGACAACAGGAAGTGAGCGGAAATCTCTCCCAAGGAAGGGAAATTCTCTCCTGTAAGAGTTATTAGGTACCTCCACTAATGCTTTATCACCAATCCTTGTTTCCACAAGCCAAAATTTTCAAAAGCCAAATTGTCCTAGGGACAGAAAGGGAGGTGAAAACTTCTAAACAGGGGCACAGACAGCAAAACAAACGTTACAGGGGTGTTAACCCTTCCCTATGCTATCCAAAAAGCTTAAAAATATTTTTTTCGACTGGAGCTACACTTTAAGAAAAAAAAAAAAAAAAAAAGTACCTGTTCCAACTTACAGATTCAACTTAAGAACAATCCTACAGACCCCATCTCGAATGTAACCTGGGGACCGCTTGTATATATGTGTACCCCCATCAGGGGAATAATACAGGCAAACAGTGCTCCTATTCTCAGATATACCCGAACCATCCAAGCATTTTGGCTCTTCGGCTACATATACACTAACCTATCCTTACCGTGCGTTCCTATCCTGAACTCGGTTCTTCCCAATTCAGAAGAGGGAGGTTTAACCTCACCTAAAAACGCAGCAGCTCCTAAAAACTCTGCTAAAACCCTATGTGTACATGGACACAGTGGCTTTTATATAGTTGAGTTTAGGCAAAAAAAACCCCAAAAAACTCAAGTTTAGGAGCCGCCAGTGTACATGAAGCCTTAATCACCCCTTCTGCCTTTAGAAGAATGTGAAAAGTTATAGCCCTAAAACAAAAGCATCCTAAAATAGAGGTTACATCACTGATGTACTGGATTTTTCATTGAGGTGCCTTGAAAACCCGCCAAGATAAATGAGGAGTTTACCTCTAAATGCTGTTTTATTTGTTGCAATTATGCTTAACCACTTGCCGACCGCCTCACGATGATGTACGTCGGCAGAATCACGTACCTGTACGTGATCTGCCTCCCGCGGGGCAGGGGGTCCGATCAGACCACCCCGATGCCCGAGGCGGTCGGCTTCTGTCTGGCAGCGACCAGACGTGAGGGGGAGGCCATCCATTCGTGCCCCCCCTCACGATCTCTCCCAGCCAATGAGAATCTTCCTCTGCCTCTGTAATGTAAACAGAGGCAGAGGAAGTGATGTCATCTCTCCTCGAGGCGGTCTTTTTCGTTCTGGCGCCAAGGAGAGAAGACATCAAGTAAGTGCACCAACACTACACTTCCAGTAGAACACGCCAGGCACACTTTTCACCCCCCAGTCACCCCCCTGTACCCCCTGTCACACTGACACCAATAGCAGTTTTTTTTTTTTGCATTGGTGTCAGTTTGTGACAGTTATAAGTGTTAGGGCAGTTAGGGTTAGCCCCCTTTAGGTCTGGGGTACCCCCCTACCCCCCCCCTAATAAAGGTTAACCCCTTGATCACCCCCCGTCGCCAGTGTCACTAAGCGATAATTTTTCTGATCACTGTATTAGTGTCACTGGTGACGCTAGTTAGGGAGGTAAGTATATAGGTTCGCCGTCAGCGTTTTATAGCGACAGGGACCCCCATATACTATCTACTAAAGGTTTTAACCCTAATTGCCCCCTAGTTAACCCTTTCACCAGCGATCTCCGTATAACTGTTACGGGTGACGCTGGTTAGTTAGTTTGCTTTTTATAGTTTATTATAGTTTTAGGGCACCCGCCGTTTATTACCTTATAAAGGTTTAACCCCCTAAATGCCCGGCGGTGATATAAGTTACGTTTTTAGGGTCAGATAAGGTCTGCGTCGCCCCAGGCAGCGTCAGGTTAGTGCCAGTACCGCTAACACCCACGCACGCAGCATACACCTCCCTTAGTGCTATAGTATCAATATCTGATCCGATCAGATCTATACTAGCATCCCCAGCAGTTTAGGGTTCCCATAAACACAGTGTTAGCGGGATCAGCCCAAATACCTGCTAGCGCCTGCGTTTTGCCCCTCGGCCCAGCCCTGCCCAGCCCACCCAAGTGCAGTATCGATCGATCACTGACACTTACAAAACACTAAGCACACATAACTGCCACATTCGCAGAGTCAGGCCTGATCCCTGCGATCGCTAACAGTTTTTTGGTAGCGTTTTGAATCAGTCGCTAACAGTCAGGAGCTTTTTTGCCTGCGAGTCTCACTAGTGTACCCCTAAATTTAGAGCCCAAAATGGCAAATCAAAGGTACACTAGTGAAGAGGCCTACACGTTTCTGAGCATGACAGATAGTGAAGAGGAAGTCACTCATCTGTCAGATTCAGGCTCAGAATACGATCCTGTAGAGGACAGCGGCTCCATGACAGATAGCTCTGACGACGGAGTTGTGGTCCCTGCTAAGGTCAGGCGTACCAGACCCCAATCTTCTTCTTCTGTTCTTGAAGTGCAAGAACCGCAGGTCCCTCGTATGGAGCAGAGCAGTACTAGCGCCGCTATTCCTTCTGGTGAACTGGCAAGCACCAGCAGCCTAGTACACCCTGGTCGTACATCCAGCACTGCAGTATCACGTGGTGACGTGGCGAGTCCCATAAGTGCAGTTCAAGCTGGCGAGGTGGCAAGCACTAGTAGTGTCCCGCTGCCACCAAGAAGATGAACACAGGCCCGTTGTGCCCATAGTGCCCTTCCTGCTGCATTCGCCAATCCGAATTGGGAACCCACCACTTCTGCAGCATCCGTACTTCCCCCATTCACTGGCCAACCCGCAATTCAGGTGGAAACAGTTGATTTTACGCCACTGGATTTTTATTCGCTGTTTTTCACCGAAGATCTCTATAGATCTATTGTGGACCAAAGCAATTTATACGCTGGTCAACACATCGCCACTATTCCCCAGTCCTCCCTTGCCAGAGATTGGAGAAAAATTACGGGCTCCGAATTTAAGATCTTTCTGGGCCTTTCCCTCAACATGGGCATAACTAAAAAGAGTGAGTTGCGGACATATTGGTCCACTGACCCAATTCACCATATGCCCTTGTCCTCTGCCTCCATGACCTGGGCACGATACGAGCAGATTTTGTGGTTCATGCACAATGAACTCTGTCGTCCTCGTGGAGACCCTGGATACGATCGGCTCTACAAAATTCGGCCCCTCGTAAACCACTTCAACCAGCGTTTTTCAGACTTGTTTACTCCCCATCAAGTTGTCTGCGTTGATGAGTCCCTGATTAAATTTTCTGGCCGCTTGTCATTCAAACAGTACCTTCCCAGAAAACGTGCCAGATACGGGGTCAAGATGTATAAGCTCTGTGACAGGGCCAAAGGCTATACATGTAGTTTTATGGTTTACGAGGGCAAAGATAGTCACGTAGAGCCGACAAACTGCCCTGACTACATAGGAAGCGCTGGCAAGATAGTGCCACTTTTTAGTCACCTTTTTGATCAACAGATTGGAGCATGTGGCACCGTGCGACCTAATCGCCGGGGCTTTCCCCAGCGGCTTGTAGATTCCCGTCTTAGGCTGGGGGAGAGAGACTGCTTGCAGTGTAATAACTTGCTCGCTATGAAGTGGAGGGATAATAAGAATGTTTTCGTTCTTACCTCCCTTCATGCAGACACGACGGTCCAAATTACTACGGCGACTGGTGTTGTGGAGAAACCCCTCTGTGTCCACAAATATAACCAAAATATAGGAGGGGTGGACCTCAACGACCAGTTGTTGGTGCCGTACCTAGTTGCCCGTAAGGCCAGATGCTGGTACAAAAAAGCATCTGTTTATTTATTTCAATTGGCTTTGCTGAACGCTCATGTGCTATACAGAGCTTCAGGACGGACTGGATCCTTCCCTAAAATTCCAGGAAGAGATCGTCAGAGCCCTTCTGTATCCAGACGGTGCTCCACCTCACCTACCCCAACCAAATGCAGTAAGCCGGCTGCATGAGAGGCATTTTCCTTATGTCCTCCCGAGTACCCCTACCCAACGAGCCCCCCAAAGAAGATGTTGTGTCTGTAGCAAGCGCGTATATAGGCGTGACAACCGGTATTATTGTCCCTCCTGTCCTGACAATCCTGGTCTATGCATTGGTGAATGTTTTGAATGCTACCATACACTAGCTGAGTTTTAGCGTAGGGTGCAGCATTGTACAGACTAGGACACACTTTCACAGGGTCTTCCAAGATGCCATCGCATTTTGAGAGACCCAAACCTGGTACCAGTTACAAAAGTTAAAGTTACTAAAAAAAAGTGTAAAAAAATAAACCAAAAATAGTTGTCGTTTTATTGTTCTCTCTCTCTCTCTCTCTCTCTCTCTATTCTCTCTCTATTGTTCTGCTCTTTTTTACTGTATTCTATTCTGCAATGTTTTATTGTTATTATGTTTTACCATGTTTGCTTTTCAGATATGCATTTTTTTTATACTTTACTGTTTACTGTGTTTTGTTGGTAACCATTTTTTTTGTTTTCAGGTACGCCATTCAGCTGCAGAGCTGATTTATTTATCTTGACAGCAACAGCGTTTGCTCCCACGATACATAAAGCCGTGACTCCAGCGCTGAGGCGATTTCACCACCACAGTTACATACTTCAGCATATATGCCGAAGCGTGGTGGCAGCAGTGGATGGAGGAGCGATTTGCTCCTAACTTTTGCAGGAGGATGCCCCCATGCTTCGCTATATATATATATATATATTTATTAGTGCATGTATGCCCATCATTAGTAGTGGGTGGATGAAGGGAGGTATTCTAATGGTGGGCATACCCACCGATCAATCTCTTTTTTTCGTTCAGCCCACAGGCTGCATGAAAAAAGTTTACAATATATGCCCAACAAGGACCAGCAACGTACTGGTATGTTGCTGGACTTTAAGTGGTTGTACCAGAATGATGCCTGCAGGTTTAGGTATCATTCTTTTCAGCCAGCGGTCGGCTTTCATGTAAAAGCAATCCTAGAGGCCAATTAGCCTCTAGACTGCTTTTACAAGCAGTGGGAGGGAATCGCCCCCCCCACCACCGTCTTCATGTTTTTCTCTGGCTCTTCTGTCCCAACAGGGAACCTGAGAATGCAGCCGGTGATTCAGCCAGCTGACCATAGAGGCGATCACAGACCAGAGTGGCTCCAAACATCTCTATGGCCTAAGAAACCGGAAGCTATGAGCATTTCATGACTTAGATTTCGCCGGATGTAAACAGCGCCATTGGGAAATTGGGAATTCATTTTATCACACCGATCTTGGTGTGGTCAGATGCTTTGAGGGCAGAGGAGAGATCTAGGGTCTAATAGACCCCAGTTTTTTCAAAAAAAAAAAAGTGTACCTGTCACTACCTATTGCTGTCATAGGGGATATTTACATTCCCTGAGAGAACAATAAAAATGATTAAATAAATAAAAATGAAAGGAACAGTTTAAAAATAAGATAAAAAAGCAAAAAAAATAAAATAAAATAAGAAGCACCCCTCTCCCCCCTGCTCTCACGCAAAGGCGACCGCAAGCGTCGGTCTGGCGTCAAATGTAAACAGCAATTGCACCATGCATGTGAGGTATCACCGCCAAGGTCAGATCGAGGGCAGTCATTTTAGCAGTAGCCCTCCTCTGTAAATCTAAAGTGGTAACCTGTAAAGGCTTTTAAAAATGTATTTAGTTTGTCGCCACTGCAATTATAAAGCATGTCATGTTTGGTATCCATGTACTCGGCCTAAGATCATCTTTTTTATTTCATCAAACATTTGGGCAATATAGTATGTTTTAGTGCATTAAAATAGTGTTTTTTCCCCAAAAAAATGCGTTTGAAAAATCGCTGGGTAAATACTGTGTGAAAAAAAATAAACACCCACCATTTTAATCTGTAGGGCATTTGCTTTAAAAAAATATATAATGTTTGGGGGTTCAAAGTAATTTTCTTGCAAAAAAAATTATTTTTTTTCATGTAAACAAAAAGTGTCAGAAAGGGCTTTGTCTTCAAGTGGTTAGAAGAGTGGGTGATGTGTGACATAAGCTTCTAAATGTTGTGCATAAAATGCCAGGACAGTTCAAACCCCCCCCAAATGACCCCATTTTGGAAAGTAGACACCCCAAGCTATTTGCTGAGAGGCATGTAGAGTCCATGGAATATTTTATATTGTGACACAAGTTGCGGGAAAAAAGACACATTTTTTTTTTTTTTTGCACAAAGTTGTCACTAAATGATATATTGCTCAAACACGCCACGGGAATATGTGAAATTACACCCCAAAATACATTCTGTTGCTTCTCCTGAGTACGGGGACTTTTTGGGAGCCTAGCCGCATATGGGACCCCGAAAACCAAGCACCGCCTTCAGGCTTTCTAAGGGCGTAAATTTTTGATTTCACTCTTCATTGCCTATCAGTTTTGGAGGCCATGGAAAATGGGGTCATTTGGGGGAGTTTTGCCATTTTAGCACCTCAAGAAATGACATAGGCAGTCAAACTAAAAGCTGTGCAAATTCCAGAAAATGTACCCTAGTTTGTAGACACTATAACTTTTGTGCAAACCAATAAATATACGCTTATTGACATTTTTTTTACCAAAGACATGTGGCTGAATACATTGTGGCCTAAATGTATGACTAAAATTGAGTTTATTGGATTTTTTTTATAACAAAAAGTTATAAAAAAAAGTCTTTTTCCATTTATAGCGCAAAAAATAAAAATGGCAGAGGTGATTAAATACTATCAAAAGAAAGCTCTATTTGTGGGAAGAAAAGGACGCAAATTTCGTTTGGGTACAGCATTGCATGGCCGCGCAATTAGCAGTTAAAGCGACGCAGTGCCAAATTGTAAAAAGTGCTCTGGTCAGGAAGGGGGTAAATCCTTCCGGGGCTGAAGTGGTTAATATTTAAATAAGTAGTGTGCTTCAATTGCAAGTAATATGGTAATGTGTGGTATTTATCGGTGTGTCACTATCAGCTAAAAGGTGTGGTTCGTTATACGTGTGTCAACATCCTTATAGTACCCGAGAAGGGTCATCTAGATCAGTGTTTCTCAACTCCAGTCCTCAAGGCGCCCCAACAGGTCATGTTTTCAGGCTTTCCATTATTTTGCACAGGTGATTTGATCAGTTTCACTGCCTTAGTAATTACCACAGCTGTTTCAGCTGAGGGAAATCCTGAAAACATGACCTGTTGGGGCGCCTTGAGGACTGGAGTTGAGAAACACTGATCTAGATCATAAACTTTGTGCTTTTCGTCCTGTGGAATGGCAAAAGCAGATGATTCTTGGTGTACTTTGTATCTTGTATACAAAAGTATCTTTTTCGTTCTTTTATCAACTCCGGCGTGTAGATAAGGAAAATAAATTTTTTTTTTTTTGGGATATTTATTATAGCAAAAAGTAAAAAAAATAATGTTTTTTTCAAAATTTACGCTATTTTTTGTTTATAGCGCAAAAAAATAAAAACCGCAGAGGTGATCAAATACCACCAAAAGAAAGCTCTATTTGTGGGAGAAAAAAGGATGTCAATTTTGTTTGGGAGCCACAACGCATGACCGCACAATTGTCAGTTAAAGCGACGCAGTGCCGAATTGCAAATAGTGCTCTGGTATTTGGCCAGCCAAATGGTCTGGGGCTGAAGTGGTTAAAGACCAAACCTTTTCTGACATTTGTTGCTTACAATTAAAAATCATTGTTTTCTGCTAGAAAATTACTTGGAGCACCGAAACATGATATATTTTTTTTTAGCAGAGACCCTAAAGAATAAAATAGTGGTAGTTGCATTACTTTAGGTCACACCATAATAGCGCTGCGGTTTTTCAAAACGCAATTTTTCAAAAAATACACTTTAATGAATTTAAAAAAAAACTAAACAGTAAAGTTAGCCAAATTTTTTTTTTTTGTATAATGTGAAAGAAGATGTTACACCGCGAGAATCGTGACCTTTATTGTAAACAGAAAACATGATTCTCATTTTAGCCAGAATCGTGCAACTCTAGTTCATACATACGTGTTTGCGATCCGTTGCGGGCGTCAATACAAAGTTAACACCCAAAAAGAACGCCGAGAGCCTGAGCCAGCTGCTCCCACCCCCTTTCCAGCCTGATGCTCCAGTGTGTGCTGGAGGGGCATAGCAGAGACTGCGTACTGATCACCACTCACGGTTTACCAAAGACTGAGAACTGAGCCATCAGCAGTCATGTGAGCTCTCAGTGTTAGAGCCAACAAGGGACAGCTGCAGCATCGTATCAGGGGGAGTATGAATGTAGGTATGTTTTGGGGTTTTTTTTTTTTTGTTTTTTTTTTTTTGTCGTTTTGTTCACCAACAGACAACTGGGCAGGCCAGACACGAAGGTCGGCCATACAATGTTCAAATCTCGGCTTGTTCCTGCTGAACTGTTAATGGGCAGGCTGAATGTACCAAGTTCATCGATCAACTTGGGTACAACCAGCCTACTGGATTCTCTAGCGATTATCGCTAGTGGCTGCTATAGCTGCTAGCAATAATTACAGCCCCTGCCGGGAGAAGACAATAGCTGGTTCCCCTGTAAACACTGGTTGCAGACCAGCCTTAGTCTTGCAATTTCTGCCCACAAAGAAGTTTAACGTCATTCAGAATGATGCAATTAGGAACGAAGTGCATTTTCAAGCAGATCAACAGGCGTTTTTCTGTACTTGCAGAGTCTGTAAAGTGGAGGTCTGCAACAGGCGACTGGTAGATGGCGGTCTGGGCTTGCTGACCCACCATTCCAGAGCATCAAACACTGCACTGCAGAGGGACTACTTGTAAAGTTGTAGTAGTGAACAAGAGCCACATAAGCTGATGCCTCCTCTGTAGTGCTGGCTCCTATTCCATGCAGAGCGATACCAACTGCACTCCACCTCTTATCTCAGCTAGCGGTCCCCAGAGTGGTGCCAGCAGCGGGAAAGAAGATATCTTTAGGTCAGTGTGAAGCAATACACTGGGCACAATAGTATAGGACTGCTTTCACACTGATGCGCTGCTGTTTATCCACACTGTGGGTGCAGGGCAGTGTACCTGTAGCTTTCCTGCAGGTTTGCTGCGCTTAGCCATAGACTTATATCCAGTCCCTGTCCTGTCCCTACATATTATATCCTGCATGTTTGGTGCACTTTCTGAATGCAGGGGTTTGGTGTGCTTTCAGAAAGTACACTACACCTGCAGGATATAATAGTCTGTGGCACAGTGCAGCTAGCCCAGGAAAGCTGCAATGTATGCTGCTGCACCCGCCGTCCACGTAAACTGCAGCACATCAGTGTGAAAGCAGCCTTATAGGGGCTCAGAACAGCAAAGGTTCCAAAGGTTCATTTTAGTGGTGCACTGAAATTTTCGGCCACTGAATTAAAAAAAAAAAAAAAAAAAGCCTATAATTGAGCACCGAAAAGGGGGCAGGGGCCACCCATTGCGGGGTGTCATCCTGGTGCACCCCAGTCGTCCTCTCCTCCCGCCTCCTGCAGAGCGGCGATCTCCGGGTGTCACAGAGCTGAATTGTCTGGACCGCAGCAGTAACAATGTCCTGCCTCCTGCGATAGATGGCACACTGATCCAATGGCGGGACACTGAATCAGTGTGACGTGATCACAGGAGGCGGGACATTGTTGCTGTGGTTGGGAAATTCAAATCCAGCTCAGTGACACAGAGATCACTAATCTGACAGGCAAGGCTGCCTGCGTCCGACAGGCACAGGCAAGGCTGCATCTGACTGGTAGACTTCATCTGACAGGCACAGGCAAGGCTGCATTGAACTCTTGCATCTTGTCTGCAGTCTCTGACCATCTCCTGTATCACGAGACGTGCACTGAATGGAAATTTTGCTAATACTAGCAGTGTGTTTAGGTTTAACCTCCCTGGCGGTATGATTATTTCGGATTTTAGGTGCTGAAAGCGGTACAATTATTTTGCATGGAAATTTGGCGTTTTATATTGTAGGCCTGTAATTCTTAACACTAACACACTTAAATCTGTCCAAACAAGAGTCTAGTAGATATCCCGGGTATGATGAAGTTTGAAACACAAAAACATAAATTATAATATTATAAATAATTTAAAAAAAATAATAATATAATAATAATAATAAAATAAATTTCCCCACGATTCACTATCGCTCAATTCTGCAAGTGTTCTAATTTACTATCGCTGTTTTCTAGCTGGTCTAAAGCCACTTTTGACGTAAAGGGACACTTTTTGGTTGCTATGGACAATCTCCAGTTTCCAGGCAGAAAGAACAGTATATATCATATAAAACTGCATGCAGGGCATGGGCCAAAGCACTGGGGACAAAAGGGATGTGAAAATTTCATACAGTACTGTAATCCGTAAGATTACAGTACTGTATGTGTTATAGTTTTTACATTTATTTGAATTTGCCGCCAGGCTCCGCCCCCTTGCGTCGCGCCGCTCGCAGGGAACAGAGCCCACGGACACTGCGGGGGACATCGCAGGATCCTGGGGACAAGGTAAGTAAAGCCGCACCAGGATCCTGCAATGTAATCCCGAGTGTGGCTCGGGGTTGTAGCTAATGGGACTGAAATTTAACCCCGAGCCACACTCTGGATTACCGTCAGGGAGGCTACGTAAGTTAGAGACTGAGGACATGATACAAGAGACGGTTAGAGACTGCATTTTTCTTGACCTTTCTTACACTAAAGGTGCCAATAATTGCCAACAATAAATTCATATTAAATTTAAAATGATGATATTAATTAAAAAGCCGAAGAAAAATACAATTATATATAAAAACATACATTTTTTTAAAAACTGTAATTTTCGGTACCAAAATTTCAATTTGGTGCACCCCTAGTTCATTTCCAGTTGTAGTTTGGCGGGTGGTAAAACCCTATAGTAAAGATGCGTTTTTATCACTCTTGCACATGTCGCATCAGGAGTTATACACCCTGTCATGATTGGTGGGTGTAGCTCCTGCCAAGCATGACCCATTCAAGTGAATGAGGTCACTCTGCAAGTGCCCTGCAACCATGTGCAAAACAGCAAACCAAGTGTTGAAACAGGCAGCGTAGTGTTGCGATCTCACCACGCTTTAACTCCTTGGACCCCGCAGAAGGATGCCATTGCGGGGTGCTTGCAGAGTGGCCCTATTTACTGGAATAGTTCACAACCGGCAGGCAGTAGCATTCACCAAAAGCAACAGGGGGGCTTAATTCCACACCTCTGGCTGCTGCCTCAGCAGCTAAAGCTTAGGGATTGATGACGGTAAAGGTATGACTCAACCACAGGCTTTTACCCTCCCAACATTACACGTGAACAAGCCCTACGCGTGCCACTGCTGAATGCAACTAAGGGCTCATTCACAAGTGCATCAGGCTCTGCTGCTCCTCTGATAAGCGATCCGAGTGGGTTTGACAAGTGGTGAGGAGGAGATAAGTCTCCCTCCTCTCTGCCTGATTTAAACCCATGATTGCTGTGGAATGCACGAGATTGTGATACGGTAGTACACCAATTTGAGGTTTAAATTAGGTGTGAGGAGGCGACACTGTGCCCGGTGGTCTTTGACTTCTCCCATGTTGTTAAGGTAGATCTCCACCTCTAAGGTCACCTACCCCTGCTTTAAAAAAGGGATAAAAAAACAGGCAAATATGCATAGATTGCAGAAACGTACTGCATTGGTTTGATTTGTACTGGTACACAAAATTTGGACTGGATGTACTCCAGCATATGGACCTGGGATACCTGGTGACCCCCCTCCTAAATGTTTGTGTACATTACGAGAAGGACTTTGACTATTATTTATAGGAACCACTACGTGCCTGCATGTATTTTCAACTGCCAATTCATGATTTATGGCAAGCACAAAGTTTTCCATTTGGTGGACCAATACCCATAAAAGAAAAAAAAAAATCCCAATATAATAGAATACACAGCTGACTTGTTCTGTGGTTATGAGAACACATGCAAGGTAAACAAAGAGAACCTTAAAAGAAAAGAATGCACTTTAAAAAGAATTCTACATTTGGCTGTCCAAAACAGATCTACAACTGTTCTCCAGGGACCTGTTAGGGCATACATTCACTTTGTAACATTGCCTGTAATGTAGCATTGATGCAGATGCACAAGAACATTGTCAAGGGATTAGCTGACATTTTCCAAAAAATAAAAAAGTGAAGCCCCAAGAATAGCTGACATGCTAAAAAACAATTCAATAGGTTTCTATGGAAACAAAACAGAAGCTTTCATCTTTTGTTAAGTGTGGTTGTGCCCATCTATATCAGTATGCAGTTTGTATATCTGCATGGTACTTTATCAACCATGTATTTCAGCAGCAGACACACCACCAATGGACATTCAGTAAAAATCTTTAAGCATAGAAGTAGGTAAACAGTCGACTTGTCTGAAAAGTGGTGGCCTGGTATGTTCTTTAGATTACATTACGAAAGAGAATTATCTACAATCATGAACAAAATAAGAACACTGTATAGAATATAGTAAGTATTTTGATATTCGAAGACATACGGGGGGGGGGGGGGGGGGGTTCGTAGGAGAGGTAAAATTTTGGACAGCAAATTTAAAAGGGTACTTGTACTAAAAGAACATGGCGGTTGCCATTTTTTGCTTCTGAAAATGCTAATTGTCCACTACTCAAATGACTAACCGCTTCAGCCCCGAAAGATCTGGCTGCTGAATGAGGCCATTTTTTGCGATTCGGCACTGCGTCGCTTTAACTGACAAGTGCACAGTCGTGCGGCGCTTTACCCAAACAAAATTGATGTCTTTTTTCCCCCACAAATAGAGCTTCTTGGTGGTATTTGATCATCTCTGCGGTTTTTATTTTTTGCACTATAAACAAAAAAGCGACAGTTTTGAAAAAAATAAAAAAATAAATAATTTTTTTGTACTTTTTGCTATAATATCCCTTTTATAAAAAAAAAAAAAAAAAAAAAAAAAAAAGCTAATTTTTTCTCAGTTTAGGCCGATATGTATTCTACACATTTTTAGTTAAGAAAAAAAAAATCGCAAGCAGCGTACATTGATTGGTTTGTGCAAAAGTTATAGCGTCTACAAAATAGGGGATTTATAGCTTTTTAAACTATTTTATTTTTTTACTAGTAATGGCGGCTATCTGCGATTTTTTTTTATCAGGATTGCGACATTATGGAGGACACATCGGACACTTTTGACACATTTTTGGGACCAGTCATTTATACAACAATCAGTGCTATTAAAATGCACCGATTACTGTAAAAATGTCACTGTCAGGGAAGGGGTTAACCACTAGGGGGCGATGAAGGGGTTAACTGTGTTCCCTCTCTGTGTTCTAACTGAAGGGGGGGCGGGACTGTCTAGGGGAGATGACAGATCGCTGTTCATACTTTGCATGAACAGACGATCAGTCTCTTCTCCCCTCAGAGAACCGGAAACTCTGTTTACACACACAGATCCCGGTTCTCAGTGTGTCACAAACGGTCATCGCGACCGCCGGGCACCAGCATCGGCTCCGGGGCGAGCAGCAGGCGCGCCCCTAGTGGCCACAGGGCGAAGCGACGTTACAGAACGTCGTTTTCCCCAGCCGTGCCATTTTGCCGCAGTAAAACTGTGGCAGCTGGTCAGCAAGTGATTAAAGTATAACTAAAAGTCAAAATTTTTTTCTTTTTTGGTTTTGGACAGAGTGGAGATGGATTAGAACAGCTATTAGGTTTTTATTTTTTTACTTTTTTTAATTATTGTCTGTGCCTCGGTAGGAAGATTCACCTGCTCTATTTGTCCTGTTTACGGTTATAAATTTAATGTGAAAGAAAATCCGAAATTTTAGGGGTGCATTTTCATTTTTTTTTTCAATCAGTAATTTTATTTTTACACTGTTGCTTTTTTATTACTCATTTAACGTTTATTGCTGTCGGAAGTAATGTAATCAAAAGGCCTGTGACAGGTACTCTTTATGATGAAATCTAGGGTCTATAAGCCCCCAAATCCACTCTCTGCCCTTAAAAGCATTCAAAACACCAAGACTGGTATTTTCAAATGCTTTTTAAAAATGGTGTCGTTCACATCCGGGTTAAACAGGAAGTGAAGTCATTGCTTCTGGGTTACCGTAGAGGAGACGCCGGCTTTGTTTGTCCCCTCCCCATTGCTTGTAAAGGCAGTCCAGCGGCTAGTGAGCCGATAGGATTGCTTTTAAAAGACAGCTGACCGCTGGCCCAAAAAACCCCAAAAAAACCCACACGGTACCGGGGTGATGCCTGCAGGTATCATCCCAATATAACCAAAGTCCAGCAATGTACGGGTACGTCGCTTGTCCGGAAATAGTTAAGAAAAAGAAACCCATGATATTTATAGTTTTTATTATAAAGAATATGAAGCATTAGTAAAGGCAGAGGGCACACAACATTTAAAGCTTACTTAGTACAGGCAGACCCAGCATTAGAAACAAGATTGGGTCTGTAGGTTTGTTCAAGTTTAATTTATCTGTAAGGTACATTTATCTGAAACAGGTACATTTTTTTATGTGTAGCTCCAGCCAAAAAAAATTATTTAAGTTTTTTGGATAGCATAGGGAAGGGTTAACACCCCTGTAATGTTTGTTTTGCTGTCTGTTCAGAACATTTCACCTCACTTTCTGACCCAATGACAATTGGATTTTGAAAATTTTTGGGTTGTTGTGGAAACAAGGGTTGGTGATACAGCTCCAGTGGAGACACCCTTTTCCCATGATAACTCTTACAGGAGTGAATTTCCCTTTCTAGGGGTAGATTTCTTCTCACTTCCTGTTGTCTCCCTTCGTTTGTAAGTAGGAGTCATTTTTAAGTCAGATGTTTGTAACTAGGGGACTGCCTGTAGATGGCCAGTCCTCCTCTTTCTTTAACTATTTTGACTATTCAAATATTTTTCTAAAAACGCTAACATCCACGTTCCATTAACATCTAGCAGAATGTTAATGGCAAAAACAAAAACCTCAAAATCGGAGTTCCACCAAAAAAAAAAAAAAAAAATTCAGCAGCTGCAAATACTGCAGCTGCTGACTTTTAAAATAAGGACGCTCACCTGTCCAGGGTGCCCGCGATGCCCTCACTGACCCATCACTCGGCTCTGGTATCTTCCCTACTGCACATGCACAAGTTGCGCTGCTCGTTCTGAATGGTCCCTGTCGCCTTCTGGGACTTGTGTGTCCCCTAGAAGACAGCGGGGGCGGGAAGAAAGAGGAGGGGCCGGACATAGGGTAGTTCACCGCGGATTCTGCGGCGCTCTTTCGCCGGAACTGGGAGCAACTACAGGTATCTGCTCACCCCTTCCCCCTTGAAAGGTGACAAATGTGACACCGAAGGGGGGGGGGGGAACAGGATCAGCGGAAGTTCCATTTCTGGGTGAAACTCCGCTTTAATATAGTCCCAACTTTCTTTGGACAACAGCTGTGTCACATACATCTATAGTGTATAATCCATCACTTAACACAAGGGGTACACAACAGCCTGCCTGTAGACCAATTACTGCAAAGGATTTGTGCTGTGGCTAAACAACTAAATGGCCTGCCAAGATAGTCTTAAGTACTACTACCCCCACCCATTGCAACAAAAGGATTTATTTTTGCTCAGCTTTGTTCCTTCTTTGGACCATTTGCCCTCACCATGCAACTATCAGGCTCCTTCCACCACCCCTTTCCTTTTCCACTTTGATACTTATTCCCCTCCCTCTCCCCCCACTAAGCCTGTGCCTCTTTTTGGTTCCTCCTTTCCCAAACACTCAACTTTACCCCCCAAATTGTCCCCCTCTTGGAGACCCAGGGTGCCCCAATTATTTAACTGAATAAAGGTGGTTGGCATGTTTTCCCTCAGTACAGCTTAAGGCCTCACTCACACTGGACGTTTTTTTGCAGCTGCTCCTAGGAGGCGTCAAGACTTTTTTTCTCTACCTCCCCTGCACGTTAGCCTGTGTCCATGCACACATAGGTTTTTATCAGAGTTTAGTGGCAGGAGCTGCAGAGAAAAAAAACCCAGTGCACCAAGGAGCAGTGAGGTTTTGGCAGAAAAAACGTTTGACGCTCGTTAACGTTAGGCGAGTTTATCGCTTGAGAGTTAATTCATTTTAACGGCCAGAATAAATTACTCTGACCAATGAATTGAACGCCCAACAGCTTGAGACCTGTAAATGCACCTTAAAGTGTTACATACTTTTATACAAGTATGAATAAAAAAAAAAAAAAAAAAGTGTTCTGTCCCTTTAAATAACATTTAAACTACCATTGTATATAATTAAAGTGCTACACATCTGTGCACACAATTAAAAATGTATGTAAATATGCAGTGGTGACGCATTTCATATATATATTGACATATTCCAAAATAAATAAATAAAAAACTAGGGATGCACCGATACTATTTATTTTTTTTCCCAGTAACAATACTTTTTTTTTTAGTACTCGCCGATAACAATCACCGATACCTACCGCAACGGTTTTGGTTTTCACTTCAGCTGTCAGCAATGGTACAAAGCATTGTAAAGTTATTTATAAATTTCATAGATTTTTTTTTAATTTTGAGCTTTTTCAATGTAAATGTGTAAATATATGTTAATATATGAGTAAAAATATTCACTAACAAAGCAAACAAAAAAGTTTTAATTGTTTATCGTTTATAAAAAAAATAAAAAAAAAGGAGGAAAATAAATAATTAAATGGAGGAGAATAGGGAGTTAATTGAGTCTGATTCGAGTAAACTAAGGTTTAATAAGGGGTTATCAGAGGAACATTTGCTCTCCCTTTGATTTGCAGATGAAGAAACAGTAGGAGACAAAAAGAAACAATGTTTCTTTTTATTTTAGTGTTTCAGAGGCTGAGCAATGTTGTTAAACATTGCCAGGTCCAGGTGTTTTTTTTTTTTTTTATTGACAGCTCCAATTACAGGACTTCTTTAACACTTCAGCTGTCAACAGAGGAGACCCACTGACAGCTCAAAGAACTGAGCTTGAAAGTATGGGTTTCAGGTATCAGTGCATTTGCACTAGTACCGATACTTGTGAAAATACTTGGTATCGGCACAGATACCAATACTAGTATCGGTGCAACCCTAAAAAAAAAAAAACAAAACAAAAAAAACCCCACTATGAATAGAAAATTCATCCAAAAATAAATTCAAAAAAACATATTCAATAAATTTATGAGCCAGACTAAAAAAAGTGTCCATGCACCTACAAAGTGCTCGGTGTTTGAAAAGTATAAGGTGCTCCAGTGCAAAAAAAGTGTTCCTCAGAAAATATGGCCTCTTACCAGACAGGGGTGATCTCAAATTATAGAGATCATAAGCGCTTTATTTCTCCAGAATTGCTGACGCTCTTACCATCAGGCCTCCAGGTGGCTCAGTGTCCCCGTCAGTAAGATGCAGCAACCCTGTCTCCACAACCAGAATACACGCCTTGATCCTAACTCCATTTAAAAAGGTCTCCAGTACTCATGTGAATTACACATGAAAAGGGAGAAGCCACAGTGTAAAATTGTAAAAGCTTTTAAAGAAAAATTTAATTGTGCCTATATGTGAATGAAGAAATACAAGCAATGCAAAAACGTACAGCGTGCTCCTACACGATGTCGTCACACTCTAGCTCTGCCCAAGGAGTTTCTCCATAACCGGCGTTCTCTGGGATTGGAGCCTGACAACCATACTTTTACAAGTGTCATGCGTTTTTGCTGCCAGGTGGAAAGGCATTTAGGCGAGTTTCCAAAACGCCCAGTGTGCATATGTGGAAGGGGTAAAGTGCTGTTAACTACCAATTACGGCTCAAATTTATTACAGTAGTCTCAAAAATTGGAAATATTCCCCTGAAAAAGATTCAGAGTCCGAGAGAACATAATTACCTCTGAAGAAGGAATATGCACACCATTGCACAAACAATTTCCAAAACATGTCGGGTATATATGTCTAAAGAGTCCAGTTGGCTAATCCTTTTTTTGGTCTGACTAGTGATTTTTTGACTATCAGCTTGGGTTAATATGTACCAAGTATTTCTTGTTTATATTTATTCATTGATGTACTATTGCAATACATTTTAAGCTATTGTGTTTGTACGTGATACAACATATATACTTTTTCTACCATTTTTGTATTCAATAAAGTTGGCACCTTTGTGCCTTTTTTTATCTATCTTGATTCCTTACACTTTACTTCTGCCATCATAAGTCCAAGGGGGCGTCTCCCAATGCACTTGCTGCATGTTCTCTTTGTGATGCCATTTAGGATATTGGCTGTAATCTCACACTAAATCGATTCTTTACATTCCTTTTTCCAAGATTCAGAGTGGAATGGATACATGTAAAAAAATATATTATTTTAAACCCAATCTTTGTATTCATGTCATCCTGTTACAGCTTTTAATATTGGCTTGAGAGGTGTTATGCAAACCAGCTAGTGCCAACTTTCTAACCTCTATCCAAGATTCGCATGTAAGGGCCAAATCTACCAACCTCTACATTAAAGGCTTCATTTAGACGTGAGGTTTAAGGCAGGCAAAAAGTGTAAGTTTGAGCTGCATTTTTTTGCCACCCAACAGCAACTCTCCTAGAGAAGCATTAGACAGTGGATGGGGAGATTACATGCTGTGGTCGCAATGCTTTGTGCCCACACCAAGGTTTACACAACATATAACACTACACATTCAAGCAAATGGGCAAGTGCCACAAATGTTCTGCATGCATTTGTTGGCAAAAATGGGGTTAAAACAGGTGGTGTCACATTGCTTCACCTCCTAAAGCGGGGTAGGCAACCTCAGCACTCCAGCTGTTTTGAAACTACAAATCACATCATGCCTCTAGGAGTCATGTGATTGTCAGGGTCTTGCAATGTCTCATGGGACTTGTAGTTTCACAACAGCTGGAGGGCTAAGGTTACCTACTCCTGTTCTGAAGCATGATTCAAATGTGGATTAAGCTTCAGAGGAAAAGGAAATTTAGACAGGTCTAAATCTACCCTTATTTAGCTGTAATTATGCCTCTACTTTGGGAAACATGTTGAACTTGGCACCTTATATCTAGGAGCATTCCACCTTCCACCCAAGGCTATCAGAAAGCAGTTTTGGATACAGTAGGGGATGGACCCCATCAGGTATTTTTTTTTTTTCTTCATTACTATCCATCTCCCTTTTGGAGACTTTCCTTAATTTCCTGTCCAATGAAAAGCCAAAAGGAAATCTCTTCAAAAGCAAGGAAAAATCCCCTCCAATAACTGTCACCCAAACAAGTGTCCTCATTATCCAGAGCTCACAATACATCATTCCCTCTTAAAAAAAAGTGAGGTTAAAAATGAAGATAAATGTACCCTTATTTTCCAAAATAATCCATACACACCCTCTTAATGGCCGTGTAAAATATTTACCATAGTTTTCTGCATTTTTCTGACTACTTGTAGTGTCCTCTGATCTCCGAACAAGAAGTGCAAGTTAGTTGCAGTCATGTGCACTGCTCTATGTAGACTACATATTCCATAGACCACTGTCCACCTTGTGAGTGTGCAAAAAGGGGGGAGTCTGTTTCTACATACAGTGCAACCATGGAGAATAAAACCTAGTACCTAAAGGGATTTAGAGAAGGCCAGGAGCAAAAAAGAAAAAAAAAAGGGAGGGTACCGATTTGAGTTAAAGTGGTAGTAAAAGCATTCATTTAAAAATCTGCTGACAAGCAGTCTTGATGACAGAAGAGGGGTCTCTTCTGTCATATGTCCCCCATGTCCATCAGTGGGTAATGAGATCTGACCCGCACATGTGCAGCTCAGACCACATTTATGACTCATACACGCGGGAGTGACGTCACCTCAGCCTGGCTACTCAAATGGCTGAAAAAGACAAAATCCAGAAGGAAGACTGGTTGAAGATGGACCTGTCAATGACCAAGGAGAGCCCTGACAGCCCATTGCTGGAGGGCTTTATTTGTAGGCAAGTCTGTCGTACTATACTAGCATGCAGTGCATACTAGTACATCGCGACTTAAACCTTCAGGGGGGCCACCTTTTATTTTGGTCTCAAGGTTTTACTACCACTTTAATAAATACCTGAACAGAAAAGTTTAATTTCAAACCAGAGTTTAGTGTTGCTTTAAAATGAATGTAAAGCTCCGTTTCTTCTTTTCCTTCTACGAAATAATATGCATGCCATACTTATCTGCTCTGTGCAATGGTTTTGCAGAAAGCAACTCTACTCCTCCTCTTATCGGGTCCCTCACCAGCGCTCCTACTCTTGCCAACCCCACCCCCCCCACCGCGCTCTGAGTATCGCTTGCTTTGGGGGCACTTGTGTGTGCTCACTCCTGAGCCCTGCTCACAAAACACACAGAGCAGGGCTCAGCCCCACCCCCTGCTCCTTCTCCACTGGCTGTGAATGACAGCAACAGGAGCCAATGTCTCCCGCTGCTGTATCTGAGCTAATGAGGAGCAAGAGAGCCTTGACTCTTGTGCACACTGCTGCATTGAGATTGGGCTCAGGTATGTATGTATGCGTAGCTTACGGCATAGAACGCAATAAAAAGGTAAAATACCTTCTGCCTTTAAAACTGAACATTCTCCCAAAAACAAAAAAGGGAAGGAAGATGATGGTGTTGGGAAAGTAGGGCTGGGAAATTTTCCACAAAAAAAAAAAAAAAAAAAAAAAAAAAAAGGAAATCTGCGATTTTCTTTAAAAAAAAAAAAAAAAAAAAAAAAAAAACTCGATTCGAATTGAGTTTTTTTTTGGACACCGCGCCGGTCCTGAAGACCTGCGGGCCTCGCGGACTAGGCCGAAGCCGCGGCCTCACCTAAAAACTTATGCCCGCAGCTCTTCAGGACCAGCGTGGTGAAAAAAAAAAAATCGTTTTGCTTAAATTTTGAATCGATTTGGCCTCTCAACTCGATTCAAGATTTAAATCGATTTTTTCCCCCGCCCTATGTGAAAGCTCCATTTTACAAATGCTTCGTGTATTTAATGAGCGTTCCAACCACCTTTTTTACTGCCAGTGTGAAATTATTCTATCCACAACTTATTTAAAATTTGTAGTGTGCGTTTGGTGAATGGCAGATAACTGCTTTGCAGATATACCCCATGGAGTGTTCTGTTATGACTGGTGGTTGTGTGCAAGTTGTTTGGATAAATCACACAGCTATATTTAGAGTCCAGAGAGGCCATTAGAACAGAATCTGGCCAGCTTTGAAGAAACATAATTTAGTCGCTGGAATAATCTAAACAAGAAGGCAGCATGAATAACACTACCATTATACCTAATTTCTGTAAATCCATAAGATCAAGATAGGAGATGCTGAAGCTATAGCTGACACTGACCGAAAAGACATAAAACCTACTGTATATGTTGTGTACGGGTTCTACACAAATATCAGATGTCTTTTGTACAACAAGCTGACTTAGAGGATGACGATGGGCATTGCCAAATGATTCTGAAATGCTTTCTGCCATTCCACTGACATCAGACATGCGGGGAGTATACTTTGTGTATTGATGTCTATGAACAGCAGACAACAGCCCCAGGAGGGAGTTCTCTGGAGATCAGCAGTAACTCACATCTCAGCTGTCCCTTTACATTTGTTGCTTTTCTTCTGAAAGCCACACAGGTTTAGAAAGCTTTAAAAAGGCCAAAAACATATTTGGCAATGCTTACCTTGTAAACAAAGCATTTTGTAATCCTTACCAAATTTCATCCAGTACCCAATAAACTCATGTAAAATATCCAAAATGTTTAGCTGCCACAAAACACATTTAGGCTATAAGGCAATCAGGTGCGTCCTTCGCTCTGAGCTGCTGTGTGTTGCATGTGAATCCACCTAGGAGCTGCGTCCAGAACATACATGAAGTGGTAGTACGGACACCCGGAAAATCTGACATGCAGTCACGGATCTAGACCCACAGAGGTCAATTTACTAAAACTAGAGAGAGTGCAAAATCTGGTGCAGCTGTGCATGGTAGCCAATCAGCTTCTAACTTCAGCTTGTTCAATTAACCACTTGCTTACTGGGCACTTAAACCCCCTTCCTGACAAGGCCAATTTGCAGCTTTCAGCGTTGTCATAATTTAAATGACAGTTACGTGGTCATGGTACACTGTACCCAAACAAAATCATCTTTTTTTTTCACAAATAGAGCTTTCTTTTGGTGGTATTTAACCACTTGAAGACCAGCCTCGTTTTGGAATTTAGGTGTTTACATGTTTAAAACAGACATACAAGAGAGTAACTAGCTCTCCTAGGTTTGCAAGAAGGGGCCGTGCCACATCCATAAATATACATTGACTAAAGAAAAGGGGTTCCCCTAGCTGGATTTTTACGGCACTTGCACAACAATTATATGAAGTATAAGAGTACAAACTCGTATTTTTATTTAACCCTTTCAGGACTAAGCCTATTTTTGAAATTTGGTGTTTACAAGTTAAAATCCGTATTTTTTGCTAGAAAATTACTTAGAGTTCCCAAACATTATATATATTTTTTTAGCAGAGAATCTAGAGAATAAAATGGCAATTGTTGCAATATTTTTTATCACATGGTATTTGTGCAGCGGTGTTTTAAACGCAAATTTTTGGAAAAGGGACACTTTCATGAATTTTAAAAAATCCAAACAGTAAAGTTACCCCAATTTTTTTGTATAATGTGAAAGATGATGTTACGCCGAGTAAATAGATACCAAACATGTCACCCTTTATAATTGCACGCACTCGTGGAATGGCGACAAACTACGGTACCTATGAATTTCCATAGGTGACGCTTTAAAAATTTTTTACGGTTACCAGGTTTTAGCTACAGAGGAGGTCTAGGGCTAGAATTATTGCTCTCGCTCTGACGATCGCGGCGATACCTCACATGTGTGGTTTGAACACCATTTACATATGCGGGTGCGACTTCCGTATGCGTTTTCTTCGCTGCGCGAGCTCGCGGGGACAGGGGCACTTTAAAAAAAATTTTTTTATTTATTTATTTTTTTACTTTAAAATTGTGTTTAAAAAAAATTTTTTTTTTTTTTTTTTTTTTTTACTTTTATTGCTGTCACAAGGAATGTAAACATCCCTTGTGACAGTAATATGTGGTGACAGGTACTCTTTATGGAGGGATGGGGGGGGGGGGGGGGTCTAAAAGACCCCCCATCTCTCCTTTACACTTCAAAGTATTCAGATCGCCGAAAACGGCGATTCTGAATACTGTGTACTTTTTTAAATTCGGCGCCATTGGCAGCCGAGTAAACAGGAAGTGACGTCACGACGTCGCTTCCGCGTTTACAACAAGAAGGCTGGAACGAAGCTGCTCACAGCTTCGTTCCAGCCCGCCCCCAGCCGCCGAAGATTCCCGATTGGACACCGGGCCTCCCGATCGCACGGGAGGCCCGGTAACAGCGGCGGGAGGCGGCGGGAGGGGGGGGATGTCCCCTCCCGCTCCTCTGGTATAACAACCGAGCGGCTTTTAGCCGCATCAGTTGTTATACACGGGTAGCCGATCGCCCGCTGGAAACAACGGTACCGGGATGATGCCTGCAGCTGCGGGCATCATCCCGGTATAACCCCGGAAAGCCGAGTACGCATATGTGCGTACGGTCGGCGGGAAGGGGTTAAAGATAATCATGAATTAAAAACATAGCAAACATTGCGAACGGAAACATTGTTAGTAAACACTGTTCAAAGGAATTTGTGGTTGTGTTCCACTAAACGATATTTATAAGATGAGGACTCTTTTCAAGCCCAATGCGTTTCAGGGTACGTTAAATTTCAGTACTTCAGGGGCTTATTTGGAAGGAGGGATTCATCTAAATTAATTGAAAAAGCGTAATGGATGAGTTACCATACAAATTTATATATGGATATCCATCTATAGGTTAAATGATCTGTTGATCACCTACCTGTGATGTTAGCGTTGTTTACTTTGGAACAAATGGTAAAAACCACAAGGGGAGACAAGAAATGCTTGGGAGTAGGATGACAGATGGATATAGTTTGCATATGTAGAATGCTGCTCTCTGGGTACTCCACCAGTATACAGTAATTCCCCACTTGTGGGTATATAGAATTACACCTACCCCGCCCGTCCCGGATGCGTGCCGGCCACAGCGGTGCACTGGAGCAAAAAGGAGGCAACCCTATAAGTAGAATTTATATAAAAAATAAAGCAAGTTCCTATTAGGTATTGATAATCTAAATTGCATTGAGTAAAAAAAATATATAAGGTTCAAGTGGACAGTTTTATTGTCTCATTATAAATGGGTGTATATAGAATGATTTTTGGGAAAGTCTAAAAATAATAAAAAAGCATGAGCCTCTATGGTGTTAATTCGTATGGATCTTTTAAATATCCTGAGGGTGATAATACAATACTATCATAAAGGCAAAAGAGTATACATATGTATAAATAGGATATATAAGTATATATAGTGTTCTATGATAAGAAAAGGAAAGAAAAAGTATGTGCGGATGGATAGTCTTGCACATCTTATCAGGGTAATTACAATATCACATCCACAGGGTGCGCCTAAGTTACACCTACAGGCATGGGTATTATTCAATTGGAAGGGCAACAATAACAAGAGACAGGAGACAATTCACACAAGCTTTGTCTCCTGTCTCTTGTTATTACTTGTTGCCCTTCCAATTGAATAATACCCATGCCTGTAGGTGTAACTTAGGCGCACCCTGTGGATGTGATATTGTAATTACCCTGATAAGATGTGCAAGACCGTCCATCCGCACATACTTTTTCCTTTCCGGGACGGGCGGGGTAGGTGTAATTCTATATACCCACAAGTGGGGAATTACTGTATACTGGTGGAGTACCCAGAGAGCAGCATTCTACATATGCAAACTATATCCATCTGTCATCCTACTCCCAAGCATTTCTTGTCCCCCCTTGCGGTTTTTACCATTTGTTCCAAAGTAAACAACGCTAACATCACAGGTAGGTGATCAACAGATCATTTAACCTATAGATGGATATCTATATATAAATTTGTATGGTAACTCATCCATTACGCTTTTTCAATTAAATTTAGATGAATCCCTCTTTCCAAATAAGCCCCTGAAGGACTGAAATTTAACGTACCCCGAAACGCGTTGGGCTTGAAAAGAGTCCTCATCTTATAAATATCATTGTTTAGTGGAACACAACCACAAATTCCTTTGAACAGTGTTTAACAATGTTTCCGTTGTTAGCAATGTTTGCTATGTTTTTAATTCATGATAATCTTTAAATAAAAATACGAGTTTGTACTCTTATACTTCATATAATTGTTGTGCAAGTGCCGGAAAAATCCAGCTAGGGGAACCCCTTTTCTTTAGCACATGTTTAAAACAGGTTTTTTTTGGCGAGAAAATTACTTAGAACCCCCAAACATTATATATTGATTTTTTTTCTAACACCTTAGAGAATAAAATAGAAGTCATTGCAATACTTTTTTTCACACCGTATTTGCGCAGCAGTCTTACAAGCACACTTTTTTTGAATAAAAAAAAAAAATAAGACAACAGTAAAGTTAGCCCAATATTTTTTTATATTGTGAAAGATAATGTTACGCCGAGTAAATTGATACCCAACATGTCACGCTTCAAAATTACGCCCGCTCGTGGAATGGCGTCAAACTTTTACCCTCAAAAATCTCCATAGGCGACATTTAAAAAAATTCTACATGTTGCATGTTTTGCATAACAGAGGAGATGTAGAGCTAGAATTATTGCTCTAACGATCGCGGTGATACCTCACATGCGTGGTTTGACCACCGTTTTCATATGCGGGCGCTACTCACGTATGCGTTCGCTTCTGCGCGCGAGCTCATTGGGACGGGGCGTTGTAAAAAAAAAAAAAAAAAAGTTATTTTTCTTATTTATTTTACTTGATTTTATTTTTACACTGTTTTAAAAAAAATTATAGAAAAAAGCATGACAGGTCCCCTTAAATATGAGATCTGGGGTCAAAAAGTCCTCAGATCTCATATTTGGACTTAAATACAATAAAAAAAAAAAAAAAAAAAGTCATTTGAAAAAAATGTGGCTTTAAGACGTATGGGCGGAAGTGACATTTTGACGTTGCTTCTGCCCTGCAGTGTCATGGACACGGGTGGGGGGCCATCTTCCCCTCACTCGTCTCCATGCACAGCTAGGGAAAGGATGTGATCGCCTCCACCGCTGACGACGGCTCCGGTAAGCGGCGGAGGGCATCTCTCGGCGAATTCGCCACAGAGACTACTTTTATCTTGTAGCTGACCTCCAGACGAAAACGGGGATACCGGGGTTATGGCAGCTAGCTGCTGCCATAACAACAATATCTGCCCCCAAAGTAGAGAAGTATATGTACATGCGGCGGTCGGCAAGTGGTTAATCACTACTGGGTTTTTTATTAAACAAAATGGGGAAAAAAAAAAAAAAAAGTTTCTAGTTTGTCATACAATTTTGCAAACAGGTCATTTTTCTCCTTCATTGATGTGCACAGATGAGGCAGCACTGGTGGGCACTGCTTAGCAGCAATGGGTCTGGAGTGTGCAGACCCAGTGTGCAGGAGGTCTTTCCTGCTATCTTTTGTAGAAAGCCCCATCCTTGCTGCCGATATAGATCTATCAAGGTTGACAGTTGCTGGCACCAGATAATGGTCACATAATGTCAATAGTTATTTTTAGCACAAAATGAGGATCAATATTAGGAACAAGAATTTCAAACCGTACAATGGTGTTTTTGAGCAGACAAATGCAAACAGAATGTAAAAAGCGTGATAACTCTTTGGCATCAAGATCCCACATTAGAATAGGACAGGCATGGGTTACTGCACTCTAATCCATATTGCTCTTTGTCCTACTTGAATGAAAAAGCCTGTCAGAGTACATGACTGCTAATGGTACATGTGACTAACTAGGATATATATACTGGGTCACTGTTACAGTCATATGCACTGTATGGCTTCTGTTTGAAAACAACTTTCCCCAGACAAAGCTTTACATTTTGTTAGTGGAACTGAAAACAAAAAAAGTATTCAAAGTCACAATAAGGATCTGTGTAAATGGCATCAGTCTGACAGGTTTCTGAGATCATTCACAATTTGACCTGCTGGTGGATCTCCTTCTGACCTGCATTTGAACTGCTGGAAACAGGTTTTGCATTCCATAAACTTGTTCGGGAAATCAAAACCTACCAGAAGCAAACAAAAGTCTGTCTACATCGGAACATTTCCGATGAACCAGTCTCAGACTGTCCATTGCTGTTACATTTCATTATTACAACTTTAATGTGATCATTGATAAACAAAGCTAGCTTTCTAAAGGCTCAAACACACGTACACGACCCACAACAGTATTTCTGTGGCTTGTACAGCCAAATGTTTACATTCAGGAAGCCTGTACAACTCAATGACTGTCTGCGGCTGTTCACCTGTAATTGCTCAACCACTTAAGGACCAAGCCTATTTTCACACTTGTTGTTTACAAGTTAAAATCCATTTTTTTTTTTTGCTAGAAAATTACTTAGAACCTCCCAAACATTTTTTTATTTTCAGAGCAGTGGTCATCAACCCTGTCCTCAGGGCCCACTAACAGGCCAGGTTTTATGTATTACCTTGGGGAGATGCAGACTAGAATACTGCAATCACTGAGCAGCAAATGATATCACCGGTGATGTATTTCAGTTATCTTGCAAACCTGGCCTGTTAGTGGGCCATGAGGACAGGGTTGAGGACCACTGCCCTAGAGAATAGAAAGGCAGTCATTGCAATATACTTTATGTCACACCGTATTTGCGCAGCGGTCTTACAAACGCAATTTGGGGGGGGGGGGGGGGGGTTATACTTTTTTTTTTTCTAAAAAAGTGTAAGAAAACATGAAAGTTAGCACATTTTTTTTTTCTATATTGTGAAAGATAATGTTACGCCAAGTAAATTGATACCAAACATGTCATGTTTCAAAATTGCGCCCACTTGTGGAATGGAGACAAACTTTGGCACTTGAAAATCTCCATAGGCAACGTTCAAAAAAAGTCTACAGGTTACCAGTTTTGAGTTTGAGGAGGTCTAGCACTAGAATTATTGCTCTCGCTCCAACATTTACGGCGATACCTCACATGTGTGGTTTGAACACCATTTCACATGTGGGCACAACTTACATATGCGTTCGCTTCTGCGCACGAGCATGGAGGAACAGGGCGCTTTAAATTTCTCTTTTTATTTCTTATTTTTACACTGTCCTTTTAAGAAAAAACATTTTGGATGACTTTTATTCCTATTACAAGGAATGTAAACATCCCTTGTAATAAAAAAAAAAAAAAAAAAAAAGCATGACAGGACCTCCTTAATGTGAGATCTGGGGTCAAAAAGACCTCAGATACCACATTTAAACTTAAAAAAAAAAAAAAACATTTTTTTTTTTTTTTTAAATGGTCCCTTTAAGGCCGGAAGTGATGTTTGATGTTGCTCCCATCCTCCAAGGGCATAAAGTCGAGTGGGGGGCTATCATTTCCTCACTCGACTTCCTGCCCATCAGGGGAATGCATCGGATTGTCTACGCGGTAAGCGGCGGAGACAAGACGTGGAGTGATTGGGATGGAGGGGGTTGGGGGAGATGGGAGGGCACCTCACCCACTGCCAATAGAAGCGATGTGGCAAATCCACCGCGGAGAACACTTATTTTAAAGCTGACCGCACGCCACTGAAGAAAATACCGGGGTTAGGGCAGCTATCTGCTACCATAACAACGGTATTTAACACCAAAGTAGCGACATATATCCACGGTGGGCGGTCCATAAGGGGTAAAGGACTTGCAAAGTCTTTTTTTTTTTTTTTTTTTTTAATCTTAATGCATTCTATGCATTAATATAAAAATCCTTCTGTGTGCAGAAGCCCCCCTCGGCCCCCCTCTTACCTGAGCCCATCTCTTAGCGTAGTCCACGAGTGTCTTGGCCATCCGGGACTCTCCCTCCCGATTGGCTGAGACACAGCAGCGGCGCCATTGGCTCCCACTGCTGTCAAAGTCAGCTAGTCAATTAGGAGAGAGAGGGGGTGGGGCTGAAACACAGCTCCGTGTGTGAATGGACACACAGAGCTGTGACTGGGCTCAGGTGCCCCTATAGCAAGCTGCTTGCTGTGGGGGCACTCAGCAGGAGTGGGGGGCCAGGAGCACCGAAGAGACACCCAAGAAGAGGAGGATCTGGGCTGCTCTGTGCAAATCCACTGCACAGAGGAGGAAAGTATAACATGGTCATTATTTTACAGATAAAAGAATATAAAAACGAGACTTTACAATCACTAACAGATCAAGCTGTCCAGAGTAAGTACAAGTTATAGGGTTGAGACAAACCATATAACACTGACAGAGGTAATTACAATGGTCAGCTTTTATTTACTTACAACCTTTAGGCTTCAAACTTTAGTGTTTAGAAGCTTTTGACTTTTTCTTTGCCAAAGCTCCTAAACGTAACTCGATAAAAGGCTGTGTGTCCATGTACACATAGGCTTTTAGCAGAGTTTAGGAGCTGGCACATTTAGGGGAGGTTAAACCTACCTCTCCTGAACACAGGAGAATCGCGTTTAGGATAGGAATGTTTTGACCACCAGCCGTGGGAAAACTCAAATTGCAGCAAAATCAGTTAGCGTTTTTGCCACATATTCCTGCAGCCAGGGTAGGCTAGTGTACATATAGCAGAATACCTAAAAATACAAAAAAAAAAAACAAAAAAAACCACAAACAAACCAAACACCTTTGTTGAAACTGCTTATGAAGTGTTAACTGAAGTTGAGCTTCAATTTGTTAGCCAGGTCCATCTAAAACTGCTAGTCTAAAGCCTGGTACACACAATGAGATTATCAGACAAATAATAGTCTGGTTTTTGTTGCATGCTAGTCTCGTATCGAAAATTAAGAGGTTGGTTACTCAACGTTTGAAAATTGTCATTACGACAGAATACAGCTTCGGAAGAGTTGTATTTCGAAGTGTTGAATTGTTTTGTAATGTATTCTTTTGTTTGCCAGCATGCGTAGTCTTGCTCTTGCGTTTTTTTCCCCAGACGAAAACTGTACTAATTAAAAACGAAATTTGGATGTTGTGTTCACTTACAATAAAAATTTTATGGCCTGCACCTTTAGGTTGTCCGAAAAGTCGGAATCCGCTGTCGAAAGCATCAACGATCAGATAAACGGCCGATCAGTCGTTGTACAAAGTTTTACTTCCAATTTTCTTAAAATGTCCTTAACATTTACACTACCCTCTCCCTAGACCGATAGTAGTGAAGACACCTTTGGACAGCAGTACTATCTCATCCAGAATACAGACAACCCAATACAGGAAATGTTACTGGCCAAAATTACCATGTGACATAAAAGGGGGGGGGGGCCCCATCATGGAAAGTACTCAATTGTTTTTGTTGCAAGTGCACCAGTTTGGCTACAATTACCAAGCATGTAAAAATCTATTAAAAAAGCCAATTAAAACTGACCACACAGTAAAATGAAAAGGTCTGATTAAAATATTAGTTACCCCTCAACCTAATCACTGTTGCCGACTTTGTTTCTCATCTCAACCTTTCTACTTCCTATTCCATGCACATTCTACAGTTAAATGAATCCATCAATTTTTGTAGTGTTCGGACACGCGCTTCTTTCTCAGATGGCCGAAGGCTAACCTCAAAAAACTACATGTACCAAGTATCCTCCGTGGGGTTTTCAGTAGTGCAGCATGTGGCTCATATCTAAACCACAAGTTTAAAAACCTGACGCTCTACTTGACGTGTTTCTTCTGTGATGTTTTCTAAGAAAACAATGGAGTATGGAAGCAGTCTCTTGATTTTGCCTGGAGTAGAGTGACATTGCCCTCACCTAGGCATCATAAGCAGAACTCCGCAATTAATGATGGGAGGAGGGGATCCATACAGATTTAGCAGAACTTGCATTTTTTCTGTAAGGCTTACTTTAAACAATAGCAGATAATGCCTCCTTGCACTTACAGTAAACTTCAATAATCTTCCACAGTATTCCACAAGCTGACCGAGCTCAAAGTTGCTCCTGAGTTCTATGCTATGTCAATCGCTGTCTATCTCCACTAAATCCCACAGCGCAATGGAGGGCAGATAACAGAGCTGAAGTTTACAATGTGGGAAAATAAGACTGGTCTTCAACTTCTAAAGTCACTGAAATGTAAACATTTCCAGGCTCTCTTTGGATGTTATTTCCTTTGACTATACATACACCAGAGGGTACTATTGGCTTAATAGATATACTAAAGTAGTAATGGGTGTACTTTAATTCTAAGAGCAGTACTCCTATCATACACAGGGACTTATCAGGAAAAAAGATTAGCGTATTCAGAGACTGTAAGCTCTCACCAGCAGGACCCTCCTAACCCTCATCTTGAATTGTATGGCATCTATAACCGCTCCCATTTGTTTTGTATAGTGCTGCACAAACTGTTGATACATATAGAGAAAGGTCCAAAGCCATTAGTAAACAGGTCAAAGCAGCCTCCATGATTAAAACGCGGTAAAACGCGTCGGAGGTGTGGATTTTCATGAAGCTGGCTGAGACTGCTTTCACCTGTTTGCTAATGGCTTTGCTAGGTGTGTTTGGGAACTCTCAATGCATATCCACAGTATGAGTTAGACGGACTCCCACCCATTGCACTAGATGAACTTACAGGAACTGGAGCGGAGACCTTAAAGTGGTTGTAAGCCCTTACATATATCCAGTGAAGTGACTGTCTTCAGGTGCTACACAGAGATTAAACAAATACTCCCTCATAAGTTGTACCTTTTTTATCTGCAGCTGTCTTTCCCTACAGCCAGACTTTATACAAGATCTCTGTAGATCTTGCTGCAGTTACATGAGCAAAAATAGCTTTGAGAGCTGATTGGAGGGAAGGGACACACCCTCCTTCATACAGCACACAGGAACAGAGTCGAGCCTATCAATCACAGACCGTCATTCCCTGGCACCATTTTTCTCTTGGTGTCAGGAAGACTTCTATGAAGTGACTCATGCTTATAGCAGAAAAACGAAGCAGTAGAGAGAACTTACACTTGGTGCTCTGGATAAGCATACACTATAGAAATATCTACTTTGTTCAGATTTCATGCCTGAGGTTTACAGCCACTTTAATTTTATGAGGTTAACTGTTGGTGCTATATAAATCCTGTAATATTAGGGGTCTAAAAACCACCAGTTGCTGAGATGCCAATGCTGTCTGCATCACACTAATCTGAAAAGACATACAGATTAAGGGTTCTGACTGCACTCCCTCTCCTGATCAGTATACCGGTTTCAGGTCAGTGGCTCAGAAGGTACTGAATCCACACAATGAGAATGTCAGCTTGGCTACCAGCATTTTCTGAATGAGGAGCTTTGTTTTTTTTTTTTTTTTTTTGTCATGAGAAAGGCCTCAGATGACAAAAAATAAATAAATAAAAAAAAAACCACACACACACACACACACACACACACACACACACACACACACACACACCCCTTTAAAAAGAAGCAGCTTAAAAATCAAACACCGTCTACCTCCTAAAAGAGGATCCTCAATTGTGACCCATTGAAAATGTTGGGATGTGTTTGTGAAAGGGAAAAAAAAAAAAAAAAAAAAAAAAAAAAAAAACATCCAACACTGGTCATTGATCTCATTCCATTTTCAAACCATCTTTTCTAGATTTTCCACTGGCAACTGCAAGAGCTAAAAACAGACTGCAGACTAATTGCAAATGGAATTTAAAATGATACCTGCTTTCCAATGACCACATTGTTCCAAAAATGCAGCATGCAACAGTTTTCTCCAGAAAAAGAAAGTAAGGTTAATCAGTATGTCAACAGGAAACACATTAGGACACCAAAAACCAAATTGTGATAAACAAAAAAAAAAAAAATAAAAAACTTACTCAAAGGCAAAGAAGAGTCCACTTGTGACCAGAATTAGGATCATGGTGAGGTAGAAAACTCCAGTTTGTCTGGCCATCATAATCCTGCCATTGCAGTAGAACTTGTTCCTGCCTGGAAAAACCTCCCATTTCCGCTTTACAGCAGCTTTCTTCTTTTTATGAGAAGATTCCATGGGTGAGCTTCCACGGGTGTTAATTTCACTGTATCCGCACTCTTTCATGGGCCCACCTCCTGGAGTCATCCGTTAATAGAAAAATTCCCAAGACAAAAAAAAAGGGGAGATCCTGGCCAGTAACAAAGGCATACAAACCGAGTAAAGGCAACTCCCAATAAAGCAGTTTTTAGTTAGAATAGACAAAGCTCCCGCAAAAAATAAGCCAGAATATGGATCACTAGGAATACATAAATTTCTTCTATATAGAGCCTTGATAAATTTCGCTTTCATGTAACCGTAAAGGTACTTGTGGCCTTTAGGGTAGATGATACCTGTATGTATTTTTCTCTACTTGTGTGGTATTTTGACATCTATCAAAAAAAAACAGGCAAAATGCAGGTGGTTTACGTAGGAAAGAAATCCAGCTTCTGGGGCTTAAGATGCAATGTGTTCCTTAGTCTGTTGCTTTGGATTTGCCGACAATATTTGTTCACAGCGGCATTCATATGAGCGGTGCAAAGGAAACTTTTTTCTCCTTCTCACAGCAGCCAATGGATGCTTGGGCCTCTCCAAAGATGCCTGCAGATACTGAACTGTTTCCCATATATTTTCACCATCACCACAATATGTTTGCAACTTGAACATAAAGCAGTAGAGGAATACTACAAAAATAAGCTTTAACTATAAGAGCATAAGCACAGAGCAAATCTTCTCATCCTTGTTTGTTCCCACATAATTTGCTGCAGGGAAATTTCTGGCTCCGTAAATAATTCACATATTAAGAAAATATCCCATCTTGTATTCCAGACTAGAGGCCAACAGCGAGCGGGAGGGTATTTATAGCAACGAAACTTGGAACAGCAGCTAAACCACCTTTCCCATGAGATCTGAAAGAGAAAAAAAAAAAAAAAAAAAAGTTTCTATTTAGGTTGCTTCCTGTTACACCATATTCTTCTCCCTTCCTTAACAACCAATGAAGAAGCAAGTCATTACATACTGGAGGAAACAGCAGAAAGAGTCCACTTGGAAAAGAACATCCGACTTAAGCACTGGTGACACTACAATTGTTCATATCCTTTCATCAATCCTTTGTGTCTCACAGACAAACAAGTGTTAGAAAACCTGATCATAGGACAGTCCATCTGTCAAAGACATCAACAATCATCCACACGGCTCACTACTCCTTTAATGATTGGTTCTGCTCTCCACACCGGATCAATCTGGCTTCTTCCAAGTGACAGAGGCATAAGCCGACCAGAACACCAACACATATATTTTGTCCTATAAAACAAAAAAACATTAAAAATCAAAACAGTACCATCTATTAGTAAAGGAAAACAACCAAACTATTTTTGAGACACTGGTTGGTGAGCTGGGCTGCATGGGTAGATTATACCCAGCAAACATCAGATATGCATGAAAACCCAATCAAAAACTATCAGGTTTACTGAAACAAATAAGTAACAATACTACCACCCCAAACTTACAAACAGTGGCTTCTTTATTCGGTCAACTACTTTAGCGAGAGTAAAAACAAAAAAAAATAAGAATAAAAAAAAGGTACTTAAAGAGGAACTTTAACCGACCTACTTCCATTGTATCTTTTTTTAATCCCCTATAAACGTTAAGTTATCCCGAAAACTTATACATCTATCTAATTCAACACTGTCCTGCTGAAATTTGCCACCTGATAGGTCAGGCACCACCAGCTTCCATACTTACATCAGAGGCCTCAATTTCTTTAGGTTCTTGCCGAAGGAAGCCACAGCCACCTCCTGATAACATGCATGCAGCAGAACTTATCAGGGGCAAGCCTAAGGATCCTAGAAGAGATAGCCACCCCCGATAACATGCGGGCACCAGGACACATCATCGGGGCAGCCCTAAGGATCCTAGAAGAGATAGCCACCCAAAATAACATGCGGACACCAGGACACATCATCAGGGGCAGCCCTAAGGATCCTGGAAGAAAAAGCCACCCCCGATAACATGAGGGCACCAGGACACATCATCAGGGGCAGCCCTAAGGATCCTGGAAGAGACAGCCACCCCCGATAACATGCGGGCACCAGGACACATCATCGGGGCAGCCCTAAGGATCCTGGAAGAAAAAGCCACCCCCGATAACATGAGGGCACCAGGACACAACATCAGGGGCAGCCCTAAGGATCCTGGAAGAGACAGCCACCCCCGATAACATGCGGGCACCAGGACACATCATCGGGGCAGCCCTAAGGATCCTAGAAGAGATAGCCACCCCAGATAACATGCATGCAGCAGGACATCATCAGGGGCAGCCCTAAGGATCCTGGAAGAGACAGCCACCCCGATAACATGCGGGCACCAGACACAACATCAGGGGCAGCCCTAAGGATCCTGGAAGAGACAGCCACCCCAGATAACATGCATGCACCAGGACACGTCATCAGGAGCAGCCCTAAGGATCCTGGAAGAGACAGCCACCCCCCCTGATAACATGCATGCACTAGGCTACGTCATCAGGGGAGGCTTAAAGGGGAGCTTCAGTCATGTGTGTGAAAATGAAAAGTCAGAAACTACAAAAACTGTAGCTGCGGACCGTTACTAAACAGACACTCACCTGCTGTGACTTCTTGTGGCTTCACAGCCGACTGACCACTGTACAAGCCGTGATCGGTCCAGGAAAGAGATCACCTAGGCGATCCATGTGGTAGTGGGAACCTGTCAAAACTGGGTATCCGCTACCATCACCCCCCCTCTCAAAAAATAAAATCCAAAAGTGTCACTGGCAGAGGAAGGAGAGAAAGTGGAACTACCCCTTTTGGGTGAAGTTCCACTTTAAGAATCCTGGAAGAGACAACAACCCTCCTGATAAAAGATATGTGCCAAGAAACATCATCAGGGGGCCAGCCACCCCTTAATAACACACAAACACTGGGTCGGCGGCTGCAAGATGCCAGAAGAGGAAGTCACCCCCCCCCCCCTTCAATAACACATACTCCAAGACAATGTAGGGACAGCCACCCCCTGATAACACACAACCCCAGGATATGTCATTAGAGGGGTAGCTATAAGAGTGTAGAAAAGAGAGCCACCTCCTATTGACACATCAGGGAGCCAGCTACAAGAACCCAGAAGAGGCATCTGTCCCCCTAACACACACACTGGGACACGCCATCAGGGGGCAGCTGCAACAACCCTGAGGAGGTAGCCAGCCCCCTGATAACACTGGGACCCATAATCAGGTGGGCAGCTGCAAGATCCTGGAAGAGACAGTCACCCCCCCATAACACATCATTAGGGGGCCAGCTGCAGGAACTGGGCTCCCCCCCAACACACTTGACCTGAGCCACCTCCCTAAAGACACATGGGGGGGGGGGGGGAATAAGACATAGGAGCTCATGTATTGTAGGGTACCCCGAAGCTTCCTGATAAGTGTGACATCTGTATCCTGGGGAGACATCATTCCGCCTAGATGAATTCCAGAGGTGCTGGGGGGGGGGGGGGGGTCCTGGAAAAGCAGTACTTGTAAGTAATGGGAGGAGAAGGAGAGGTGGGGCAGGGGTGCAATGAAGGGAAGTGTTGTTGGGGGGGGTCTTTTTCTGGAACACGAGCAGACTGTTGGGGGGGGGGGGGGGGCAGATTAGCTAGTTGGAGCCACAGGGCAGTCATCTAGTTTTTCTATGTGCAGTGTACGGGACTGGTGTGGAAGGGACACTCTGGCACAGGTAAGTGATGTGCAGTGACCGGTGTCAGTACAATAGAAGCATGGAGGGATCAGTCCAGGAAGTAGGGCTGCCATGGCACACAGGGAGATCACGTGACAGGTCTAGGGGAAGCCCCCTCCTCCAACTATCCGGCCACGGGGAACCTCCGCCGTACACAGGCCATTGTCAGAGGGGGAAGGACTAGGCCTCTTTTTACCCGCCGAGCCAGCGTCCCACATTACAGCACAAGGCTCTGAGCTCACCTCACTTCCCGGGGTGCCAGGCTCCGAGCTCCCGCTCTTCTCCTCCGCCTCCTACAGGCGACTGAGCTCCACAACACACCTACACAGGCAACGGCTGCAATCAGCGGCCCCGCCCACTGGAGGCGGCATGGGAGCTGCAGGATTTACGACCAACACCGTCACCGCCCTGGCCTGACCCGGAAGAACTACAACCCCCACAAGGCTGTGCGTACCCCTGCCTTGCTGGAACTGGGCTTTTCGTGGGTGGGGGGTGTGAACAGCGCGGCTCACCATGAACTACACTTCCCATAATGCTCTTCTCCGTCGTCACGTGACAGCGGGAGGAGCCAATAGGGCAGCGGTGAGGCAAGTGATATAGGTGGAGTCAGTGAACTCCGTGTTATCGGAGTTGTATGCGTGGAGAATTGTCTTGTCTCTCACTTGTGTCTTCATCCGGGGCTCGTTCTGCGGCATGAGAGAGCTGACTGTAAATGTAGGCAGACTGGAGAGATTTACTAAAACTGGAGCACACAGAATCTAGTGCAGCTGTACATAGAAACCAACCAGCTTCCAGGGTTTAGTTTAGTTCCCCCCCCCCCCCCCCTCATACTGGTGCTATTTGTCAAATCGCATGACAAGTCGCACCCTATTGTCGGCAATGGAACTGTTCAAATCGGTGACTTTGTGGTGCTGCACCGATTTGAAGAAAGGTTACTGCGCTATTTTTTTATTTGCGATTTCAGGTGCAACTTGCATAGACACCTGTGTGCATGGAGTTGCACAGATGTCAGCCAAGTCGCACTGACATGTAGTTGTGAAGTCGCAGGTTTTCAAGGTCAGATTCGGTGTGACCGGGGGCTTATTGAACAAGCTTAATTGGTTAGAAGCTGATTACTGTGCACTGCTCATTCTGTGTGCACTAGTTTTAGTAAATCTCTCCCACCGTGAGGCCACGGATGCTGTCATGTCTCGTTTAACCACTTCCCGTCCGCCGAATGACAGCTACAGCGCCATCATCCAGTTCTGGAAAGGCGTCCTATGATATTCTCCCTTGATCTCACCCGCTGCATTGCGCTCTGTGATCGATGTGTCCTTAGGATACAGCCGATCACAGATCAGGGTAATGGGCCAATCACAGTGGCCCTTTACCACGCGATTCGCTGTGTCTAATGACAGCTGATCACGATGTAAAAAGAAGCCTGTTATCAGCATTTCTTTCCTGACTGCCGGTTCACACAGGAGCAACGCGACTTGCAGGCCGACTCACAGAGGCGACCTGCACACGACTTCAGCGGCGACTTGCAAAATGACTTCTGTATAGAAGTCAATGCAAGTTGCCTGAAGTCGTACAGGAATCTTTTTCTAAGTCGGAGCGACTGTGTCACTCCTATTAGAACGGTTCCGTAGTACAGAACGGGACGCGACTTGTCAGGCGGCTAAATCACCTGACAAGTCGCCCCTATGTGAACCGGGGCTTACTGAGGCAAGGAGAGCCCATAACTGGCTTGTGTGAAAGGAACAGCTACACTGATAATCAGGCCATTGAATATTAGTGTCCTGATTATCAGTGCAGTCCCAACAGTGCCGCCAATCGGTGCCTCTTCATCATTTTTTTCAAAATATTTGGACTTTTTTTGTTTATTCAGAAAATTAAAAAAAAAAACAGTAAAAAAATTAAATAAAAGCTTTAATAAAGGTTTTGTAAAAAAAAACGTTTTTTTCAAAATTTTCATTTTTTTTGATTTAGCAAAAAAAAAAAAAAAAACAGTAAAAAAAAAATATAACAAAGCTTTTATAAATTTTTTTTTTTTTTTTTCTAGATTTATGGTCTTTTTTTGTTTAGAAAAAAAAAAGCCCAGTGGTGATTAAATACCACCAAAAGAAAGCTCTATCTGTGTGAACAAAATTATAAAAATGTCATATGGGTACAGTGTAGCATGACCACGCAATTGTCATTCAAAGTGTGGCAGTGCTGAAAGCTGAAAATTGGCCAGGACAGGAAGAAGGTAAAAGTGCCCAGTAGGCAAGTGGTGGGTGAGCCTTGGTAACCCCCTCTTTAAAGTTAATGTAAACCTGATTCATTAAATTTGAGCTGTGCACATATATCTGCAGTGTTTTGTTATCTTTCTTCAAAGCACTATGTCCTGTAGCTGTCTCCTGCTCTGTTCTTCTGTTATCAGCCTAATAGTTTAGCAGAGCCCTGAATGATTCAGTGATCAGCTCTGAAAGTATCTACCTATGAGGAGAGGGGGTGCGTGCCTTTCCTCCAATCAGCTGTCTTGACTGTATGCCCAGGCTTCACTGCAGGGCTAACCAGGAAGAGAAAATCTCTAACACGATCTGAACTTTCTAAACAGTATATAAAGCTGAAGACAGCAGATATACATGTAAAACATATGTGGGGAGATTTGTTTCATCTCTGTGTCTCACCTGCGGTAAAAACACAAATCCTCGTTCTGACAGGGGAGTAGAGACAGATCTGCTGTTTGCAGTAATTGCAAACAGCGATATGTCTCCTCCCCCTGTCAGTCCCATCCCCCCACAGTTCAAAACACTAACTAGGGAACACATTTAACCCCTTGATCGCCCCCTAGTTTTAACCCTTTCCCTGCTAGTGACATTCACACAGTAATCAGTGCATTTTTTATAGCACTGATCGCTGTATAAATGTCAACAGTCCCAAAAATGTGTCAAAAGTTTCCGATCTGTCCTCTGCAATGTCGCAGTACCGCTAAAAATCGCAGATCCCTGCCATTACTAGTAAAAAATAAATAAATAATAAAAATGCCATAAATCTATCCCCTATTTTGTAGACGCTATAACTTTTGTGCAAACCAATCAATATACACTTATTGGGATTTTTTTTACCAAAAATATGTAGAAGAATACATATTGGCCTAAACTGAGGAAAAAATTAGTTTTTTAAAAACATTTTTGGGATATTTATTAAAGAAAAAAGTAAAAAATATTGTTTTTTTTTTTTTTTTTTTTTCAAAATTGTCTCTCTTTTTTTGTTTATAGCGCAAACAATAAAAACCGCAGAGATGAGCAAATACCAAAAGCAAGCTCTATTTGTGGGGAAAAAAGGACGTATTTTGTTTGGGAACAACGTCGCACGACCGCGCAATTGTCAGTTAAAGCGACGCAGTGCCGTATCACAAAAAATGGCCTGGTCATTAAGGGGGCAAATCCTTCTGGGGCTGAAGTGGTTAAAGAGGAAGTAAACCCTGATGGGTTTTACTTCCTCTTTATTCGCCTGCAAAGTAAAAGCATAAGGGGCTAGTATGCATTGCATACTAGCCCATTATGTGCCACTTACCTGCAAACGAAGCCCGCAATGTCTCCGCTGGTGGCCGCGTCCATCTTCACCCCTCTACCTTCCGGGGCCATGGACTCTGGCTCTGTGACTAGCCGGAGTTGCGTTAAACAGGATAATTACCACCCCTCTAGGTGATCGGGTTCAAGCTTCCCGTCCTCCGCTGTGTGGATGATTGTGAGAGCCCCAGGTGCCGGCAATTGCTATTCCAATGGTATGTATGTGATGGAAAAATCTGGACAGCCGCACTCCGGATTGGAAAAGTGAAAAATAAAATCCTCTTTATTGAAAAAGTAATAACATGATTAAAATCCGTACATGGCTTTGTTGGGATAATGCAGCTTAACCGCTAACGCGTTTCACGCTCCCATAGAGCGCTTACTCATAGCTGGTTTGTACGAAAGTGATCACCACTTATATACACATAATTTATCTACCACATGACTACATATTGATTATCTGATTTGAAACAGCTGATCGTTAGTCTGTGTGGGATCTTTTTGGCATAGATGTAATTGGATGTGCGTCCTATAGTGGAATCACTAATGAAGACATGAATATATAAATGAAATGTATTCATATTGGCAAATGTCAACATATATAAATAATAAAAAATTCTATTCAAGGTTTTTGAAAAACATGTTTGTTATTTTTCAAAACCACAATAATGAGGTGGGTGCTGGAATTTGACGTTCAAACGTATAAATTATCATACGGATAGGTGCAAGTATGGGCAAACTATGTGAGCTGGTGGCTGCGGTATAATGTAAACGGTGTATAGGATAAGAATTGGAATTGGGTCTATATGCATGTGATAAAAAGATGTGCATCCAACACCACTATCAGTGTCTACAAGAAAAGACTAAATATGTGTGTATGGTGCATAAATATATGCAAAAATTTTTTTAACGACATAAAGATAAAAATAATGATGAAAAGCAATTCTTTATATGTGTGTGTATGTGTATATACATGATGATTTCAACTTTCAAAAAACGTGGTGACATATGTGAATTGGAAGCTGGGCAGAAAACTGGCGTCCTGTCGCAATAATGCGACCAAAAGTCTCCTGATTTACAGGAGTCTATGTGTGAATAAATGCTTTTGCTTCAATTCCTACATGTGTGAATATTATTCTTTGCAACATATAAAGGATTGTGAAACTTATCACTCTCTGATAACCCCGCCACTCCAGCTTCACAAAAGTGCTCATTTAAAACCTTGCATCACTCCGCATGGGATGCATTAATCCCAATCAGGTAACAACATTAACGTTGCTGAACGTCTTTCTTTGAAGCAATCACATCTCTCGATGAGTTGTCTTCAAGTGTATGGGCAGAACTATATGAGGTAGATAAAAATGGGACAAAATGCAGTGTTTATGCACCTGTCTCTATTCTTTCTATACATAGTATAATATTGGCAGTGACCATATGACAGGTTCTTCCAATATATGTGTTTATATCAATAGATAAGTAACAACCTCACTAAACCAATTACTATGTGAAATAAACAACTGGTCTACCTCTTTGAAGACCACAGCTCTTAAATCAACTCAAAACACATGGGAACCTTGCAAAAAAGGTAATGAACCATGTACACATGTGGTAAAAAAACATTTGTGCAAAGTTAGGCTAGCCATACACCATACAATTCTCCCGTGCAACTCCGGTCTAGATTCACCAAAACCATACAATAGGAGGCCAAACCCAAACACCCTCAACTTGTATGCAATCAGGCAGGCCCTTCAACCACACAGCTGAAGGCAAATCCAAAGAAAATTGAACAAGAAAATTGCATGGTGTATGGCCAGCCTAAAGCTGGCCATACACCATACAATTTTCCTGTTCAATTTTCTTTAGATTTACCTTCAACTATGTAGTACAAGGGCCTGCCTGATTGCATCCAAATTGAAAGTGTTTAGGTTTGACCTCCTATTATATGGTTTTGGTAAATCTAAAGGAAAGTTGAACAGGAAAATTGAATAGTGTATGGCCAGCCTTAGTGTTATGGTCTACCTGCAGCTACCATCAAACAATAATGTCTAATTAGAAACGAGATTCAAGTGACAGTGGATGCAAAAGATATAGTAAATTGTTTCTTTTAAATGAAAACATATATGCATATCACTAGTCATTTGCTCGTATGGATTGGAGTGTGTGTAGCCCAATAAAATGTATCGGTTACTGGGGATATGTGTAAAAAAGGGAACTGATATATTGATATGTGTCCCTATATGTTTTTTTTTTTTTTTTTTTTTTTTTTTGCTCCATCATCCACCAAAAAAGGGAATGTGGATGTGTAATCAAGGAAAAAGTTGGGAGGAAAGGGTTACAGATGTATTGCTCGGGGATATAGCTTCAATGTTGTTTTATTCATAGAAATGTGAAACGTCCCACTCAAAGTTTAACCCCCGTGGAATCCTGGTGTCTAACGAGAAAATCCAAAGGACTTCTCGTTTGCACAGTAACTGGAATCTGTCACCTCCTCTCACCGGTGTGATGATTTTCTCAATGCCCTGAATAGTTAAACTGGAAGTGTCTTTGTGGTGTGTATAAACCCAGTGCTTTGATACATTGGTTAAGATCTCTTTCTCAATGTTGTACAGGTGATCATGTAACCTGTCTCTGAGACGCCGTGTTGTGCGTCCAACATATTGTACCTGGCAACTGGTGCATGTGATAACATATACCACAAATTTGGTGTTACAATTAATAAACACGGGGATCGAGAATTCTTTTTGATTGCTGCATGATTTTATGAGTTGACCCGTTTTAATGTACCTGCAGTAATTACAAGTTTTTATTCCACACTTGAAATTACCTGTGAAATTGAGCCAATTGGATTTTGTTCGGTTGGTTGAGAACAAACTGGGAGACAGTGAACGTCCCAATGTGGGTGCTCTGCGGGATACAACCTTGATCCCTTTAGAAAGGATGTTACTATATATAGGGTCATTGTACAAAACATGAAGGTGTTTCATGATAATTTTCTTGATTGTATTAAATTCTGAGCTGTATGGAGTAGAGAATACCGGGATTCTAGGGGACATGTCCCTTCTCTGTTGAATGTTTCTAGCTGGTTTTTTCTTTACAAGTGAAGGTCTTGGGATGGATCTTACTGTGTTGAGTGCTTTTTGTATTGATGTTTCTTTATAGCCACGAGCTTTAAACCTGTTTGCCATGCTTTTGGCTTCAGCCTCAAAAGCATCAGGAGAGCTACATAGGCGATTTAACCTTAAAAACTGGCTATATGGAATGCCTCTGATGGTGTGTTTAGGGTGTGCAGAGTCAGCTCTAAGTAGAGTGTTGCCACTGAGAGGTTTTCTGTACAGACTGGATTGAATCGCATCACCGGACCCCACCAGTTGCACATCAAGGAATTCTATGGATCTGGATTGCAGATTTCCCGTAAATTTTAAGTTTAATGAATTGTCATTGAAATATGCCAGCCAGATATCCAAATTAGCTTCTCTATCTGATGTAATAAATAACAGGTCGTCTATAAAGCGACAGAAAAAGACCGTATCTTTGCGGCGGGGACTATTTGGTCCAAAGATGCGGGACCTCTCCCACCAGCCCATATAAATATTGGCCAGTGAGGGGGAAAATTTGGCTCCCATAGAGGCCCCGCATTTCTGGAGAAAATAGTCCCCATCAAACATAAAAAAATTGTTTGTTAAAAGGTACTCCAGGGCTTGTACAATGAACTCTTGTAAAATCAAAGAGAGTTTGCCTGTTTTTCTAAGAAAATAAGTGACTGCCTGGATCCCCAGATGATGTGGGATACTAGAGTACAAACTAGATACATCACAGCTGATCCATCTATAATTGTCTTCCCATTTAATGTCTTGCAGTTTGTTCAATAAATCGTTCGTGTCTTTTATGTAAGTGATGTCACTTCTGCACATGCGCGCACGGCATGGGCCCTATAGAAACGGCACATTCGTGCCCTATCTTTAGTGCGCATGCGCCAATGACGTTGGCGCAAGGGTATATGGTAAATATCTCTTGAACCGTGCAGGTTTAGGAGATATTTCCAGTACCTACAGGTAAGCCTTATTATAGGCTTACCTGTAAGCTATATTTTTTTATTGATCTAATGCAGGCATCACTAAATGGCGGACCGCGGTTCGGTTCTGGCCTATTAGCCATACTACCTGGACCGCAGCCTTGCCAAATAGTTGCCTGTGTGTCCACTAACCATGCTGACTATGACCCTTAGAACACCATCCCTACAGTCAAGCATGGAGGTGGAAACATAATTCTTTGGGGCTGTCTCTCTGCTAAAGGTACAGGCCAAAATTGAGGGGCCAATGGACATGGCCATGTATTGTAAATTCTTGGATAAGAACCTTCTTCCCTCAGCCAGAACATGAATATGTGTCGTGGATGGGTTTTCCAGCATGACAATGACCCAACACATACCGCCAAGGCAACAAAGGAGTGGCTCAAGAAGAAGCAAATTAAGGTCATGGAGTGGCCTAGCCAGTCTCCAGACCTTAATCCTATAGAAAATTTATGGAGGGAGCTGAAACTTTGAGTTGCCAAGAGACAGCCAAGAAACCTTAAGGATTTAGACAAGATCTGTAAAGAAGAGTGGACCAACTTTCCTCCTGAGATGTGCGCAAACCTGCAGGGGATCAAATAATTATTTTCCCCACTGTACGTGTTTGGGTATAGTTTTAGATTTTTCATGTCTCCAAGAATGGGATTTGCTGTTTTATTAGAACAGTTTTCTAATAGCCTAAAAATTCAATTATAATGTGCTATATAGTGGTTTATGAAGTAAGACAATAATTCAGATTTATGAGACAGGTTTATTTGAAGCAGTGATTTCTCAACACACTGAGTAATTCTTCTGAGCTATGTAAATATTATAGGTTATACATATGGTTTTCTCAAGCTCCGAACACCTTGGTGATAAAAAATGCAAACTGGGACAATGACAGATACTAATAATTGTTTAATTACAGTATATCAATGATTTGCAAGAATGTCTTATGCCCTGTACACATGATAGGAGTTTCCAATGGAAAATGTGTGATAGGACCTTGTTGTCGGAAATTCCGACCGTGTGTGGGCTCCATCACACATTTTCCATAGGAATTTCCGACACACAAAGTTTGAGAGCAGGCTATAAAATTTTCCGACAACAAAATCCATTGTCGTAAATTCCGATCGTGTGTACACAAATCCGACGCACAAAGTGCCACACATGCTCAGAATAAATAAAGAGATGAAAGCTATTGGCTACTGACCCGTTTATAGTCCCGACGTACGTGTTTTACGTCACCGCGTTCAGAACGATCAAATTTTCCGACAACTTTGTGTGACCGTGTGTATGCAAGACAAGTTTGAGCCAACATCCGTCGGAAAAAATCCTAGGATTTTGTTGTCGTAATGTCCGATCAATGTCCGACCTTGTGTACGGGGCATTAAAGGTAAATAGAGGTAACCCCAAATGAATGACATCTACAGTAGTTGGCGGCATATCATGAATAAAAAACTTTTTTCATGTTGCAAAGGTTAGTTTGTGTTTTATGATATATATATATATATATATATATATATATATATATATATATATATATATATATATGTTATCCACATGCACTCTTCTATGGAGCAAACTGGAAGAGACCTCTAATCTACTCGTTGCTGTTCTTACCTGAGTTTGCAATGTCCTGCATATTACTATACCACTCTATGCATAAGCTTTCTGGACATTATGTTAATTTGATATACTGTTTCTATATCAATTTTCAACCATTACAACAGTAAATCTTGGTTGTAGAGGCCTCAACTATGGTTTGTATGAACTATATGTTGTGTTTGTGTAAGCAGAAAATCTTTAATATAAAAGTATCTTGTAAAAAAAAAAACACTGTTTTCACCTTTCTTTCCTCCTTTTTGTACCCCAAGACTGCTGATCTTCTGCAGCCACCTCCTTCCTTTATGCATGCCCTCACAATGTTTTGCAGGGTGGGTTTCCTAATGGTGAGAATAGAGGACCATACCCGCATAATATATATTGAAACAGACTCTTGTATTCTCTGTCGAAAGCCAATGTGACAGGATGACATCACAGTAGCAGCATTTAAAGACAGTTTTCATAGTGTGCAAACTGCAGCAAATAAGATAGAACCCGTGACGTTTTCTGACTTGAGGACCTTCAGAATCATATACCGTAGCCATTTTTTTAACCCCAGCCTTATTGTCTCTTGCCCACCCCTTTCATTCATTGCATTTCAACCATGGAGAATTCAGTTGGAATTACCTAGGGCAGTCTGCAGGAATTTTGAGAGGAGTACTTAGGTAGGGTGCTGTGATGTTTTTAAAGCTACATACAGCACCCTGCTGCACCCCCCCCACCAGCAACAAACTGCCTGCATTGTATTGAGAAATACATAGACCAAGTAATGATGTCACTAGGAATAAAATAAGGTATGTCATAACAAAGCAAAGTTTTATTTGAAAATTTAACATGTTTTCATGAATGTTGTGCCGAGAGGGCAAATATAAGCAGAATAAACCTCAAGTTTGATAAATAAATATAAAAATCCCACACTATTATCAGTGCAATCAATAATACAGTATACCTGTATGTGTAAAACAAAATCACAAAACTGGTAGCTGCTCCAACCAAATCATGCAATCACCACACAACTATATCATATACTGTTTCTTTCAACAATAGTTTTCTTCTGGCCACTCTTCCATAAAGGCCAGATTTGTGGAGTGCATGACTAATAGTTGTCCTGTTGACAGATTTTCCCACCTGAGCTGTGGATCTCTGCAGCTCCTCCAGAGTTACCATGGGCTCCTGACTTCTTCTCTGATTAATGCTCTCCTTGCCCAGCCTGTCAGTTTAGGTGGATGACCATGTCTTGGTAGGTTTGCAGTTATTCCATATTCTTTCCATTTTTGGATGATGGATTGAACAGTGCTCCGTGAGATGTTCAAAGCTTGGGATATTTTTTTATAACCTAACCCTGCTTTAAACTTCTCCACAACTTAATCCCTGATCTGTCTGATGTGTTCCTTGGCCTTCATTTGTTCACTAAGGTTCTCTAACAAATCTCTGAGGGCTTCGGAGAACAGCTATATTTATACTGAGATTAAATTACAATCAGGTGGGCTCTATTTACTAATTAGGTGACTTCTGAAGACAATTGGTTCCACTAGATTTTAGTTAGGGGTATCAGAGTTAAGGGGACTGAATACAAATGCACAGGCACTTTTCAAATATTTATTTGTAAAAAATTTTGAAAACCATTTATCATTTCTTTATCATACATCATGGGACACAGAGCCTTAAGTAATTACTTAATGGGTTATAGGCCACCTTCAGGTGATGGACACTGGTAACATTGGTATACCCAATCCAGGAAGTTCACTCCCTATATATAAGGTGTTGGTCACGAGTGAAGATGTGCTCTGAGGAGCTCCAGGAGGGATCCATGCTGGATTTAAATAGCTTCCATAGACCAGATCCATCCAAAGTGCCACTGAGGCCAAAGTGGATGGTACCTGGGGCCTCATAACCGAAGCACAAGGTTTTGCTTGTAACGCCTCTCTTTGTAGGGCTGGACCCCGGGACCCAGGGTTTAGGTCTTGCTACATTACCTAAAGATTTCCTGGTGGGGTGCTTTTACAGGTCCAAGGGAGTGGAACCCCGTTTTAGGGGCCCGGTCCTTGAAGGTTTGCTAAACGCAGCCAGCCATGATGGGTGAGGGTTGGATTGTCTGTTAATTCAGCAAATCCTGCGGTGGGGATAAGGTAAGGGAAGAAACTTAGGTACTAAAAACACCTATGTAATCTTCTTTAAGGGAGAAAAATGTTGTCATGCCTTAATTCTCCACTAGAGGGAGTTTATGCACATACCTTAATCTGTTGTCTTCACTGTAAAACACAGTCAGTCTGTGTGTGGCCGCAGCAGCATGTACAAGGGGATTTTTCTCAGGTAAAAGAAATCTGCCAAATGCTTTTTTCTCCCACCTGAAGGGACCGGAGGGTTAGGGGAACATCAGCAGGTGTACCCCCCTTACATTACCCCCCCGCCGTGGGGGGTGCAGAGGTCCCGTGTTATTGTTATGGTTACTGCTATATGTTGTACTGTCGTTTTTTTGCCTGCTGCTAACAGGGCTCTGCCTCTGCCTCCCCCCCCCCCCCTTGTGTTGGGTCTGTAGACCTGAAAACTGCCACTCACGAGCATGGGAACATTTTAAAAAATGAAACAGGGGGGCGGGTTTACGAAGGGGGCAGGGCCTAGACACAGCACCGTGCAACGTCCACCAGGATGCACAGCAGACAATGTTAACACAGCTGTGACAGTCTCTCCTCGGCTCATGAGGAGGAAGCAGGCAGTCTTCACACAGGGACACAGGAGCTGTGGGACACGTGAGGGTTGCAACCTGGCATTTCCCGATACAGGAAGGACACTTTTTTCCCAGCACTAGGCTGAACTTTATAGCGACTTTTACTGTCATGACTATATATTTAGTGATTAAGTGCAATTGTATAGTGCCTCTGTTTTTGTACTTAGGACTATGCCTGCCAAAAAGACACCACAAAGACCAAAAAGGTACTAAAGGTTTCACCCCCAGGCGCTAGGATCTCGAGTCGCATTTCCACGCTGTTATCCTTGCCTGAATTACCAATTATGGCAAGCCAGGGTGAGCCATTGGAACAAATTGATGGTGCAACTGCTTCTCACATCCCAGCCCCTGTATACGTGACTGAAGATGTCCTTTCCTCCACCCTGCAGGGTCAGGAAGGAAGATTAGAGGCTATTAATCGCATCCTCCATTCAAATGGATAGGAAGCGTGCTAGATCCCCCTCCCCTACTTCAGAACCTTTGCAAGGGGAACAATGGGCACAGGATGAGGTGTTACCCTCAGGCGATCAGGATGAAAAACAAACTGATGATTCCTCTGCGGAGGAAACAACAGTAGATGAACCTTTTTCAGCCTCACAATCTGAGAAATTGCTGATGCAAACTCTTACAGAGATGGTGTGTTCCGCTTTCATGCTGCCCCTAACGGAGTCTCCTGAAAGCTCGGTTTCTTCCTTGGGTTCCTTAAAACCTTTGCAGCCTTTGCATGCGTTTCCTGTCCATTCATTACTAGAACAGCTTATTTTTGCTGAATGGGATCACCCGGATAAGCATTTTTCCCCTCCTAAGAGATTTGCAGTTCTCTATCCCATGGAGGAGAAATGCACCAAGAGATAGAAAGTACCATCAGTTGATGCTGCGATTTCCAGTGTGAATAAAAGCCTAACTTGTCCTGTAGACAATGCACAAATGCTGAAGGATCCAACAGATAAGAAGTTGGAATCCCTGTTAAAATCTACCTTTTCCTTGACAGGTGCCGTTACTCGGCCTGCAGTCGCTGCAATAGGCGTCTGTCAATCCCTAAAGGACCAATTTAGACAGGCCCTTAAAGAGGTTCCTGCGCAACAAGCCTGGGAATTGACTGAACTACCAAAAGCATTATGCTTTGCCATAGATGCCATTAAAGATTTTATTCACCAGGCGTCCCGCCTTACGCTTATGCTTGTACATATGTGTAGAATCCTGTGGTTAAAAAATTGGTCAGCCGAAGCACCATGTAAAAACCTCCTAACTGGGTTCCTTTTCATGGGGAGCGACTATTTGGAGAAGATTTGGACAAATATATCCAAACAATTTCTAGTGGGAAAATACTCTTTTGCCAGTCAAAAGAAAGTATAAACGCCCTTCATTTAAACGGGCTCTTTCCCCTGCGCCAGGGGCTTCTGCCTCTAGGCAGTGGTGACGGCCTCCGCTGTCAGACTCTAGAGGAAAACCTCAGGGTCAGACCCAGGCTCAAAAGAAGTCCTGGGGTTGGAAACCTGCAAAGCAGAATCCTAAAGCCTCATCTTGAAGAGGCAACCCCCCTCACCAAGGTGGGGGGAAGACTTCTGCAGTTTTCAGAAGTCTGGCAAGAGGAAATTCAGGACAGTTGGCTCATCTCCATGGTAACGCTGGGGTACAAGCTGGAATTTCTGGACTTTCCACCATCTCGTTTCCTGAGGTCAAGCATTTCCAAAGATCTAGAGAAAAGACAATCTCTGTTTCAGGCACTAGACCGTTTATTATCTCAAGGGGTGATTATACAGATCCCCACAAAAGAGCAAGGTTTGGGGTTTTATTCAAATCTTTTTATGGTACCAAAACCAAATGAAGATGTCAGACCCATTCTAGATCTAAAAAATCTAAATCAGTTCCTGAAGATCCGCTCCTTTCGCATGGAGACAATCAGGTCAGTAGTTTCTACCCTTCTAGGAGGAGAACTTCTGACATCGATCGACATCAGGGATGCATATCTACATGTCCCTATATTTCCCGCTCACCAAAAGTTTCTGCGGTTTGCGTTAGAACAGCAGCATTTCCAGTTTGTAGCCCTGCCCTTCGGGCTAGCCACAGCACCCTGGGTGTTCACAAAAATGCTGGCCCCACCTCTAGCCAGGTTAAGGGCACAGGGCATAACAGTCGTAGCGTACCTAGACAATCTATTGCTAATAGACCAGTCAGTGGCTCGTTTGGAGCAAAGCGTACAACCAGTTACCTGGAAAGTTCGGGTTGGATTCTCAACCTAAAGAAATCTTCCTTAATACCGCTAAAAAGACTGGAGTACTTGGGTCTGATCATAGACACAGCCCAGGAAAAGGTGTTCTTGCCACAGGAAAAGATCAACTCTATAAGAGAGCTGGTGCGGATGGTCAGGTCATAAGGCAATCCCTCCATTCGCCTTTGTATGAGGTTGCTAGGAACCATGGTGGCTTCATTCGAAGCACTTCCCCAGTTCCATTCAAGACTGTTGCAAAACAGTATCCTGTCTGCTTGGAACAAAACGATGCAAGCTTTAGACTTGCCAAGGGTGTCACAAAGCCTCAGTTGGTGGTTACTAACTCAGAATCTGATGAAAAGAAAATCCTTCAGACCAGTTATCTGGAAAGTGGTAATGACAGATGCCAGCCTTTCAGACTGGGGAGCAGTACTAGAAAAGACAACTGTCCAGGGACAGTGGTCAAGAGCCGAAAGAACCTTGCCCATCAATATCCTAGAGATTCAGGCAGTGCGTCTGGCTCTAAAGACCTGAACTTTCAGGTTACGGGATTGTCCTGTCAGGATCCAATCCGACAATGCCACAGCTGTGGCCTATATCAATCACTAAGGGTGCACCTAGACTCTCTCAGCGCAGAGAGAGACGAACCTATTCTAACTTGGGCAGAAAGGAATGTTCCATGCCTATTGGCAGTCTTCATTCCGGGAGTAGAGAATTGTCAGGCGGACTATTTGAGTCGCCAGCAGTTATTCCCAGGGGAATGGTCTCTTCACCCCGACATTTTTTGGGCTGTTTGCCAAAGATGGGGAACTCCGGACGTAGATCTTCTAGCGTCCAGGTTCAACATGAAGTTAATCAACTTTGTGGCCAGAACAAGGGATCCACTAGCTTGCGGGACAGATGCGTTGGTGTCCCCGTGGGATCAGTTCTCACTGATCTTTACATTCCCCCCTATTCAGTTGCTGCCTCGACTTCTTTGCAGGATCAAGCTGGAAAGAAAGCCAGTAATTCTGGTAGCACCAGCTTGGCCCAGAAGGTCATGGTATGCAGAAATCGTAAAGATGGCAGTAGAGGGTCCATGGTCCCTCCCACTATGGCCAGATCTGCTCTCACAGGGACCGATATTCCATCCTACCTTACAGTCTCTAAATTTAACAGCTTGGCTATTGAAACCCACGTTCTGAAGAAACATGGGCTTTCCGGGTCAGTTATCTCTACCCTGATTAGTGCAAGAAAGCCAGCTTCCAGAACTATATGTTATAGGGTCTAGATGGCTTATGTTTCCTGGTGTGAATCTAAGGGTTGGCACCCTCGGAGATATATCATAGGCAGAATTCTTGCCTTTCTACAATTAGAGGTAGAAATTAAATTGGCCTTGAGTACTATTAAAGGCCAAGTCTCAGCTTTATCGGTCCTATTTCAAAGACCACTTGCTAAACATTGTTTAGTCCGGGGTTTTATGCAAGGGGTGATGCGGCTTAATGCGCCAATCAAACCTCCCGTTTGTCTGTGTTACATAAACAGCCATTTGAACCATTTCTTGTAAAGAGCCATATTTGATTTTTTCATGAGGACGGAGTGGTGTTCGCCCTTGTCCAGACTTTTTGCCAGAAGTGATTTCAGGTTTTCACCTGAACCAAGATATTGTCCTGCCATAATTTTTTCCAAAACCATCTTCCAGGGAAAAAAAGTCACTACATTGTCTTGATGTGGTGAGAGCAGTGAAAATCTATTTAAAGGCAACTGCTCAGATTCGTATGACTGATGTCTTATTTATTCTGCCAGAGGGTCCTAAGAAAAGACAGGCAGCGTCGGAATCCACTGTCGCTAAGTGGATTTGGCAAGTTATAATTCAAACTTATAATTTAAGGGGTAAGATTCCCCCTTTTCAAGTTAAGGTGCACTCTACCAGGGCGGTTAGTGCTTCTTGGGCAGTGCGCCATCAGGCCTCCATGGCTCAGATCTATAAGGCCACAACTTGGTCTTCAGTGCATACATTCACAAAATTTTATCAGGTGGCTGTAAGGAGGTATGAGGATATCGCCTTCCGGCGCAGTGTGCTGCAGGCAGCAGTATAGGTCCTCAAGTCCGGGGGTACCCTCCGGGTTGTGTCCCCCTCCCCTCAAGTAGCATTGCTATGGGACGTCCCATTAAGTAATTACTTAAGGCTCTGTGTCCCATGATGTACGATAAAGAAAAAAGGGTTTTTATAACAGCTTACCTGTAAAATCCTTTTCTTAGAGTACATCAAGGGACAGAGAGGTCCCTCCTCTCTTTTTGGAATTTAAGGATTTTTGCTTTGCTACAAAAACTGATGTGCTCCTGGAAGGAGGGGTTATATAGGGAGTGAACTTCCTGGATTGGGTATACCAGTGTCCATTACCTGAAGGTGGCCTATAACCCATTAAGTAATTACTTAAGGCTCTGTGTCCCATGATGTACTCCAAGAAAAGGATTTTACAGGTAAGCTGTTATAAAAATTCTATTTTTCCTTCCACTTCACAATTATGTGGCACTTTGTGTTGGTCTATCACAACAAACCCCAATAAAATACATTTACATTTTTGATTATAATATGACAAAATGTGGAAAATTACAAATCATTCTTCAAAACAAACAAAATCATGTTTCATCAGTCCCATACACCAATCAATCTTCCTGTGCAATTTCCAGTGATACTGGCAGTGTTGCTGTGCTCCAAAGGACATAATCTTCGCGAAACCTAAAACATTGATGTGCCCATCACCACACCTTATAGGTGTCTCCTCACCTTTTTGGATGGACCCCACTATGCAAATGGAAGTCAAAAATGCTTTATATACAAATCAGAGAACATGCATCCAGATCTTCCTTAGCATGCGGTCTTCAGCCCAGCTCGTTCTATGCTTTATGGCATTGTTAAAACTGCCCACACTACAGCTAACAACAACATGCGTTGTTCTTAAGGCTCAGAGCGGGGAGCGGGTGGCAGGGTTGAGCCGCACTGTGCGTGTGCCCACAGGTGTACCACCATAGGTAGCAGCTTCCTATGGAAGTGCACAGAGAAGAGGTGCTGAGAGCACCGGTGGGGGTCTCCAAAAGATGAGGTTCAGGGCCACTCAATGCAACTCCATTGCACAGAGCAGATTAAGAGAACGTGTAGCCATGCCCCCATAGGGGTTGCTGGATGTAGTGGTTCACCTGTCACCAGGCATTCATCTCTCAGACACTCAGAGACACAGAACAATCCATAAGCTTTGTTTTTTGTTTTTATTGAGGGGACGATGTAGTGCAAATAGCTTGGGACTTCTATATACAATCCAGTATATACACTCCAGTCTTCTCTCCAGCACAAACTCTTGCTTAAGACCTCTTATCCTTCACTCCTCCAGCACTTCACTTGCTGCATTCACTTGCTGCATACTCCTCCAGCACCTCACAACATTCCATCCTCCACCTAGATTGAAAGGAACAAATAGTTTATTACCGTATGTATCAACCCTACTCTCTTTTGTTGGTTATTCTGTGAATTCAGAACAGGCCTGCTTGTGATGCTGAAACAGCTCGTTGCAGATGTTTCTTATGACTACCACTCAGATTCAAGCCTGCCTTGTGAGTTTTGAATGTGAAGTGTGATTCAGGAAACAGAGAAAGAGAGAGAGGATGGGGCACAGCACATGCCTCAGGAAGAAGGTGGTTTATGTGGCCTGTGGGTTCAGTTCGTTAGAAATTAAAGGGGAAATCCACTTTTGTTTAAAGAAAACATAATAATGTAAATAAAAGTGCTAGCCAAGCCATTTGTAATTGGATGCTGTTAAAATACCTTTCCATAACAGTTTAAAGCCACTTTAATTTCTAAAGCTGTTAAAACATTAAACATACTATGGCAACTTGGGGGCGCGCTATACACCAGAGATGTTATTTCCTGCTTGTGTGATTGGCGATTGATTTTCTCAGCCTTCTGCAGTGAGATATACACAAACATTTAGGCATCACCTGCAATAGGAATTACATTTTTGAGAAGATGCTCCCTAAGGGTTACACATTTCTAAAGGGATGCAGGCAATGCAACTTTCCTCGGAATACTGAGAGTGCAGCAGGAAACTATAATGGGTGCAGACTCTCCCAATCAGAAATTGGTCTTGAATGGAATTAGTGAATAAAGCTGACTATACACTGTAGATTTTTGAATAAATGTTCCTATGAATATTCCTATGACATTTTTTTTGTGCTTCAAAAGACTGGACAAATGTCATTCGAAAGTACTTTGTTTGCTTTGAACATTCGATTTTGGAATAAATGTAATTTCCCAAACCAAAACCACATACGTTGTTAGAAATTAGTTTGTTAAAGACAAATTTTCTATCCTGCTCCTTTGACAAACATCAATTTGCCCCATTAACGATTAGAAAATTGAACAAACAATTCTAAAACCCCAAATTTTGAATGAAATTCTATTAGCGTATAGCCAGCTTAGGGATATAGTAATGAAAGAAATGTTGAGCACACAGTAAGAGCAATTAAATGTAGAGCCAATGACACAAAAATCATTTCTGGGTTTAATGACACCTAAACAAGCTAAAGTTCATTAGGCTTGTTTTGCAGGAAAGGAGCTGATAACATTTCAAAGATTGTGGAAGAACCTAAATACTGTAGAAAAGTAAATGTAATTATGACAGCTAACAAGTTGACATGCAACTTGAGCAAAGCACCAAATAATCAGGCAAATGTCTCCTGGGGGTGGCTGGGTCTGGCTGTGTTCGTTCGTCCGTTTACTAGCAGAAGTTTCAAGGCAGTTGAAGGAGGAATGATTAACAGAAAACTGGGAGACACATCAGGGTCATAATCAGAATAGAATTAGGATTCACTAGACAAGTACTAAAGCTCACAAGGACCAGCAGGAACCTTTTCAGGAGAATGTCATTATATCTATAGGTACGTTATAGTGTTAATTCCCCTTTACAGAAAAAAAATGTAAAGGGTGAACTAACACTGAATCCCTATCCACCCACTCGTTCCCATCTGTACTTACCTCCGGGGTTACTGAGCTATCAGCACCACTGCAGTCGCTCCAGGGGTCCAGGGATTTGAAAATCCCCACTCTTCCCCATCAGTGCTTCCAGTACGGACTGGATGGATCGGTCAGTGCCGTCAATGTGACAAGGGTTGAAGGGAGGGTGTTTGGTGTTAGTTCACTATTACATTTTTTCTATAAAGGTGAACTGACCCTTTAAAGAAAAACTGAACTCTGGAAGCTGAGGCCAAACACATTAGGTATCGTGCAAAGGCCTAAGTCTCACCAGTATTGCCTATAGCCTCCCTGAAGCATATCTTTTCCCTATTACTAACTTACCATGCCTTCTTCTGCACCGTCTTGGCTATATTCCCATTCGCACACGTTCCTGGAAACAGAACTCATCAGTAGTGGGTGCTGTAGCGACTACCAGCTGATTACTAGAAACACCATAGATAAATGCACATATTCGCCAGCACACCAAGGATCCTCAAATTTAGTTCAAAGGCTTTTCTTGCAGAAAGATCACATCACAAGAACAAGTGTAACATTCCGGAGCCGCGTAGGACCCTTTTGTCAGGCATGTGATGACCTCACATGCCTGACAAAGGGTTCCTGAGTGGCTTGGAAATGTTGCACTTGTTCTTGTGATGTGATCTTTCTCCAAAAAAACCTTTGGACTACATTTGAAGATCCTTGGTGTGCTGGCGAATATGTGCATTTATTCTTCTGCACTGTGTGGAGGCAGCCATCTTGGCAGAGGCAGGGCTTTGCCTTCTCATTTTAATGCCTGCCGCAAGGAGAACAGTGAGGTGTGGTGACATCACCAAATCTCACTCCAAATCTTCTGAGACCACCAGTCAGAGGCACCAGTGCCTTAAAGCGGAGTTCCAGCTACAAACAATTTTTTTTTTAAAGTCATCAGCTACAAACACTGAAGCTGCTGACTTTTAATAAGGACAATTACCTGTCCAGGGAGCCCGTGATGTCGGCCCCACCGAGGCTGATCCGTCCATTGGATCAGGTGCAGGCGCTGCCATTCCAACCAAAAGGAAACCGGCAGTGGAGCCTTGCGGCTTCACTCCTGGTTTCCTACTGCGCATGCACAAGTCTCAGGGCACTTTGTGAATGGCCAGTTTGTCTTCTGGGACACACATAGGGCCCAGAAGACAGCGGGGGGGGGGGACTCGCCACACAAGAGGACATGACATCCTGCCCTGCAGCCCAGATAGAATGGAAGTACAGGCTGTACTCCAAAAAAAAGGTACTAAAGAAAAAAAAACTTTTTAAATATCCAAAAACGAGGGGTGGAGGGGCTGTCTTTCATTTAAGACCACCTCTCAAAAGTGGGTGGAACTCCGCTTTAAATCTCAGATGTACAGTTATGATACTCTGAGCAAAGAACATACTAGGAAGTGCACTGCTATTTTTCAAGAGGATGTTCCAGACAAAAGGTAGATCTTTTAGGCTAGGTATGGATGCATCGCTAAATTGCCGCACCTCTGAAAAGAAATCCATGTTTAGATCGCTTATCATAGGTGTTTGAGAGGTGGGGGAGGAGGTGATATGATGTCTTCTCGCTGCCTGTTTTAACCACGTAAATACTTGTGGTGTGTCCTCATTTGCTTAAGGGCGTCGAGTTCAGTGGTGGTGCAGCCTGCTGAACGTGACACAGGGGATGATTTTAGCTGAAAGCATGAAGCACAGCATCATGACCACAGCATGAGAACACCCCATCCGCTGTCTTTGCAGCTTAAGGGAGGTGGTTGGGCGGCCCTAAAAATGCAGCTTTATTCTCCAACCACAAGCCTTAAGCCCTGTACACACGGGCTGAATGCTGGGTGGCATTTCTGTGTGTACTGCACCCGGTCCGACAGAGGGGGCATGACCAAAAAAGGTCTGCCAATTTGTTCCCAAGCCAATGGCTGAGAACGCTGACTGGTGTGTTCTGGCGTGGGTGGGGGGCATCCCCCTGTCAGAACACAATAGAACAGCAGGGGGGATCGCTGCACCAACATTGGATTGTTAGTACAGTGGCCCCAACCTGAACTAGCATTTTATTTTTTCATTCAGCATGCTGAGTTGAACAATAAAAAACTAGCAGTGTGTACTAGGCTTGAACGAGCCCTTAGGGCAGTGGTTCACAACCTCAGTCCTCAAGTACCAACGGGCCATGTTTTGGGAACTTCCCTTAGATAAGATAGTTCTTATTAATACCATGTCATTGATATTGATTTAAAGCAGCTGTGCAAAGTAAAAGAAAACCCGAAAACATGGCCCGTTGGAGGTACTTGAGGACTGAGGTTGAGAACCACTGCCTTAGGGTACTGCTTAGGCACAGTAAACACTGCTAGATGTTGCCTATAGCTTAACAAATTTTCACTTTTTGAGGTGCGGTCCACTTAAAAATTTGAAGCATGAAACCCATTATATGTTGCAAATATATACTCCTAATTTTCCTATAAAGAATGTACCATGCATGACACAACTGAAATTGCAAAATAGGTCCTGGCACTGCATTTCCCCAATACAGCAGATTCAAAAGTAGAAAAAAAAAAGGAGCTGCACAGACTTATGCCGCATACACGCAATCGGATTTGCCGACAACAAAATCCATGTTTTTTTTCCGGCGGATGTAGGCTCAAACTTGTCTTGCATACACACGGTCACACAAATCTTGTCGGAAATTTCGAACGTCAAAAACGCGGTGACGTACAACACGTACGACGAGCCGAGAGAAATTAAGTTCAATAGCCAGTGCGGCTCTTCTGCTTGATTCCGAGCACGCGTGGAATTTTGTGCGTCGGAATTGTGTACACACAATCGAAATTTCCGACAACGGATTTTGTTGTTGGAAAATTTGAGATCCAGATTTTGTTTGGCGGAAATTCCGACGGAAAATGTCCAATGGAGCCTACACATGGTCGGAATTTCCGACAACAAGCTCCCATCGAACATTTCCCGTCGGAAAATCCGATCGTGTGTACATTGCATAACACTCATAAAATGGTGATAATGCAAGACAACATACAAATTAGCTGACACCCTGTAATAAAAGGGGTACTTGTGGTATGCAAATCATGTAGAAATGGTGATGAAACCTTTCAAAGTACTGCTAGGGAGAAAAAGAAATAATACATGAAGAAAAAATGACAATTGGATGAAAATAATTTACTAAACTCGAATGTTATGGTGAATGCGGAGGCAGCTAGCTCTGCATCAAGTTATTTCAATAGTGGGGGAGGGGCCTCAATTTCTGGTTCTTGATAGTCCGATAACAAGTGGTAAAATGGTTCTTGGCACTGTTCCAATATTTGGAGTAAAGGCAGGTTACCAAATGGTGGGAGTTTCTTGTTTAAAGAAATAAAGTCAGATTTATCCTCCCAGTCCTGTTATGTATAACATCTGTATGTAAAACAAAAGACGAGAATTGCAAGGCCATCAGATAACATTAAAAGTGACACTAAACAAGTTCCCTATTCGCCAAAAATAATCCATACACATCCACAATAACCCTTTAATATATTTTTCAGGAATTTCTAATGCCGCGTACACACGACCGGACTTTCTGGCAGACTAGGTCCGACGCTCTATCCGACGGACTTTTGACAGACTTTCCTAATGAACGGACTTGCCTACACACGATCACACCAAAGTCCGACGGATTGGTACGTGATGACGTACGACCAGGACTAAAATAAGGAAGTTGATAGCCAGTAGCCAATAGCTGCCCTAGCGTCGGTTTTAGTCCGTCGGACTAGCATACAGACGAGCGGATTTTTCGACCGGACTCGAGTCCATCGGAAAGATTTGAAACACGTTTTATTTCTAGATTCGTCTGACTTTAGGGAAAAAAAAAAGTCCGCTGGAGCCCACACATCGAATTGTCCATCGGAGTCCGGTCCGCCGGACCAAGTCTGCTCGTGTGTACGCGGCATTAGTGTGTTTTTCTGCCTCCTTGCAATGTCCTCCCAAAGAGCTCCCAAACCTCTCCTCTTTCTCTGCACTGCCATTTGTTTGGAACGAGCAGAGCACATTAGTTGTGGTCATCTGCACTGCGATATACACACTACAAATCCCATAGTCCCTAGTCCACCTCAGGAGTGAGGATGAGAGAGAGAGAATGGCTACATTCCTACAAACAGAGGGACCATGGAGATCGAAAGTAGCCACCATCCAACAAGGAAGATAGAGATTCATAGGAGGCTGAGAGCAATAGAAGGTACTTTTAGAGTTAAAGAGATACTAAACACACACTGTTCAATGTACTTTTTCCCTTCTCTTTATGCATATAGATGATGGCACTGTATTTATTAACCACTTGCCGACCGGCTCATGCCGATATACATCAGCAAAGTGGCACGGGTGCTCAAAACGACGTACCCGTACGTCACTCCGTCATCGGCAGCTAGTGGGCGTGTGCCCACGGGTACATGGACCTCAATGTCCGCCGGTGGCCCACGATTGTGGCACGGAGAGGCAGAACGTGGGAAAAGGACGTCAATTTTGTTTGGGTACAAGGTCGCACGACCGCGCAATTGTCAGTTAAAGTGACGCAGTGCTGTATCGCAAAAAAGGGCTTGGTCAGGAAGGAGGTAAATCTTTCCGAGGCTGAAGTGGTTCAAAAACATAGCTTTGTTCATAATCGATATACAGCTGTCATGTGACCCAGCTCTTTCCCAGCCAATCTGCAGGAAAACACCAGAGGGAGGAGCTTGTAGTCCTCTAGTGCCGGTCACATGTTCAAAAGAAAAACAGCTTTTAAAAGCTTAGTTAGTTTTCTAGAATTGCCAAGCCGCTTTGTGTATTCACAGTGACTCAATGCTCCATTGTTAGTTCTACAAGCTCAACTGCTAGACCTTTGTGTTAATGCACATACATAACCAAATCTTTACCATGTTAACAGGGGAATTTCTAAGTTAAATAGGTTAACTACTATAAAGAAGGTCAACTCAAACAATGCAATTCACAACATTTTTATTTCGAGAGCTTACTATGAGCTTCACATGTGTTTCAAGTCAAACAAGCCTATCTGATTCACTGAAAATATACTTGTTACATATAGTAAGTAGAATATATTTTTAAAATTCATAATTCATACAGTTTTAGTATTTTAGTAGTGACATACTAATGCCAATTTACCAAGCTGTGTGAGTTATTTTACATTAATTCTCCATATTATCTCAAAATAGTTTTCCAAAGTGTTCAATTCACGAATAGAAATATTGCATATTCCATGTAAAATTACCATTTAACTCTTGAAAACCATTGCTTCTCATGAATTGTTATTTTATTCCTCCTTTTGAGGGGCAGACATATACCATACAGCTTATTATATTTCTGCGATGAAACAGGAGGCCAGGCGGGAAATCAAGGAGGTGAGGAAAATCTGCAAATTCACTGTAGCCAGTCATCTTCACCTATCCCTTCTCAAGCTGGTAATAGCACTAAATTGCTTGATTGACCTACTTGATGATGCCCATACCTACATAATTCTGGCACTGCTGTTAACAGAAACTGAGGTCTGAGGTCCACAGTGCTCCATTTACTCTTTTCACTTTACCACTGACACCAATAATGACACCTGAGTTGACCACTGACCACCAATATAAGAAGGCACAACTCCACTACCCATCAATGTAATAGATGTACTCCTCCACTGACCACAATTCTAAGATTGCAACATAATAAAAATAAAAGCCAAATCCAGGATATGAGCAAAGCCCCTCCCATCCCATTCTAACTAAATACTGGTATGAAAGAAAAAAAATATCCAAAATATCCATTTTACTTATCTGAAGCTCCAGTCATATGACTATGCCAGCCCAATCCTTTTATCTTCTATAGTAAGGAAGCTGACAGACTCAGAGAGGCATGGAGGCATTGAGGGCCGGATAGGGACAGCAAAAGGGCTGGATGTGGCCCTGGGGCTGCAGTTTGCCCAGGTCTGCGCCAGACGGAGCAAATCATAGGTCGTCCAGCAAGAATATATATGTACGGTGGTCAAGATGGTGTCACAGTATTAAATCTAAAGACTAAATACAAAAAAGACTATAAAATACCAAAAATGTATCGCCCAGTAGGCTTATTTGGATTAATACAGTATTAAATCTAAAGACTAAATACAAAAAAGACTATAAAATACCAAAAATGTATCGCCCAGTAGGCTTATTTGGATTAATACAGATGTATTTCTAAGAAATGTGTTGAGTTCAATGCTGCCTATCTGATACCCATAACGGGTGATAAGGCAAAATGACTGTTATTGGATCACTAGAGTTATTTGATGGGTTGTAATGTATAATTGTGCAAATAAAGAACAATTTGATTTTAAGTAAAAGTGTTGAATTAATGGAGTGCCTCAAAAGTCCAACAATTTTGCTGAACCATACTGTCAAACCATCAAATGGCTGGTGTCATAACTGATCACATGTGCCACCCCATGGCAGTTGCAAAACAGAACAGAACCAGCTTCCTTGGCTGTAAAGGATAGGAGGGTTTAGGGGTCTCAAACTGGCGGCCCTCCAGCTCTTACAAAACTACAAGTCCCATGAGGCATTGCAAGGCTGACAGTTACGAATATGACTCCCACAGGTAGAGGCATGATGGGACTTGTAGTTTTGCAACAGCTGGAGGGCCGCCAGTTTGAGACCCCTGGTAATTCTACTTTAACCTCCCTGGCGGTAATCCCGAGTATGGCTCGGGGTTAATATTCAGTACCAAAAGCGGCAACCCCAAGCCAAACTCGGGATTACACCGCAGTATCCACGTACAGGTACTTACCTTGTCCCTAGGATCCTGCAATGTACTCCCGCTATGTCCTCTGGCCGGATCCTCCGCCCGATGCCACTGTATTCCATGTTCTGTTCCCTGTGAGCGTTGCGAAGCATGGGGACGGAACCTGGCGGCAAATTCAAAAAGTACAAAACATAACACAATACATTGTAATCTTATAGGATTACCTCTCTGTATCAAATCATTTGACCTCACTTTTGTCCCTAGTGCTTTGTCCAGTGCCCTGCCTAAACTTTCACCATTCTTTCTGCCTAGAAACTTGATAACGTCCATGGCATCCAAAAAGCATCCCTCTAGGTCAAAAGTGGTTTTAGATCAGCTAGAAAACAGCGATAGTGAATTAGAATCACTTACAGAATTGAGCGATAGTGATTCATGGGGAAATTCGTTATCAACACTGAAAGTGGCGACTGCGATGATTCTGCCACTGAACTCAGTGATGTGTGAACTTGGTGCTCGATTGACTGTGGTACAGATCACGCAGCGCCCCCAAGATTCCCATCTACTGGAGCATCTGGTATGAAAGTAGACGTTAAAGACAACAACCCCTTGGCATACTTACAACTATTACTGACCGACGAGGTTATTGAAAAAATAGTTACTGAGACAAACCGGTACCAAGAGCAACAATTGGCTACTACGCATCGTAAGTTTCCAAGAAGCAGAACCTTGGAACCAGTGACCAAAGATGACATTTGGAAATTTCTGAGCCTAATAATACTTCAGGGAGTGGTGGGGAAACTCCTGCAGAAGTGGTATTGGACAACTAATGAATTACTTACTTCCATTCTTTGGCACGGTCATGTCAGAGTACAGATATTCCTTGTTCTTGAAATATTTACACTTTGAAAACAACAAAGAATTTGATGAAACTACTCATCCTGCACCAAAACTAAAGAAAATTTGGAAAGTATCTCAAATGATTCTAAAGAATTTCCAACGGAGCTATGTGCCAGAAAGAGATATAAGCATAGATGAAAGTCTAATGGCCTACAAAGGGAAGAAAGGCTCAGCTGGGTACAATGCACTGCATTAAAGAGAGGACAATTTAGTGTAAAATCCTACATGCTATGCAAATCGTTAACTGTCTACATTTGCAATTCAGTTTCTATACACTGGAAAAGGAACAAAATCCAATCCAAAATACAGAAACTATGACATGGCAACATCTTCCGTTCTTTCACTCATCGAGCCATTGCTAAATCAGGGCGATTGCGTAACAACCAACAACTTTTATACATCTCCTAAACTTTATGAGTTTCTTCTGCAAAACAAAACAGATGCCTATGGAACCATTGGGGCTAACTGGCGCGACATGCCAATGTTTGGCAAAAAGAAGCTGAAGGCTGGAGAAATGGCTTCCTGGCAGAAAGGCAAAATGATAGCACTGCGATTTAACATGAAAATGTATCACAACACAGAGTGGTACTGTGGATACATACTGTGAATACATAGCCAGTAGACAATTGCCACAGTATTACTGTGCCTAAAAAGTCCAAAGTCCCCTCTCATTATCTTTAGATAGCACTGCGATGGCGTGACAAGAAAGATGTGTGCCTAACGAGTACAGTTCATAATACCTCCACTGTTATGGTATGCACAAAAGGTGGGAAAGAAATCATGAAGCCACAAGTAGTGATATACTACAATAACACCATGGGAGGTGTCGACAGAGCTGACCAAGCAATGACATTCTACCCAGCAATGAGGAAACAGCAAAAGAAGTACTACAAGAAGATCTTCAGGCAACTTCTTGAGCAATGCTTGTGGAATGCCTACATTCTGCTAAAAAAAAAAAAAAAAGAGTATCAAGCCCGTGATTCATTCTGACTTCATTTGGAAAGTTGCCAAATGGATCTTTGTGAACCACCAAACACCATCAATGACTGCGAATAGAGCTGGACGTCGTGCTTTTGGCATTGTCAACCTGGAACGCCTGGCTGGTCGTTACTTCATGGACTACATCCCACCAACCGAGAAAAAGTCAGCACCTACAAGGATGTGAGTGATTTGTTGCTCAAAGTGAGATGACAGTGGAAAGAAAATCCGAAGGGAAACCAGGTTCCATTGTCCTGTTTGTGACGTCAGACTTTGTGCAATCCCATGTTTTAAAATTTATCATACCCGGGATGTTTACTAAACCAATATGCAGTGTCTAGTATCACAGTGACTAGTAATATTCCACCCTTGTTTGGACAAATTTCAGTGTTTTTGATTTGATTACATTATTGAATTAAAAATTTTTAAGTTATTTATTATATTATAAATGTATGATTTTGTGTTTCAAACATTATCATACCCAGGATGTCTACTAGAATCTTGTTTGGACAGATTTAAGTGAGTTATTCCTAAGAATTACAGGCCTACAATATAAAACAACAAAATTCCATGCAAAACAATGTACCGCTTTGACATTTAGAAATCAGACATTATCAGGCCGCCAGGGAGGTTAAGGCTGTCAGCAGATCGGCTTCTACAAAATCAGCAGTGCCTAAAAATGCTTAAAAATGGAGAGCAACTGAGCATGTGCACAGCATGATGAGACAGCGTATTACTGGATTGTACACAGTATAGACACTTATTTTTATTGTTTTACATAGCTATACCTGCAAAAGGGAACAGCCTGAAGTGATCTAGCAGGACTTAATTTTCTGAATAAAGTTCCACTTTAATGATTATCCTGCTGCAGGCAGAACAAGACACATCGAGCTGTGTCTTGGCTCCGCCACCACTCTCTCCTCATTGGCTCACTGGCTGTGATTGACAATGGCTCCTGCTGCTGTCTCAGCCAATGAGGAGAAAGAGACCCAGGACAGCCGAGGCTCCTGTGCACATCACTGGATCCAGAGGGGGCTTTGGGGGGGGAGCTGTGGGGTGAGCAGCACACAGAAGGTTTTTTTACCTTCATGCATAGAATGCATGAAGGTAAAAAAAACCTTCAACGTTTACAACCACTTTAATCTCCCCAGCAGAGGAGACAGGGGTTCTACCCCTTGCCCACTCTATTAAAAGAAAAATAAATTGGCTTTAATTTTGGGTAATTTAATTCATACCATTCATCAACTGAAAAATTGTAATGCAGCTTTGGCCATACTATGATTGAATGTTACATAGTAATCGTTTTGACAATAAAGTGACATAAAAATGTGATCATAAGACTTGTGTGACTATAAAAAATGATGTGACAGCACAAAAAGATGACCATAGAGAGTAATGAAATTCATAAACTCCTTGGGAGGTATGTGATAGAGTCCATAAATAAACATACAAAAAAAGCAAGTCCAGTGAGGAAGGATCACACACCCAAGTTGCATCCACCTTAACCACTTGCTTACTGGGCACTTAAACCCCCCTCCTATCCAGACCAATTTTCAGCTTTCAGTGCTCTCACACTTCGAATGGCAATTAGTCATGCAACACTGTACCCAAATGATTTTTTTGTACTTTTTTCATAGAGCTTTCTTTTGGTGGTATTTGATCACCTCTGGGTTTTTTATTTTTTGCGCTATAAATGAAAAAAAAGACCAAAAGTTTTGAAAAAAAAACAAATTTTTGTTAATTTCTGTGATAAAATTTTGCAAATTAGTAATTTTTCTTCATAAAATTCTGGCCACAATTTATAATACTACATATCTTTGGTAATAACCAAAAATTAGTGGAAATTATTTGGTCTGTGTGAAAGTTTTAGAGTCTACAAGCTATGGTGCAAATCATAAAAAATTAGCACATCTGATGTACCGGTGGCCTATCTCACATCTTGAGACCCTAACAAGCCAGGAAAGTACAAATGCCCCCCAAATAATGCTTTTTTGGAAAGTAGACATTTCAATGTATTTAGTTAGAGGCATGGTGAGTTATTTGAAGTTGTAATTTTTTTCCCACAATTCTTTGCAAAAATAAGATTTTTTTTTTCCCACAAAATTGTCATTGTAATAGCTTATTTCTCTCACATGGCATGTGTATACCACAAATGAAACCCCAAAATACATTCTGCTACTCCTCCTGAGTATAGCGATACCACATGTGTGGGACTTTTTCACTGCCTGGCCACATACAGAAGCCCAACATGCAGGGAGCCCCACCAGGTGTTCTAGAAGCATAAATTACACATCACATTTCTCAACCACCTATTACACTTTTGAAGGCCCTGGAGCACCAGGACAATGGAAACACCCACAAAATGACCCCATTTTGGAAAGCTAACACCCTAACGTATAATCTATGAGGCATAATAATGAGTCTTTTGAACGGTTCATTTTTTTCCAGAAGTTTTTGGAAAATGTGGAAGAAAAATGAAACCACATTTTTTTTTTTTTTTTTTTTTTTTTTTACACAAAGTTGTCCGTTTATAAGATATCTCCAACACATAGCATTTAGATAGCAAAAATGACACCCCAAAATACATTCTGCTACTCCTCCTGAGTATGGCGATACCACATGTGTGAGACTTCTACACAGCCTGGCCATATACAGAGATCCAACATGCAAGGAACACCGTCAGGTGTTCCAGGGACACATAATATGTACATACCAAGAATTACATCCCAAAAAACATTATGCTGAGCAAAGCATAAACAAAAGTTTACATGTGGTTGTAGTAGCACAGTTGTACACAGGAGGATAGCACTGGTCCAGGCAGCAGGCAGGGACTTGGTCAGCAACGGTGAACACAATTGTCCAGGCAGCAGGCAGGAACACTGTCCATAGTCAGTACAGGCAGCAGGCAGGGTTACTGTCCATATAAAGTCCAGGGTCAGTGCAGGCAGAGATATTGTCAGCAGTGCCAAAAATATTGGTCCTGGTAGTAGGCAGGTCCATGTGGTGTGCTCAGTGCGACAGGCAGAGGCATGACGGCAGTAAGTCCTACAGGCAGAAGTAGGGCCTCGTTCAGGACAGAATGGGGACAGGGGTATCGGCTTCTACCACCCAAATCTCTTTGAAGCCTCCGAGTCTCCAGACCTTAATCTAGGATTGAGAAAACAAAAAAAATTGTTTTCTTCATCCAGAAAAACAATTCTGGAGCCCCTCACATATGTGAGACCCCTGTGTTGAATCCCACTAGTCCAGTAGCAGGGTACAAGATCAGTCCATGAGGCAGGCAAAAAACATGGTCAAACAGTCCAAGGTCAGTTCCAGATCAGGCAGAGGTATGTGCAGAATCGTTAGGCAGAAGCATGGTCAAATAACAGTCCAGGGTCAGTTCCAGATCAGGCAGAGGTATGTACAGAATCGGCAGACAGAAGCATGGTCGAATAACAAGCCAGGGTCAGTTACAGAGCAGGCAGTGGCATAAGGGGTGTGAGGGTAAATTGCAAGAACTGAGGCTTACGTTTACCATACTTCACTAATAATTTACTGAAGTATGGTAACGGCGAAAACATTCACCTATGCAGAGGCCTGGTTCGGAAGGTCATTGTGCACAATAAAAAGATGTGTCTCTTCTGAATCCTGCTCTGGTATACACTTTACATTTTTTTTGCCGTCGTTGCCCTGTTGGTTTGGGAGGGATTTTATCGGGAAAGTGGCGTTCGGAGAGTCGACTTAGAACATCTGATCGGATATTTTCTGGTGGGCCATTTGGGAATATAAGGGCAGTGAAAACTTCCTCCTGGTAGCCAAGGAAGCGTTTGGGGTTTTGGGTGGAGTTATGATAAATGACATATGAATTGTATATGGCCAATTGAAAAAAATAAATTGAGACTTTTTTATACCAATAGTATGTCAGTCTTGTGGCAAGGTATGGTTCCAGCATTTGGTCATTGAAGTCGACTCCCCCCATAAACAAATTATAATCATAGATGCATTTAGGTTTTTGTATGGGGCCATTCCTTCTGAGGATTTCCACGAAGGTGTCATTGTGGATTGAAGACAACATGTAGACATCTCTTTTGTCCCTCCACTTCACTGCCAAAATCTCGTTGTGTCGTAGACTTGCCGTTTCTCCTTTACTCAATTTCTTATAGACAAGACTTTGAGGAAAGCCCTTCCGCTTCTTTTTTACGGTGCCACATGCTGGTGTCTTCTTCCGGTGAAGGTTGTGGAACAGGGGCAGAGACGTGTAGAAGTTGTCTACGTATAAATTGTAGCCTTTTTCCAGTAGGGGGTATATGAGGTCCCAAACAATTTTCCCGCTTGATCCCAAGTAGTCTGGGCAATTAGGGGGTTGCAGCTGAGTGTCCTTCCCTTCGTACACTTTGAAGGCATACATGTACCCTGTGGCTCAATCACATAATTTGTATACCTTCACCCCATAGCAGGCCCTTTTACTGGGAATAAATTGTTTTATTCTAAGCCTGCCACTAAATTTAACAAGGGACTCATCCACACATATGTTTTTGTCCGGGGTAAACAGCTGGGGGAATACTTCAGAAAAATCATTTAGAAGCGGACGAATTTTAAAAAGCCTGTCATAATTTGGGTCATTTCGGGGAGGGCACTGGGTATTGTCATTGAAATGAAGGAACCTCATTATCATGAGGTATCTGTTTCTGGGCATTACCTTGGAGAATACTGGCATGTGGTGGATGGGGTGGGTTGACCAATAGGACATCAAAGTGTTTTTTTTGGTTAGTCCCATAATAAATGTGAGGCCTAAAAAAAACCTTCAACTCCTCCACCGTTAGGTCTCTCCATTCGTAGGGACGGGCATAGTAGGACGTTGGATTATTTAAAATAAATTGCTGTGCATAAAGGTTGCACTGGACCACAATATTTGATAGCATGTCTTCGGTAAAAATGAAATTAAAAAAATGTATTGGGGAAAAATTCTCCGTGTCCACCTGGACTCCTGGCTGGGCAGTGAAAGGGGGAATGTTGGCTTCTCCTGAATTAGGAGGAAGCCACAAGGGGTTCTGCAGGGCATAGGGAAGGCTGGCATGGGTCCTTGGCCTTTCTTGCTGAGGTACTGCGGTGCTGGTGGATGGCACTGCTGTGCTGGTGGGTGGCACTGCTGTGCTGGTGGATGGCACTGCTGTGCTGGTGGATGGCACTGCGGTGCTGGTGGATGCCACTGCCTCCTAACCAGAACGCCTTCGTTTGGCAGGCCGAATATCTTCCTCCTCTGAGTCACTCAGTGTTCCACTACTGAGGACTGGCTCATAATTTATGTCCGACTCAGAATCGGAGTCTGAAAGGGAATCTGAAAAAGAGAGCTCCCCGTTGCTCTCGTCGGCCTGGGAAAGTATTTGGAACGCCTCCTCAGCGGAAAAGCATCTTTTGGACATGGTGGCTGGTGGTGATGCGACTACACAGGTGTGTGCTAAGCCTGCACTGATGGGCACTGATGAGGCGGCACTGATGAGCACAGATGGGCACTGAGGTGGCACAGAGGGGCACTGATGAGGTGGAACAGGTGCGCACTGATGAGGTGGAACAGATGTGCACTGATGAGGCGGCACAGATGGGCACTGATGAGGCGGCACAGGTGGGCACTGATTGACACTGATTGGCACAGGTGGGCACTGATGAGGTAGCACAGATGTGCACTGAGGTGGAACAGATGTGCACTGATGAGGCGGCACAGATGGGCACTGATGAGGTGGCACAGGTGGGCACTGATTGGCACTGATTGGCACAGGTGGGCACTGATGAGGTGGCACAGATGTGCACTGACGTGGAACAGATGTGCACTGATGAGGTGGCACAGGTGCTCACTGATGAGGTGGCACAGGTGGGCACTGATGAGGTGGCACAGGTGGGCACTGATATGGCACAGATGTGCACTGAGGTGGCACAGATGGAGCGGCACAGATGGGGTGGCCCAGATGGGCACTGATTGATTGCACAGATGTGCACTGAGGCAGAACAGATGGGCACTGATTAAGATGTGCAAATGGACACTGATCACCGATGGCAGATAGGTGGGCACTGTACTGATGGAGCACTGTAAAAAGGTTTTTGTAACTCACAGATCGCTGACAGATTCTCTCTCTCTCTCTCCTTACACGCTGTCTCTGTGTGAGGAGAAAGAGCTGGCAATGAGAGATGATCTCAATTGTTTACATTGAGATCATCGATCATTGGCCATCGCGATTGCGCTGTAAATGGCCGCTGTGATTGGCCATTTACAGCGATCTGTAATTGGCTGTGTCCAAAGGACACAGCCAACACAGAATTTCCCCGATGCGCGCTCACGAGGAAAGGGAAGGCCGTCATATGACGGTCTCCCGGGAATTGACATCCGCGCTGTAGCCGTCATTCGGCTATGGCCGGATGTCAAGTGGTTAAACCGCATATGAGGAGAGGGGAAGAGGGGTGTGTGAAATGAACATCCAGGGTGAAGGTGAATCCAGATAGCAATGAAGTTTATGCCCTTACCGGAACCGGTGGACCTCCTTTATAGCAAGGTCAGATGTGCAGGCAGATACAGCCCTCTGCAGGGACAAGGACTCCCACGTTTCTCAGCAGGGATGGATGAGCTCCCACATCTAGATCCTCCGAGGTCTGTAGTGTCCCAGGGGCAAGAGACTCCAAGGTGTCAATTTGTTGCGACAGGTTCTACCGCCAGGCTCCACCTCTACTAGTCACGCCACCTCCCACGTGGCTTCATCAGATATGGTGGACCCACTCTCAGTGGTGCCACCAACCCCTGAAAAGGTGCTGGGATCCTGACTAAGAGCAACCAAAAGCCCGGGCTGGGTATTAAGCCATAGGTGGATATGATCTCCTCTAACTAAGAGATCCATATGAGCTGAAAAGGGGGCCCTGCAGATGCTGTCAGCCGTGTGAGGCTTCATGATATGTAATAGTGGCCGTTACCCCAGTCCAATTGAGTCCATTTTATACATCAACAACCTCCAGACGGCTCCCCCACAAGGTGGAAGTTCCATATCGCGTTGGAGAGTCACAGAGATCCAGGATCTTTGGCTGAACCATCACGGATGATGAGTGGAACCATCCTGTACAGAGTGATCATTTTTCTGCCAATCCTAACCCTGTGGCACTTGGCCCACATAAGCTCGATTGACCCACTACCGTACGGTATGTGGGTCCACCATATCTGATGAAGCCACGTGGGAGGTGGCGTAACTAGTAGAGGTGGAGCCTGGCGGTAGAACCTGTCGCAACAAATTGACACCTTGGAGTCTCTTGTCCCTGGGACGCTACAGACCTCGGAGGATCTAGATGTGGGAGCTCATCCATCCCTGCTGAGAAACGTTGGAGTCCTTTTGTCCCTGCAGAGGGCTGTATCTGCCTGCGCATCTGGCCTTGCTATAAAGGAGGTCCACTGGTTCCGGTAAGGGCATAAACTTCATTGCTATCTGGATTCACCTTCAGCCTGGATGTTCATTTCACACACCCCTCTTCCCCTCTGCTCATATGCGGTTTAAGGTGGATGCAACTTGGGTGTGTGATCCTTCCTCACTGGACTTGCTTTTTTGTATGTTTATTTATGGACTATCACATACCTCCCAAGGAGTTTATGAATTTCATTACTCTCTATGGTCATTTTTTTGTGCTGTCACATCATTTTTTATAGTCACACAAGTCTTATGATCACATTTTTATATCACTTTATTGTCAAAATATTTATTTATGTCACTTTATTGCGAGCGCACTTACTTTATTCCCTTTCGTTATTACCTCATTGATATTTGTGGTTTTTGTTGCAGCTGCATTATTATTTGTTAATTTGCTTTTTAGCGCGTTTTTTCCTTTATTATTTATAGTAATCGTTTGGATGATGAAAATATGAAAAAAACATTAATAGGAAGACAAAGTAGATGACACACAAGCCAGTTGGTAGGTGAATGAAGTATACATTCTATTGCTATTATCCCTTTCCTATTTATAATAGAAGGAATGAGATAATTGGCGGAATATAAGATGAGTTAGAAAATCGAAAAGTATAATCAAAAACAGTAGTGTTGACAGCATGCCACTTAATGTAGAAAACCTCATTCCGTAACTCAAATTATCCTGAACTAAGGCTACTATCATAGATTCAGTCTTCAGAATGCCACTACCAAATTAACTGTCATCAAACGTGTGTACAAAACAGTTGCTCACGTCCAACCACGGCCATCTATAGCAGAATTCTTCTTGAGTATTTCTCTTGCCAAAAGTTAGTATTAATAATGTAATGTAAAGATAATATGCCTAAAGAAAATATTTCAGCATATCAATTTAATGAATAGAATAACCTGTCAGCTCATGTAAAATGTTACCTGGCAACAGAAACTGATTGACATTGCAAAGTAAAAACAATAAGCTAATGCTGTAATGTTATTCATGCAAATTAAAGAGAATCAGTCACTACTGAGAATCTGAGATACTGTGAACCTCCGCTCTTATATTGTTATAAAAGTTAAGACTTGTCTCTCAAGTATTTGTTTTTATTACTTGTATTCTCTCCCTGTCATAGCAGAAGTGCCAAAGAACTGCCAAACAACCTACTGGGATACATGAATGAAAATTCGAACTGATTGCCTTACCCCTGTCAAGAAGCCAAAAGAGAGTGTAAGTTATCAGCCTTAAGCTCAGGTAGGGGATCTCACATTTTGACATTGGACTGACATTTTTTCTCTGACAAGAAAATAATACAAATTAGTAAACGTACATACGGCTTTATTTCAGGGGGGAACATCAAGGAATGCAGTTTCAGCACCTCCAGCAGTGAAAGCATGTAATGGCAAGGGGTGGTCGGGTGTGCTGGAAGGTTTATTGTTGCTGGATGCTGTGGGATCTATTGTTGCGGGGGTCTATTGTTGCTGAAGAGGTCTATTGTTACTGGCTGCAATATATTGTTGCTGGAGGGGGTCTTATGTTGCTGGGGGAAGCAGTTGTTGTTGGGAGAGATCTAATGTTGGGGGAGGTGTCTAAGAGATCTGTTGTTGCTGTTGGGGGTTTATTTTTGCTCGATGGATCTATTGTTACTGGAGGTATTTAGTTGTGGGAGGTATATTGCTTCTGGGGGGATCTGTTTTTGCTGTGGGAATCTAATGTAGCTAGGGAGAGATCTTTGGTTGCTGCGGGGGTCTATTGTTGTTGGCTGCAGGGGATCTATTTTACTGCTTTTCTTGTTTACATATTCTGTAGAAATTACTTAGCGCCAAAAAATTATACTTGGTTCTGTATTCTGTAAAAGGGGCAGTACTGGGAGGTGGGTAGGTGATGGAATCAAGGGACACTGCTCGGAGGTGGATAGGGGACAAGTGGTGAATCAGAAGGGGGAATTACCTGCACCTATTCTATGAGGAATAAAAAAGGCCTGAAAATACAGTACATAACATGCACTTTAGACACGCTGTTAGTGCAAACTAAACAAGGGTTCTGCAGTCCTAACTCTATACGTTTTGAGAGCCTACATAGTAGGAGCACATACAATAGATAGTAATGGATAGATTGAGGGCAGGTTTGCCTGGAGGGAGATCACTCCTCCTTATCCATTACTATATATGTGCTCCTACTATAGAGGCTCTCAAAATTTATAGAGTTAGGTCTGCAGATAATACAGGGTGTCTTCTCGTGGCCTCAGCAGCTTAAGCATGTATTTGCAAATATGTGTAAACTAAACCCCTATTTTTAATGTGAACTGTTGGACAGAACAATTTGGTTTGTTGCCAGCTGGTTGATAAGTTGAGCTGGGAATTCTTCTTTGTTTTTGTCTGACAGGCGTCGCTCTTCCATGTGCTCCTTGCTGTTAAAGTGGTTGTTAAGCCACTGTGTGATATTGGTACAATCTCCTCTGTTATATTAAATAATTTGCCCAGTGTATGTGTATTTTTAAAAATAAGCCGCTGTATATCTTATTTTACAGTGCCGCTCTGTGCTCATGTGACTGCCCACCACTCTCCTCTCCAGGTCTGATAACTACAGTGGGAGGGGCTAAGAATCATCCGCTGACGTCAGCCAGGAGGAAGAGAGGAGAGGAGGAGAGAGGCAGACAGTCACATAAGCGCCGAGTGGTGCTATAAAATAAGGTATACAGCGTCTTATTTTTAAAAAAAACACATACACTGAGGCACATCATTTAATATAACAGAGGAGATTGTAGCAATAAGACTCAGAAATGATAGCAGCAGGAGGGGAGGGCCAGGGAGTGGATCAGAGCTGACAGATGGGGGTGCAAGAGGACAGAGGAGAGCTGCGGATGACAGAGGCGCGTGAACTGACCACATTGTCAGGGCTCAGCAGCCATGATAAACCGTGGTCAGTTTACAGAGGGGAGGGCAGAACCAGGCAGGATCAACCAGGTATTTCAGGTGATACAGGGGGTCAAATGACAACAGCACAAGCACTGTGCTGTATAACATGCTTCAAAGGAACAGGATTATTATTATTTTTTTTTTTTTTTTTGATTTAGGGTTACAACTACTTTAAGGCCAGTTATAGGTTGGTGCAGTTGCCATTTATTTGTACAGATGGAAAATACAATCTGATGACAATGACAAAGGGCTAAGTAGTTGCTTCATCAGGAACACTATAACTACCAAAAAAAGAAGAAACAGTTGTGGTTTTTACATCAGTTTCAGCTATCTAATTTATTTTAGAAGACTAAAGGGTGAGGGCGAGGATGAGCTAAGAGGTTGTGTCAAACATTAGAATAAGGATGAGCAAGCCATTTATTCTACCAGTATAGAAATTTAGTGTAACAATCATTCTTAATAGTGAACATTTTTCTCCTGTACGCACTGAAAATTTACATCCTTAATAACATCCAAAAATCCTGAGGGAGAGGAAGAATTCCATTTACATGTAATATTTATTTTAGTCGCATACAGAATATGAATAATAATTGTTCTATATACAGTATAGTGGAAATAACATCAACATCGATATAGAGGACCCAACCAGAAGTTTGGTGATCCAGGAACAGCAGCTTTCAATAGTACAAAATGTCATTGGCTAAACATTTGAAGAAATATTTTTATGGCAAATGTTTCTTTAATGTGTATTTAAATAAATGAAACCAAATAAGGAGGTGAAAAAGAGGTAAGTTTAATACTACCTGAATTGCACTGTGGCTGCTGAAGCTTTACTACACAAGCAGCACTTACAGCAATTTTAAGTCTTACTTTACTGTTTCCAAGGAGGGACATTCAGTAATGTGTACTGTCATATTGCAGTGTTTCTCAACAGGGTGGCGCAGCACTCTGGGGTGTCATTTGGGTCATGGGACCCAGCTTGCCCTGGATCGGCATCATGAATTACCATGGTTCGTGAGGGCCAGGTGCTGGCACAATAAGCATCAATGATGCTGTAGGGCCAAGACTCATGGCAACATTCATTGCTATGGTGATGTGAGTGGTTTACCCACACCACGGCAAAGCAGGACTCTGATCCAGGACAGGTAGCATGCAGGGCTGCTCCCAACTTTCTGGAGAAGATGGAAGTCTGCCTCCTCCAGGCCTTCTGCTCCCTGCCACTCTGCTGGAGCCAAAAGGTAGAGCTGTGATGTGAAGAGGGGACTGTGTGATTGGGGGGCTCTGTGATGGGGAGCTTGTGTAACCGGAGGCTCTATGATTGAGGAGTCTCTGTTTATGGGATGTAAAGTTAAAATGAATTTAATGAAGGCAGTTGTGTGCATTGTGCCAGGCTCAAGTTCCCCATTGATACGCAATATTTGCATTTTTTACATTCTGGACTGGGGTGCCTCAAGATTTTGCAAATGGTATGTCCACTTTTGAACTGTTCCCTATACCCACATATAGAATAGTGCATGCAGAGCATTTTTGTGGTTCAATAATCTTTTTATATGTGAAGGAGACAGACATGGACGCTTGTGGTCCGGGCCGTCTTTAATACTGATTGGACCCTGGGCAAACATTTTCTCCCCCCCATTGCAATTTTGCTCTCCACCTGCTCTGAGACATACAATAAATAGCAGATAGTCTCAAAATCAGTTTACTGAATCAGTTATGGCTGCGATTGGTTGCCAAAGGTTACAGTGCATCATTACCACTCACTGACTGTCTGCTAGAGTTTACAGCACACATTAAGGCTCACTGATTATTTGCTAGCGGTTACAGCACATGACTTCTGCTTGTTGATTGGTTGCTAGAGATTACTGTATATCAATACTGCTCACTGATTGGTTGATAGAGGTTGCACATCCTTACCGCTCACTGATTGGTTGCAAGAGGTAAGTGCACATTACTGCTCACTAAATGGTTTCTATAGGTTACAGCACATCTCCTCACTGCCTGCACACCATGGACTGGGGAGGTGAGGGGACCCATCAATTGGCTGGGGATTGGCTGTGTCACAGCAGCCAATCCCCAGACGACGTTCTATCGTGACGAAACGCGTAGGGTGGAGCCTGTGACACTGACGTCATCACATTTTCCTCTTTGGAGGTTGATGATTACAGCAGACAGCAAGCAGAGCAAGCTTGAGGAGACGCCACTATTTGATCCACTGTGGTACACTGCGCATTAGGACTTTTATCCTATAAGTGCAATTCATTTAGGCGTATTAAATTCTTACTTAATTACTACACTATGGGAGCCTTTTTTGTTTATGTTTCTCAGTGACACAGATCTAGCAGCTCCAGATATCCGTACAGGTTTTTGGGAGACCGAATTCCCTGTGCTTGGTGAGGCCGTCCAGGTGGTCGTTTAAGTCGGTAAGGAGATTATATACTCACTTTGGGTGTAAAGCAATCTGGAGGAGGGATCTCTCTTCACGACATCTTGTCTCTACACCTGTATGAAAACTTACCGGCTAATTTTTCATCATATGAAGATCCATTTGGAACTGTGTTCCAGTTTCTCAATTTTCAATCTTGGAACTCTGCCTGTTTTTTTCCCTCAGACTTTTTTCACCAAATACATTTGAGATTTTTTTATTATCTATATATAGTGTTAGATTATTGTTTATAATACTTTCTGTAAGTTTTTTGTATTCAATATTATTATATGTTTAATATACCTTCACTGGTCTGGGCACAATAGTTATCATTTGATATTTTATTAAAGCACGCTATTGGTGATTGCATTTTATATGCCTTCCACCCTATTTTGTTGTAATTTTCCAATTTTATATATTGGAACTCTACCTTAATTTTTTATTTTCATACTTTTTTCACCATTATCTGAATTTTATATTTATTTTTATTTTTCCTTTGTATTTGGGAATTTTCTTTTTCCACTTATTTGAGTTTTGTATCTAAGACCTTTGGTGCTGGCAGCTTTTTATTTACTTGATTTATTTCCATTTTTCATATTCATCTCTAGCGCAGTGTTAACCTTCGGGTTTTTTTTTACTAAATTGTTAATGACGATCTGCTGACATGTGCATTTTTCACATGCACCAAAATTTACGGAGCTGTGGCACCATGTGATTTTGAAAAAGGGTTGGATTTTTTTCCGCATTTCTAGTGCATGGAGCAGCCTATTGAAATGAATGGGCTGCCCTACATATGACCTTAATCTTTATCCAACCTGTCAGTACACCTTTGCATCCTTAAACCCCCGCTAACCTCTGCACCCCAAACCTCCCCCATTCTCTCCACCCCAATGCCCTCTCTAAATCCCCTCTTTGCTCACCTGTGCACCCCAAACTGTAATTTCTTCTCTGCCTACCCTACACCCCCCTCCAATTTGCTTACCTTTGCAGAACCAGCTCATGTTAGGCTTAATGACTACAGTTGCAGGCAGGACTTTCAAGCATGCCCCTTTACCTCCTCAGTGGGCAGCATTCAGCAGAGGTGAAGGTGAATATGAGCTCAGTGGGGCATAATATACACACGAATGCTGCCTCTATTTACATATCAATGCCGCCAGTTTGTCGCTGGTTACTTATTAATGACACGACTATTTACATATCATTGTCAGTTATTTACACATAAACACAGGGGCTACAGGTGAGTCATCTGTTCACGGCAATAGGGCAGAGCTGGGCAGCATTAGTAGCAGAACTTCACACAGATATTGGGACACAGCACGGGACTAAAATTTCAAGGGACATGGGTATTTAAACTCGGATAGTTGGCAAGTATGAGACAGCTACTTTGGGCCCCACAACAATAATGTGGCCCAGGGCAGCAGCCCCTTTTGCCCTGCCCTAAAGACGGCCCTGCTTGTGGTGTAGGAATGAGGAATGGAGTAATGTTGGGGGGGGGGGGATTCCAGAACAACAAGTGTTTTTGTTTTAGATTTCCATTTAAAGTGGAGTTCCACCTAAAAATGGAACTTCCACTTTTTGGATCCCCCCCCCTCCGGTGTCACATTTGACACCTTTCAGGGGGGAGGAGGGAGCACATACCTGTCTAATACAGGTATTTGCTCCCACTTCCTGGTATAGATCACCGCAGTGATTGCGGTGACCTACGCCACTTCCGCCGCCTACTTTGTCCTCCTCCACCGCTGTATTCTGTGAGACACAGAATACAGCAGGGACCTGAGGATGCACAGCGCGACTCGCGCATGCGCAGTAGGGAACCAGGAAGTCAAGCCGCACAGCTTCACTTCCTTATTCCCTTACCGAGGATGGCAGATGTAGCTGCTGGCTTTTAATATTTTTTTTTCAGTGAACCTCCGCTTTAAAGGTCCAAACTCTGGGAAAACTAACAGTCTTTCCTTTCTCTAGGGCCGTGCCCACACTGCAAGGGTTAACAACTTCTTTCTGTCTACAGGACAGGAAATTTGCTGTACTTACTTGATCCCTCACTCTTCTGGCAGACGACTCTTCCCTATGCTCTGGCAGTGGGCACCCCCTTGGGGTCCTCAGGTCAAATGCAGGGCTATGGTTCCAGCATTGGTCCTGATGACATCAGAGGTTCTTAGACTACTGGAGCGCAAGGGAGAAGAAGCTACAGAGCAGTGCGAATGGGTTTGCGGTAATGAAGGATCGAGCAAGTAAAGCTGCTGTACCCGGGCCCCCTTGACATAAAAGTTAACCCTTGCAGTGGGGCAGGACCGTCTTTAATAATGATTGGACCCTGGGCAAACATTTTCTTGGGCCCCCCCATCCATGCAATTTCGTTCCCCACCTGCTTTGAGATATAGAAAATATAGCAGTTTACTGAATCAGATTAGGCAGCCATTGCGATTGTTTGCCAGAAGTTACAGTGTATCATTACCGCTCAGTGACTGACTGCTAGAGGTTACAGCACACATTATGGCTCACTGATTAATTGCTAGAGGCTAAAGCACATGACTTTTACTTGTTGATTGGTTGCTAGAGATTACTGTACATCAATACTGCTCACTGATTGGTTGCTAGAGGTTACTGGACATCCTTACCTCTCACTAATTGGTTGCTAGAGGTTACTGCTCATTATTACTGCTTACTGATTGGTTGCTAGAGTTTACTGCATATCCTTACCACTCAGTGATTGGTTGCAAGAGGTTAGTGAACATCATTACTGCTCACTGATTGGTTGCTAAAGGTTACAGCACATCATCTCCTCACTGCCTGCACACCATGATCTGGGGAGGTGAAGGGACCCATCAATAGTCCTAGGACTCCTAAGATCAGTGGCAATGCTGGGGGAGGGAGGGGTGGGATCAGTGGCAATGCTGATGGAATCAGTGGCAGTGGTGGGGGGGGATGGGATTAGTTAGGAGGTAGTACACTGAGGCAAATTCTGAATCATGTAGAGCAAAGCTGTAAATCTTTGGCAAGTATATAGTGGTGGATTCTATACTGACCACCAATGTAATGGCGAATTTACAATGACCACCAATGTGAGGGGGATTTACACTGGTCACCAATGTGAGGGGGAATTTACACTGACCACCATGTAATGGGGGGATTTTACGCCACCAATATAAAGAGAGATTTCTACACTGACACCAATGCAATAGGAGCATTTACACCAAGCACCAGTGTAAGGGGGGGATATACAATGACCTCCATGTAGAGGGGAATTTACACTGACACAATTGTCAAGGAGATTTGTACTGACCACCAATGTAAGGTGACACTTCCACAACGACCACCAATGTTAGGGGGGGAATTTACATTGACCACAAATGTAAAGGGGGATTTACACTGGCCACCAGTGCAGGGGCAATTCTGCACTTACCACCAATGTAAAGGGAAATGTACACCGATCACCAATGTAATGAAGATTTTACACTGACAACCAATGTAATGGGCGATTTTTCATCAACAACCAATAAAGGGGGATTTCTACACTGACCACCAATGTAATAGGAGAGCCTTCACAGTAACTACCAATGTAAGGAGGGATTTACACTGACCACCAATGTAAGGGGGACCTTCACACTGGCCACTAGTGTGAATGAAAGGATTGTACACCAAGTCCCAATGTAGATGAGAAGTTTTACACTGACCACCAATGTAACTGAGACATTTAGACTGCATTCACATTTGTGTGTGTCGGGAACGCATGCAAAATCACTTTCCAGACACCACAGAAACGTGCTACCCTTTAGCAGATACACAGCAGTGCCATTAATTGTTAATGACACCCTCATGCATCTGCTGAGATGTATGTATTCCCATGCACCAAAATTCACTGTGCTGTGGTACCATGTTCTTTTGAAAAATGGTTCCACCTCCAATTTGCTTACCTTTGCAGAACAGGCTGATGTTAGGCTTAATGACCACAGTTGTAGGCAGGACTTTCAAGCATGCCCCTTTACCTCCCCAGTGGGCAGCAATCAGCAGAAGTGATGGTGGATATGACCTCAGGGGGAGGCATGATATACATATGAATGTCGTCACTATTTACATATCAATGCCACCGTTCTGTGTCTATTTACATATTAGTGTATATATTAATACCATATTATGCCACCGCTATTTACATATCAATGCAGCATATTTACATGTTGTGACGGGAGTCACTTTTGGGGGCAGGGTGACCAAGAAATAGTGGCTGATTCATAATGCTGGGACAAATACTGTTAGGAAATGCTGATGTCAGTTCCAGCCACCTGTTTCTGTCCGTATCTGCTATAATGTAAATTAGTCTAGTATGACTTGTCACAGATTCTAAAGAGTCTTTTTATCCAGTGTGCTAATTAACCCTGCAATTGTATTGAGATGTATGATAATGTGTATTGTATAGTCGGTGAGCTAGGAGACATGAAGTCTGTCTTAAAGGTCATGTCTCTGAGTCACCTAGGCTGTCTAAAGGATTAGATAATTAGCTCATGTTAATTAGGTTTCTGGTGAGAGGTTGTAGTTTCATCCTGCGGTATATATTTGTGTGAGATCTCAAAATAAAGATTCATTACTGTTTGAGCCTCAACACAGAGCCTTGTCTCGTACTTGGGGGGAGAATTATTCGTATGGGTTTCTTTTTCGGCTAATTGGAGTGTTCGGTATCTGCCTTTGTGTTCGAGTATGGAATGTACTAAACGACTTTAACCCCTTTCATACTTGGGGTGTTGTTACAACTGGTGGCAAGCAGTGGGATCATTCCCACAGCCCAGAAGGACAGCTACAAGAGGACACAGGCCAATGGAAGCACAGTATGAACAGCTAAAGCACTCTACCCTCAAGGACTTACTGGAGAACCGGGGCCGACCGGCCAACAACCATAAGAAGAGGGACATTACTGCAGAACTAGTTGAAATGGATAGAGCCGAAAGACCCAACATAACCAAAACGCCCAGCGTAACAGACAGGACACCCAAAGAGGCAAGTTTTGATCAGGCTGTTAACATAAGACTGGCATATTATGGCCCTAACCCTACAGCGGAGATCATAGACCGAGTTATAGCAGCTGTGGAGGCAAATTGGCTACAGCAAGGAGGTGCTGCAGCAGCAGGAGTCACAGCAGCACCAACTGAAAGGAGAAAGGTACATTTTGCTGCTTTTAAAAATTTAATCGAAGCAGAAGGGGAGATTGATGGGTACCTTGCCGATTTTGAACGGCAATGTGCCCTACACCGGGTTCCCACAGAGGAATGGGTTACCAATTTGTCTGGGAAATTGTAAGGCCGGGCCAGTGAAGCGTTCAGGGACAGCCCCTTTGCAGAAACGACAGCTGGTGGTACCTAAGAAATACCAGCTGGAGATTCTGTGATGCACCACTAGCAGGACATCTAGGGTCCTGTCGCTCAGTCCATAGAATTACACAGAATTTCTTCTGGCCCCAATTTTAACCAGGATGTGCGACAGTACTGCAAAACGTGTGACACATGTCAACGGGTAGGTAAGCAGGGAGACCACCCTAAGGCCAGACTTATGTCCATGCCTATTATTGGGGAGCCCTTTTACCGCATAGCCGTTGACATTGTGGGTTCCTTAGCCAGGCCTAGTCCATCCGGGAAGAAGTATATTCTCACCGTGGTGGGCTACGCCACCCGTTACCCAGAGGCAGTAGCTATGTCCAACATTGAAGCAAAGACAGTAGCTGATGCCCTGGTTAAGATATTTACTAGAGTGGGGTTCCCTAAGGAGATTCTCTCTGACCAGGGAACCCAGTTTACCGCTGTGCTCACCCAGCAGTTGTGGAAGGTGTGCAATATTAAACCCTTGCTGAGCTCACCTTACCACCCCCAGACTAATGGTCTCTCCGCTTTAATGGGACCCTCAAGCAAATGCTGAGGACCTTTTCAGATACTTGCAGAAACTGGGAGAAATTCCTGCCTCACCTGTTATTTGCGTACAGAGAGGTACCCCAGGAATCTACTGGGTTCTCTCCCTTCGAGTTACTCTATGGGAGAAGGGTCCGCGGACCCTGCAATCTCATTAGAGGACACTGGGAGGGAGAGACAGAGCGGGAGGGGACCCCCATGGTGCCCTATGTTCTGGAACTCAGGGACCGCATGGTGCAACTGTCTCTGTTGGTAAGGGAGAATCTCCAGGCAGCCCAGGGGAGACAGAAGTGCTGGTACGATCGAGGGGCCCGGCAGCATATCTTCCAGGTTAGGCAGAGGCTCAAGCCTGTGAAGACCGACAAGATGCAGGCATCTTGGCAGGGTTAATATAAAGTAGTAGCCCAGGTATGTGATACTACCTATGTTATTGCCAGCTGTGTAGCTGAAAGAATCCAGCAAACCTTTCATGTGGAGTGAAAGGAGTATCAGGAACGGCAGGAGGATGTTGATGCAGTATGTGCCCCTGCTGCAGATGACTCCGAAAGTTTACCCCTCCCTGACTTACTAGAGAGAGACCCCCAGACTGACCTCATTAGCCTTGTACAGCTAGGGGGACCGGTTAAGCCCCACAAAGAAGGAACAGGCTAAGCAGCTTCTGTGGGAGAAACAGGCGACTTTCTCCCAAAAACTGGGCTACACGACCCTGGCTGTGCATAAGGTAGAGACCCCTGGACAAGCATCCCTTCAACAGCCCCCCTACCCCTATCCCTGAAGCAGTCCGAGAAGGAATGCGGAAGGAGATACAAAAGATGACTCAGGAGTCGTTGAGCCCTCTAATAGCCCTTAGGTCTCACCTGTAGTCCTGGTGCCCAAGAAAGACGGAACTACATGCATGGACTACAGGTAACTCAATGTGAAGACCACCACTGATGCCTACCCGATGCCCAGGGTAGACGAACTGCTAGATCGTATAGCCAGGGGACGTTATCTAACTACAATAGACCTGTGTAAGGGCTATTGGCAGATTCCCCTGGCCGAGGATGCTATCCCCAAGTCGGCATTTGTTACCCCGTTTGGCCTGTACCAGTCTAAGGTCATGCCATTCGGGATGAAAAATGCCCCGGCTACCTTCCAACGTATGGTGAACAGGCTCCTCGATGGCTTTCAGGATTTTGCACGTGCATACTTGGATGACATTGCGATCTACAGTGGGTCTTGGGAGGAGCACCTAGTTCATGTAGGGGTGGTTCTGGACAAGATTCGGGCCGCAGGCCTGACCTTGAAACCAGACAAGTGCCATCTAGGTATGGCGGAGGTGCAGTACCTGGGACACCGAATAGGGTGTGGGAACCAGAGACCAGAGCCAGCCAAGGTAGAGGCAGTAGCTAACTGGCCCACACCCCGTGCTAAGATCCAGGTATTAGCCTTCTTGGGGACTGCAGGGTACTACCGACGTTTTGTCTCTGATTGTCTCTGATTATAGTGCTATCGCCAAGCCCCTGACTGACCTGACGAAAAAGAATTTACCTAGGCAGTTTCTGTTGTTTCCAGCTTGTGAAGCCGCGTTTCTAGCCCTCAAGCAAGCTCTTGTAAATGCCCCTGTCTTGGCTGCCCCAGTACCTAACAAACGTTTCCTTGTCCACACAGACGCTTCCATGTTTGGACTGGGGCTGTGCTGAGCCAAATCGGGGAGGATGGAAGAGAACACCCCGTCGCATACCTGAGCAGAAAATTACCCCAGGAAGTGAGCTATGCAGCAGTGGAGAAGGAATGCTTGGCCCTGGTCTGGGCCCTTAAAAAGTTGAACCCTTTTTTGTACGGACAGGAATTTTCATTACTCACCGACCACAACCCTTTGGTCTGGCTTAACCGGGTCATAGGAGACAACGGCAGGTTGCTGTGGTGGAGCTTAGCCCTGCAACCATACAACTTCACCATCAGCTACCCACCTGATAAGCAAAATGGCAATGCTGATGGGTTGTCCCAGCAAACAGATGTCACTCCAGCCTCCTAGTTCCGGACATCCCCAAGTTGACCGAGAAGGATCAAGCCGGGTCTGCCGGAGTGTCCCACAAGGAGGGAGCCATGTGATGACACTTTTGGGCGCAGGGTGACCAAGAAAATAATGAACCCTGTATCTGCCATATTAGAAATAGTGGCTGATTCATAATGCTGGTACAAATACTGTTAGGAGATGCTGATGTCAGTTCCAACCACCTGTCTGTCCGTGTCTGCTATAATGTAAATTAGTCTAGTATGACTTGTCACAGCTTCTAAAGAGTCTTTTCATTCAGTTTGCTGATTAACCCTGCAATTGTATTGAGATGTATGATAATGTGTATTGTATAGTGAGCTAGGAGACATGAAGTCTGTCCTAAAGGTCATGTCACCTAGGCTGTCTAAAGGATTAGATAATTAGCTCATGTTAATTAGGTTTCTGGTGAGAGGTTGTAGTTTCATCCTGTGGTATATATTTGTGTGAAATCTCAAAATAAAGAAATCATTCCTGTTTGAACCTCAACACAGAGCCTCGTCTCGTACTTGGGGGAGAATTATTCGTATGGGTTTCTTGTTCGGCTGATTGGAGTGTTCGGTAGCTGCCTTTGTGTTCGAGTATGGAATGTACTAAACAACTTAACCCCTTTCATACTCTGGGTGTCGTTACACATGTAAACACAGGGTCTGCAGGTGAGTCATGTATATACAACAATAGGGCAGAGCTGGGCAGCATTAGTAACAGAACTTCACACTGAGATATTGAGACAAAGTACAGGACTAAAACTTCAAGGAACAAGGGAATTTAAACTGGGATAGTTGGCAAGTATGAGACAGCTGCTTTGGGCCCAACAACAATGATGGGGCCCAGGGAAGCTGCCCCTTTTGCCCTGCCTTAAAGACGGCCCTGCAGTGGGGGTGCAACCCTACTGCAAGGGGGGACTTTTAGTTTTCCCAGAGTTCAGCTTTAATATCTTCAAATTATGATATGCATTTGCTTAAGATACAACCCTTGTTTGACAGTTTGCACAAGCCTCATACTTTGTACAAAAAAAAAAAAAAAAACCCTTTACCTTCCCTGACTAAGCAAAATCCTCCTTCATTTAGGATAGAGGCAGTGCTGTCAATCAAGAAACTAGTGGGCAGGACTGGGTGTGACTAGATGCCAACTGAGAAGCTACAGAAGTTGTTAACTAGCCATTACAATACTGATAGCCAGGGTCCCCACAAATTTTTTTTCCCACTGTAATACAAGCAGGCACAGCCTACATTAGAATGACAGCTATGCTCTGAATTTGTCAGGTATGCAGCATCCTTGCCACACCATCACAGGAAGCTGCATTAGGTGGACTTTACTGGTAGGATCAACAGTTATTTCTGGGACTTTGAAGGGGGACTAAGAGAAATCTGTGTGTGCAGAGGCACCTATTATTAAATGCTGCATATATTTTTTTTAACGCGAGGCTAAAGCTCTATTCTAAAAGAAAATCTGTTCTTATTTATTAGCTTTCTCCTAGCACTCCTTCCAAGTCTTATTTTTTACCTCTCCCTGCTCCCCTGAGATTATTGGCTAACTTCAGACTTGCAAAAAATTATAACGCTGACATGAACGTGAACCAACCTTCCTATAGCTTTAAACACACGTTTTTGAGGTGTTTAAGGTGCGTTAAACATACCTTCTAAGTGTTTTTTTTATTTAACCACTAGCAGACCACCCGCCTGCAATGCACTGTGTTGTGAACAGGCCGCCCACGCAGGCAAAGCAACATACCTGTAAGTCGCTGTCTGCTTTTGGGCTTAGGGTGCCCCCCCGACACCTGCTTTGATTGTACAATTTATGACCAGGACCTGCAGATCCTCTGTGTACAATCAATAATATATACACAATATATACACACATACATACACAATCTCACAAAAGTGAGTACACCCCTCACATTTTTGTAAATATTTTATTATATCTTTTCATGTGACAGCCCTGAGGAAATGACACTTTGCTACAATGTAAAGTAATGAGTGTACAGCTTGTATAACAATGTAAATTTGCTGTCTCCTCCAAAATAACTTAACACACAGCCAATAATGTCTAAACCACTGGGAACAAAAGTGAGTACACCCCTAAGTGAAAATGTCCAAATTGGGCCCAAAGTGTCAATATTTTGTATGGCCACCGTTACTTTCCAGCACTGCCTTAACCCTCTTGGGTATGGAGTTCACCAGAGCTTCACAGGTTGCCACTGGAGTCCTCTTCCACTCCTCCATGGCGACATCACGGAGCTGGTGGATGTTAGAGACCTTGCGCTCCTCCACCTTCAGTTTGAGGATCCCACAGATAGGGGGATTAGGTCTAGGTCTGGAGACCCAATAGGGATTAGGTCTGGAGACATGCTTGGCCAGTCCATCACCTTTACCCTCAGCTTCTTTAGCAAGGCAGTGGTTGTCTTAGAGGTGTTTTTGGGGTCGTTATCATGTTGGAATACTGCCCTGTGGCCCACCAAAGGGAGGGGATCATGCTCGGCTTCAGTATGTCACAGTACATGTTGGCATTCATGGTTCCCTCAATGAACTGTAGCTCCCCAGTGCCGGCAGCACTCATGCAGCCCCAGACCATAACACTCTCACCACCATACTTGACTGTAGGCAAGACACACTTGTCTTTGTACTCCTCACCTGTTTGCTGCCACACATGCTTGACACCATCTGAACCAAATAAGTTTATCTTGGTCTCATCAGACCACAGGACATGGTTCCAGTAATCCATGTCCTTAGTCTGCTTGTCTTTAGCAAACGGTTTGTGGGCTTTCCAGACTAGTTTTATGCATGCGGCGTATGGTCTGAGCACTGACAGGCTGACCTCCCACCCCTTCAACCTCTGCAATAATGCTGGCAGCACTCATACATCTATTTCCCAAATACAACAAATGGATATGATGCTGAGCACGTGCATGCAACTTCTTTGGTCGACCATGGTGAGTTCTGTTCTGAGTGGAACCTGTCCTGTTAAACCGCTGTATGGTCTTGGCCACAGTGCTGCAGCTCAGTTTCAGGGTCTTGGCAATCTTCTTATAGCCTAGGCCATCTTCATGTAGAACAACATTCCTTTTTTTTTTAGATCCTCAGAGAGTTCTTTGCCATGAGGTGCCATGTTGAACTTCCAGTGACCAGTATAAGAGAGTGAGAGCGATAACACCAAATTTAACACACCTGAGACCTTGTAACACGAATGAGTCACATGACACCAGGGAGGGAAAATGGCTAATTGGGCCCAATTTGGACATTTTCACTTAGGGGTATACTCACTTTTGTTGCCAGCGGTTTAGACATTAATGGCTGTGTGTTGAGTTATTTTGAGGGAACAGCAAATTTACACAAGCTGTACACTCACTACTTTGTAGCAAAGTGTAATGTCTTCAGTGTTGTCACATGAAAAAGATGTGATTTCGTGACATTGGGGATTGTTCAGCTCAAGTGGATAGATGTGTTTTGGTGCAGTGAGTCCACATCAGATAGGCATTTATAGTTAAGGGCCTGGTAGCCCACGTTTATTAAAGGGAAAAACAAAACAAAAGTCCATCCAGGAGTCCCACACAGGGGTCCAAGCTTCAATTAAATACACAAAATCCAAATGAAAATGCTAGCCCACCTGGCTACTCTTCAGCAGTAATGCTGCTACAGGTATAGGCCCCTCAAACAAGCTGCTTGGATGTACACAGTCTTAGGCTCCTTGGTCACACACAGCTTCAAGAGCTTCAACGCACACAGCTTCTGGCTCCTTGGACACACACACAGCTTTGAAGCCCTTCAACGCACACAGCTTTGAAGCCCTTCAATGCACACAATATCTATTCTCACACAGAGACACTTACTAGGAGCCACTACTCCGACGCCACCTTCCTCCACTCTCTGCTCTCACTAGTCTTTCGTTATATGGGCTGTGTACACCTGGGCACACAACCTGCTGGCTCTCCATAAGACATGGACACAGGGTTAGAGATCCCATCCCACCCAAGTCTCTGTGGGATCTCCAAACTACAGAGCCCCATTGGAACATAGCAAAACCTGGAGAAAGCTGCCAACACAGTTTTCTCCCTTTCAAAACTATGCTCTGTAGCACTGCAGTCTGCCGACATGCAGACTCTGTGTCCATTTTCCATCCCTTTTCAGAGCGACAGGGACTCTCACTATTACAATATATAATATTTACACAGAGGGAACATCTCTGGGTTTCTTATCTTTGCAAAGCAATGATAAGAAACAAAGAGATCTGTAGTAAAGGGCAGCACACTGTACACACATTACACATAGTTAGGCACACATTTAACCCCTAATCACCCTAGATATTATATTAACCCCTTCCCAGCCAGTGTCATTAGTACAGTGACAATGTATAGTATTATCACTGATCATTGTATTAGTGTCACTAGTGATGTCAGCGGCAGTTTGTCAGCCCCCCTCCCAGCAACAGTACTTTTAGGTTGCCTGCCGCACTATTACAGTCCCAATATAAGTCGCTGATCACCATCATTAGTAGTATAAAAAAAAAATTCCAGTATATATAACATAGTTTCAAACAAACCAATCGATATACACTTATTGCGATTTTTTTTAACCAAAAAATACATTTTGGCCAAAAGTTATGAAGAAATAGAAGTAGATTTTTTTATGTTTTGAAATTAGATATGTTTTATAGTAGAAAGTAAAAATATTGTTTTTTTTTTTTTTTTTTTCAAATTTACAGTATTTTTTAGTTTATATAATATTTATATATAATAAAATAAAAACCCCAGTGGTGATCAAATACCAATTCTATATGTGCGCACTGCGCTCTTGAATGAAAATACAAGTGTACTGCTACTTAAACAAAGTAAACAAATAAAATAGGTAAAACATAAAACATGCTATAACAAATAAAAGTTTCACAGTAGCGCACTAATCAACCTCGTGAAACCAAAATTAATGTCCATGATAAAAATTTTTTTTATATATACAGTATACAGTATCTCACAAAAGTGAGTACACCCCTCACATTTTTGTAAATATTTTATTATATATTTTTATGTGACAACACTGAAGAAATTACACAGTAGTGAGTGTACAGCTTGTATAACAGTGTAAATCTGCTTTCCCCTCAAAATAACTCAACACACAGCCATTCATGTCTAAACCACTGGCAACAAAAGTGAGTACCCAATTAGCCATTTTCCTCCCTGGTGTCATGTGACTCATTAGTGTTACAAGGTCTCAGATGTGAATGGGGAGCAGGTGTGTTAAATTTGGTGTTATCGCTCTCACTCTCTCATACTGGTCACTGGAAGTTCAACATGGCACCTCATGGCAAAGAACTCTCTAAGGATCTGAAAAAAAAAGAATTGTTGCTCTACATAAAGATGGCCTAGGCTATAAGAAGATTGCCAAGACCCTGAAACTGAGCTGCAGCATGGTGGCCTATTTTATTTGGTGATCAAATACCACCAAAAGAAAGCTCTATTTGTGTGAAAAATTTCATAAATGTCATTTGGGTACAGTGTTGCATGACAGCGCAATTACCAGTTAAGTAGCCCAGTGCTAAATAGCAAAAAATTGCCTTTTTAAGAAGGGGTAAAATCTTCTGGAGTTAAGGAGGAAGTGTTTTCTTTCCATCTCACTGATATTTTATAAACGCTTGTCACACACACTGTACAGTAACGTGTGATAAAGCGCACCATGATTGCTACAGGCAAATTTACGTAGCGTTACCATAGCCTTGAATGATAGGAGTTGACATCCTTCAATGTAAGGATGGGCTCGGGCGTGTTCGCACACTCCATGTGCAGAGCCCGCCAGGAAGTCGGCACGGCGCCGCGCTAATCACAGGCAGTGAGACATTTTCCTGATGTGCCGCTGCAGAGATCAGGAAATGTCTCACTGCCTGTGATTAGCGCAGCGCCGTGCCGACTTCCTGGAGGGCTCTGCAGCCTCAGCAGCAACAGGGGGAGCCATTGAGATGTGGTAAAACATGGCTCAATTGTGGGGTTTTACTGCACCCCAACTGCAAGTGTGAATGGGCCCTAAATACCTATTCCTAATGCCAGTGTGAGCAAGGCCTAAATTTATTGCATACTTCTACACAGTCTCTTTTTTAAAATTCTCCCAGCCGAGCTCTGCTCTTCCCACCTAAGCAATATGTCATTTGCCATTAATTCCTATGGAAAGGCAACACAACAAGAAAGCATCACCAAATTGTCAAAGTAATAGTGAACATCATTTTTTTCTAATTAAAGAAAAAAGAAATATTTTCTTTCAACAGTTAATTCTAGGCATATGTTAGAAGTAGGAGAAAAAAAGGGGATCAAAAGGAGTTATTTAGAGATCACTTTTATGTACAAAATAAGATTCATTAAGGATAAAAAGAGAGACTGGGTATTTAAGTTGTCCATAAGCAACATGGCAGCAAAGGATTGTCAATAGTCAGATAAAAAAATAATGGAGCTTATTAACAAAACAAAAAAAAAAACAATTTTTTTTTTTTTTAAAGTCAGAGAAATAAAGTTCAGCTTCACTTTGATGTAGTAATGTCAGCACTTTCTTTAATATAAAGATTAGAGGGTTGAGCTCATTTTGTATAGACTTCTTAGAGAAAACCTTTTTGCAAGGCCTCATTAGGCGTTACTTAGCCTCATCAGCTGCCATTAAATGTTGTATTGTACACTATGGCCATTGGCATCTGCAGAGTACGGAATATACAGATCAGATGGTGAAAGGCGAGGTCATTCTGTCCCAGAGAGAATTGAGGATCGATTGAAAAAAACACCTGCGCCAATGTGAGTACCTGAAACTGTGAGATTGATAAAAGATTGCAGCTGCTGTCTATAACCTCAAACCAGAGGTGTAAATATGAACAAATAATAGCTAAACAGCCCTTGCTGTGAAATGCTAGATATAACACAAGCATTCAGGAGCTTTTAACTCCTTTCGCTGTCTTTTTGGTTTTTCGCACACATGCTAAAATGCTAATTTTTTTTTTTACATGAAAACGCACAAGAGAAGTGCAGGGAGTGAAAATAATAAACATATATACTCACCTACAGTATATGGCTGCAGCATTGGTCTGATGCTGCAGTTGTCCCCCACTGCCTCTAATGCCGCGTACACACGACCGGACTTTCCGTCAGAGTAGACTCTGACAGTCTTTCCAACGGAGTTCCGACGAAGTTCCGCTGAAACGGACTTGCCTACACACGATCACACCAAAGTCCGTTCGTTTAGAAAGCGATGACGTATGACGGGACTAGAAAAAGGAAGTTCAATAGCCAGTAGCCAATAGCTGCCCGTGCGTCGTTTTTGGTCCGTCGGACTAGCATACAGATAGGAATTGAGTCAGTCGGAAAGATTTGAAACATGTTCTATTTCTAGGTCCGTCAGAATTTTAGAAAGAAAAAGTCAGATGAAGCCCACACACGATCGGAAACATTCCGTCGGACCTTTTCTGCCGGAAAGTCTGGTCGTGTGTATGCGGCACAAGCCTGAGAACTGAGCAGTCATGTGACATCTGATCGTTCAGTTCTCAGGTCTGCTTTAAGAACACAGCAGTCATACCTCCCAACATTTTGAGATGAGAATGAGGGACACCTACTAACAAACGTATGTAGGCATAGGACACGCCCCCTGCCACACCACCTTAAAGGAAAATGAACAAAAAAAAGGTTAATTAAATCCACAAGGACTTTTTTTTTATCACAAATAATCCTTTCTATTGGCTCTTAAAATGTACAAATGCAGCAGTTTAGAAATTGAATTGAAGGTTTAGTACTGGGAAACACTTTTTGAACGATAAAAAGTACATTTTATATACAACTATGAAGAGCAGACCAAAATGAGGGACAAATGAGGAGTAAAGAGGGACAGAGGAACATTGCTCCAAATCAGAGACAGTCCCTCAAAATCAGGGACAGTTGGGAACTATGCAGCAGTGACCGTCAGTCATCGCTCTCTGCTCTGCCACTTTAGTGCTCACTGGAGTCCAGGGTACAGGAAGGGACGGGAGAGGCTGACTCAGGCTCTCAGGAGCATACTGAGAGGCTGAACCAGCTGCCAGTCAAGCATCTAGGCAGAGTCTGACATCGTTGTCAGGATACTCACATAGTCTTGATTGCATAGCTCCCAACTGTCCCTCATTCAAAACAGCATCCCTCTGTCCCTCTTTCCTCCTCATTTGCCCCTCATTTTGGTCTGATCTATATAGTTGTATATAAAATGCACTTTTTATCTTTCAAAAAGTGTTTCCCAGTGCTAAACCTTTCATCCAATTTCTAAACTGCTGCATTTGTAAATTTCAAAAGCCAGTATAAAGGAATAAATGAGGTTAAAAAAAAAAAAAAGCATTTACGGGTTTAACTTATTATTTTTTGTTTAATTCTCCCTTAACCACTTCAGCCCTGGACCATTTGGCTGGCCAAAAACCAGAGCACTTTTTGCGATTCGGCACTGCGTCACTTTAACTGACAATTGCGCGGTCGTGCGACGTAGCTCCTAAACAAAATTGACGTCCTTTTTTTCCCAGAAATAGAGCTTTCTTTTGGTGGTATTTGATCACCTCTGCGTTTTTTATTTTTTGCGCTATAAACAAAAAAATAGCGACAATTTTGAAAAAAACGCATTATTTTTTACTTTTTGCTATAATAAATATCCCCAAAATATATATATATATATATAATAAAATATATATATATATATATATATATATATATATATATATATATAAAAAAAATATTTTCCTCAGTTTAGGCTGATACATATTCTTCTACATATTTTTGGTAAAAAAAAAGTATATTGATTGGTTTGCACAAAAGTTATAGCGTCTACAAAATAGGGGATAGTTTTATGGCATTTTTATTAATATTTTTTTTTTTTACTAGTAATGGCGGCAATCAGCGATTTTTATCATGACTGCGACATTATGGCGGATACATAGGACAATTTTGACACATTTTTGGGACCATTCACATTTATACAGCGATCAGTGCGATTACAAATGCATTGATTACTGTGTAAATGTGACTGGCAGTGAAGGGGTTAACCACTAGGTGGCAGTGTAGGGGTTAAGTGTGTCCTAGGGAGTGATTCTAACTGTGGGGGGGAGGGGCTACGTGAGACACATTACTGATCACCGCTCCCGATTACAGGGAGCTGTGATCAGTGACAGAGTCACTAGGCAGAACAGGGAAATGCTTTTTTACATTAGCATTTTTCCCATTCTTCCTCTCTGTGAGACGATCGCAGGTATCCCTGCGGACATCGAGTCTGCGATCCTACTCATGGAGCTTGCGACGGGTGTGCGCCGCAAATTCAAAGGGACGTACAGGTACGCCCATTTGTGCAGCCGTGTCATTCTGTTGACGTGAATAAACAGGCGGCGGGGTACGCCCATTTGTGCAGCCGTGTCATTCTGTTGACGTGAATAAACAGGCGGCGGTCGGCAAGCGGTTAAGAGGGGCGTGGCAGGGGGTGTGTCTTATGTTGGAGTGCGGCCATCCGGATTGAAAAAAACATTTTTATAAGCTTTGGCCATGTTTGTCTTTTAAAACCCCAAGACGTTAAATACCGGTATTTGTTGAAGGCAGAAGACCCATAGAATGGTATTTTTTTGTGGACACAAATACAATACAACCTTCAAATTTTCTTTCAATTATAGAAAACGACACTGAGTTGAGCAATTAAATACCATAAATAAATATTGTATTTTAGGTACCCATGTGCACCATATTAGTTCATTTGTGTGTGTGGGGGCAGGAGGGGCTTTAAAACTTTTTGAAACTTTTTCATTTTTTTTATTTTCACTAAACATTATTGTAATAGCATATATGGAGTGACAAGTACACTTTACAGATGCATCAGGTGTCTCTTGAGTCCCCCCCCCCAGCTAGATCAAGTACACAGGTCGGCTGTTTTCCCATGTTTCATGGCCGACAGCTCTGTGCCCTAGAGGTGCTTCTGAGTTCATTGGGGGCTCCTATGGGATATTTCTAGCTGTTATGTTGACCCTCTATCTTGAGGAGAGGTTCCCCTTAGCTTCGCTCCCCCTTTGATTGATAGCAGGCAGGCTCCTCCCACTGGCAGTATCACTGGTTGACAGGCGCTTAGGGGGTAGTGACAGAAAACATGCTGCTTGTTAGACAGAATACAGAGACAGGCACTCTGATTGTCTCTGTACACCAACTTACAGTTGGACCAAATTACCTCCAGTTTCTTTATCTGTGAATTGGTGGTTGCTATTTTTGAAAGTGGTGCAGTAATAACGCAACTTTGTAAAAATGGCACAATTAAAAACTACTTGAACATGGTGCATGTATTGGTAAAGCTACAGAAACTGGCGGCAGGGCATTTTGAATCTGGTGTAGGATCTTTTAAAGGGTTTAGAAACTACCTTGACAGCAAAGATACATACGTGTGTAAGCAGGTGGATGGATTACTGTGTTGCCTAATTATCTTTCTGAGTTAAAGTAGAACTATAGACAAAACTTATTTTTTTTCATTTTGGATAGAGTAGCCAAAACAGGAAGTGAGAGGAAATCCCTGCAAGTTTAGGGAATCCTTTGGGGCCCCCCAGATCACCAGAACTAGTATTCCCATTTGAAGATTTCCACTCTATTATTTTCTGGGGACAACCCAAAATTTGCGATTTTCTTTTACTTTACTTTTCAATTATAATGATAAATAGGACAAATAGAGAGGATGAATCTCTTTAAAGTGGTTGTAAACCTAGTTACACCACTTTTACCTGCAGGTAAGCCTATAATAAGGCTTACCTGTAGGTACTGGAAATATCTCCTAAACCTGCACGGTTTAGGAGATACTTACCATATACGTTTGCGCCAACGTCATAGGGGCATGCGTACTGAAAGGGCACATGCCGTTTCTAAAGGTCCCGTGCTGTGACAGCGGGGACAGCAGGGACATCGCAGGCTTCATTTGCAGGTAAGTGCAACATAATGGGCTAGTATGCAATGCATACTAACCCATTATGCTTTTACTTTGCAGGGGAATAAAGAGGAAGTAAAACCCATCAGGGTTTACTTCCTCTTTAATAGGGACACAGAGAGCAATAAAAACCTGACAGGTGTTCCATTTCCTCTCCACTTTGTCCAAAACAAAAACAAAAAAGTTATAGTTATACTTTATACTTTTTAGTTATACTTTAAGTGTGTTTCTTGATATGTTAAGTGCACTATTTAGTTAATGTGCCCATAAGAAGTTGTACTGCCTGAGAGGTATGGGTTAACTCTGCTGGCCAGGTATTCCCAGATTTTTCTGAGAAGTACTGACCTCTGCTGGGTAAAACATATAAAAGGGGAACTATATCTAGGTATAAGGTCTTTGGTCTTTTTTCAATGCATGGGAAAAGAAGGAGAGTGCTGCTGAGGATGGAAGAGGGAATAAACAGAATGGGGGGGGGTGAGCAAAGTTGGGGGATGGAGAAGAGGTTGGGGGCGACAGAGGTGGGAGGATGGAGAAGAGGGGGGTGAGCAGAGTTGGGGGATGGAAAAGAGGGGGGGGGGGGTTATGATCTCCAACAGCTGGGCTGTTCTGGGTAGTTAGGACATGTGTTTTGGGGGTCGGAGCAGAGACTGCTAGGAAGGAAGACACTGGGACAGGAGGATGGGGGGGGGAAAGGCACACAGAAGTTGCTGAGTAGATGGCAGTGGCACTGAGGAGTCAGGCTCGGCACAGGACAGTCAGCAGACCACCTTCTATAGGAGGACTCACTGGGGCTGTGGCTTTTCTGACCTCAGGCATGGGTGTCTGCCTCATATTACCGTGTGTCTCTCTCTGTTCAACACCGCACTGCCCTAGATATTTTAATAACCCAGAGTTAAGCAGCATGAAAGGGGACGGTCCAGCGTCGTTGTGAGGCACAGCAGACACTGAGGGGGTTATTTACTAAAGGCAAATCCACTTTGCACTACAAGTGCAAAGTGCACTTGGAAGTGCAGTCGCTGTAGATCTGAGGGGGACATGCGAGGAAAATAAAAAACAGCATTTTAGCTTGCACATGATTAGATAATAAAACCAGCAGAGCTTCCCCTCATTTCAGATCTACCTCTCAGATTCAAGTGCACTTTCAGTGCAATTTCAAGTGCACTTTGCACTTGTAGTTTGCACTTGTAGTGCAAAGTGGATTTGCCTTTCGTAAATAACCCCCTAAATCCCTTCTCAGCCGATCCCACCTCTCACAAGCTGAGTCAGGACTAGACTGGAGACTGAAAGGAACTGTATGGTGGGCGTATCTGTGTGACAGAGGGGCAGCACAGGACCCCGGTAGCTAAGCCATTGGTGTCACCCAGGTGCGGTCCGCACCCCCATAGCGACACTACTGGCTGTGATAACTGTGTCAGTGCCAAACTCCCACTGTCCATGACAGAGCCTAATTTCCAGGATTCTGCCCAGGACAGACTCTGAGCAGGATGTCTGTCTGATTTCTGGGAATGTCCCGGGGAGACTGTGACTGTTGGCAACTATGCACTTGAAATTGCTGCAACCATTGGAAGAAGTTACAGGAAGTGAAACACACTAAAGGTTAACTGTGCAAGAGAAACTGGCTCGCTTCTAATGCCCTGTACACACGGTTGGGTTTTCTGACGGAAAATGTTCGATGGGAGCTCGTTGTCAGAAATTCCAACCGTGTGTAGGCTCCATCGGACATTTTCCATTGGAATGTCCGTCACACAAAATTTGAGATCTGGATCTCAAATTTTCCGACAACAAAATCCGTTGTCGTAAATTCCGATCGTGTGTACACAATTCCGAAGCACAAAGTTCCACGCATGCTTGGAATCAAGCAGAAGAGCCGCACTGGCTATTGAACTTCATTTTTCTTGGCTCGTTGTACGTGTTGTACGTCACCGCATTCTTGACGTTCGGAATTTTCGACAAGATTTGTGTGACCGTGCGTATGCAAGACAAGTTTGAGCCAACATCCATCTGAAAAAATCCATGGATTTTGTTGTCGGAATGTCCGATCGTGTGTACGGGGCATAATGCCGCGTACACACGGTCGGACTTTTCGTCTACAAAAGTCCAACGGACGCCGACGGACTAAAGCTGGCTGGTAATCCGTTCGTGTGTGGGCTTCTCCGGACTTTCAGCAGACTTTTTCAGCCTCAAATCCGACGGACTTTAGATTTGAAACATGCTTCAAATCTTTACGTCGTAACTACGACGGACCCGAAATCCGCTCGTCTGTGTGCTAGTCCGACGGACAAAAACCCATGCTAGGGCAGCTATTGGCTACTGGCTATGAACTTCCTTATTTTAGTCCGGTGTACGTCATCACGTACGAATCCGTCGGACTTTTGTGTGGTCGTGTGTAGGCAAGTCCGTTCGTTAGAAAGTCTGCTGCAAGTCCGCCGAAAGTCCGCCGGAAGTCTGTCGGACAGGCTGTCGGACTTTTGTAGACGAAAAGTCTGACTGTGTGTACGCGGCATAAGAGTGCTGCCTTAAAGGAGAAATACAGCCAAAGCTCGTTTGGCTGTACTTCTCCTGTGGATAACAGGAGTACAGTTTGTTCTGCACTCCTGTGACCAGTTTTCAGAAGCCTGCGGTTGGCTGACGTCACGGAGCCGATTCAGGCTGGGGCAAGATCACCACTATGAAGTTGGGATCTGCCCACATGCCTTGATAGGCACCCGGCTGGCTGCTCCCACCCCTCCACAGCCCAGCGCTCCAGTAAGCGGGTGGAAGAGCAGGCAGCTCTCTGTTCAGGGAGCCCTGAGAACCGAACTATTGTCAATCAGTTCTCAGTCTTAGAGCCGCGGGGCCAGATGCTGCATCCAGCTAGGTAAGTATGATTCTGAAAATTTTTTTTTTTTAAATTGTTGCTCTTTTTCTGTTTATAGCACAAAAAATAAAAAGCGTCACCTCCCTGAAATGAGTTTGCTACCTCCTTGAAATTAGTTTTTACAGGTTGGGATTTCTGCATATTATTTTTCCTTTTTTATTCCACTACTTTCATTTTATTGGAAACACACCGTATAATAGGAAGTCATCCACCTCTGTATATTATAGTGTGTTATTAGAGGGAGTATAAATGAAGAGATGACAGAAATGGAGGGATTATACAGGACACAGTGAGTCAGGTTCTGTACACAGATCTGTGTTAGGTGTCAGTGAACCGGAAGTAGTTTGTGGAGGAAGGGGCGGGGTCTTGGTGAGCGTGTCCCCGTACATGCCGTGTCCTGTCACCTCTCCGGGATGTCATGGAGGATCGGGCGGCTGTACAGGACACGGATGGGGAATACGGAGCACAAGTCACCCCGAAGGACAAGCTGCTTCTCATTAAAGGTGCTGAGCTTCCTCCATCCATAACCCTGACATATAGACTGCAGCCTGGTGCCAGGACTGAGTCTCCCCACACAGCCTGTGTCCGGTTTGTACAATAAATAGGAGTCTTCGTCAGTATTTTACATGGTCACCAAATACAAAGTGCAAAGTTCCATTCATATCTGTGCATGCAGTGAATGTAACAAAAAAAAAAAACACGCAACTGACTTGTGGCGCCACTGTAAACAACAAAACACACGTAAAGCATTGCGCCCATGAAAGGTGCGGGTGTTTCGTTGCTGCATTTAACCACTTCAGCCCCGGAAGGATTTACCCCCTTCCTGACCAGGCCATTTTTTTGCGATACGGCACTGCGACGCTTTAACTGACAATTGCGCGGTCGTGCGACTTTGTACCCAAGCAAAATTGTCCTTTTTCCCCCACAAATAGAGCTTTCTTTTGGTGGTATGTGATCAGCTCTGCGTTTTTTATTTTTTGCGCTATAAACAGAAAAAGAGCAACAATTTAAAAAAAAATTTTTTTTTTGCTGTAATAAATATCCCCAAAAAATGTAAAAAAGGGAAATTCTTCATCAGTTTATTCCGATATATATTCTTCTACATATCTTTGGTATTTGAATTCTGAATTTTGAAAAAAAAATGCTTTATTTTTTACTTTTTGCTATAATAAATATCCCCAAAAAGTATATATAAAAAAATTTTTTTTTTTCCCTCCGTTTAGGCCGATATATATTCTTTTACATATTTTTGGTAAAAAAATATCGCAGTAAGCGTATATTGATTGGTTTGAGCAAAAGTCATTGCGTCTACCAAATAGAGGATAGATTTATAGCATTTTTATTATTATTTCATTTTTTTTACTAGTTATGACGGTGATCTGCAATTTTTAGTGCGATTGCGGCTGACAGATCGGACACTTTTGACACTTTTTTGGGACCAGTGACATTTATTCAGCGATCAGTGTTATAAAAATGCACTGATTACTGTATAAATTATATTGGCAGGGAAGGGGTTAACACCAGGGGTAATCAAAGGGCTAGGGAGGTGCTTTCTAACTGTTGGGGGAGGGGAGTGACAGGCAGTACAGAGAGATTGCTGTTCCTGATCACTAGGGACAGACAATCTCACTCTACTTCCCTGACAGAATGTGTTTGTTTACACTGGCAGATCCCCGTTCTGCCTCTCTGTGGAGCGATTGTGGGTGGCCGAGTTCACATCGAGTTCACCGGACCCGCTGATTGGCTCCCCCCGCTAGGGAATGGGACAGCCCACAGATCGTTGTGTACGCGCCCCCGACATACAATGACGGCGATTCCTGCAGGAGAGGCAACCTGCCGCAGTATAACTGCAGCGGCTGGTCGGGAACCAGTTAATGCACGTTGGGCAGCCCATTCAAATGAAGTGGTTACAAAAAAGCTCAATCGTGGAACATGGAGGCCTGTTTGGGGCCTTACATTAGTATATAAAGGCAGGTTTACACCAGAATGCGGTGCAAGAAAGGCGAGTTACATTTGCTATTCCTCCACCGCAGTCCAAACGCACTGCCATGCGATCTTCTGCAAGTGTCAATATATTCTTATCAACATTCCACACACAGATCACAAATGTAGTGCATTTGCCTGCATCAGATCAAATGGTACCGCAGTATCATGTGATTTGGTGCTGCACAATTTTTAAAAGTGCATGGACTACTTTTTATGCAACCCAGTGCGATTTCTGCTCATTCAAATGAATAGGCTGCAGATCGCACTGCACATGAACGCAGACTGTACTCCTGTGCAATTCATGTGTGAACCAACCTGAAAGTCACATGACAGTGAAAATAGAATTGCCAGCTTTTGGGTTCACACTGCCGTAACGTTTGCCCAAGGCTGCGTTCACACCAGAGATTTAGTGCGGTGTGAATTGTGGGGGGGGAGGAATCTTCTAATTCCTGTTGCAGCTGTGAGCGGCTAGGTGCCTCATTCACAATAATGACAGGTCACCGGCACCTGCAGCTATTAGCGGCTGAAAGAAAAAAGAAACAGGGGCGCACCAGCCATGTGCATTAACTTTTAAAACATCTGCATAGCTCTGATGAAGAAGGGCGTACCCTTCGAAACGCGTTAGCTGATTGTGATGCCTGTGCGTGCCTCCACGATCCTTGGAAGGTTTCGCTCATCCTAAGTCGCATGCGGTTTGTCGGTGCACTTTCATGTTGTGCCTCCTTCACCAATTGCTTGTGAGTTGTTTCTTTTTACCATTTTTATTCAATAAATGTTTTAAAAGTTAATGCACATGGCTGGTGCGCCCCTGTTTCTTTTTTCTTTCGGTTTCTACAAGGATACCCCATCCTTGAGGGCAGCAAGGCCTGTGTTGACATATTATTTATATGATGATCCACTGGTGCGCAGGAGTCGTTTTTCCTTTTTTGCTACTTTAGCTATTAGCGGCTCCCCGTACTGCCAGCCATTACTTGCAGTGATCGCTGCTGGACGCAAACAGCCTTCAATAGCTGCGACCACTGGTGACCTGTCATTATAGTTAACGGGGCCTGCGGCCGCACCTAGCCGCTCACAGCCACAGCAGGAATCAGAAGACTCCTCCCACTACAATTTGCACTGGCCTAAATATCTGGTGTGAATGTAGCCTTAGTGTGGCATTGGGGGTGCAGTACCTTCTATTCTTAAAAGTACTACAATGCACCATGCCAACATACATGCTTTGCAGCACACCACAATGCACAGCAAGGGCTTATTTCCACGGACGCTCAGCCCCGTACAGCGTGAAGAGACATTTGTTTACATTTTTGCCCCTGGCTAGGTTCACATCTTTGTGTTTTTTATGTATTTTGCTGTTTTTTTGTTTTTTTTTGCCCGATAGGAAAGTATGACAATTTTGGGTTAGGGTTAGGTTTAAGCGTTAGCATGCTAACCTTAGCCCTTAACCCTAACATTTAACCCTAACCCAAAATTGTCATACTTTCCTATTGGTCAAACCCCCCCCCCACAAACGCATCAGAAGCGTAACACTTGCTTTTTTTGGTGCGGTTCTATTATAGTCTATTGCACCAAAAATGCAATCTGAAAATGCATAGATATGAATATGTCCCATCGGAAACCATGTTAAAGCAGGGGTCCACCTATCTATCGTTTTTTTTTTTTTTTTGAGTTCATTCACAAACTTTTCTTCTCAGCATTACATACTCACATATTGTGTGTAATATGTCCGCCTGTGTCAGATTTCGTCGGAAAGAATAACTTATATTATTCACTGCAGGCGGTTTCCATCTTCATTGTGGGCATTTGAAGCCCACAAGCATTTATTTCCTGGATGTGGTGAATGCTGTGCTCCCAGCATTCACCGCTCGTTCCCGCACATGCTCAGTGGCATCCTGGGAAGCCTGAGACTAGCTCCCAGGAGTCTGGGAGAGGCTAGAAACACGCCTACTCCCACGGGAGGAGAACCAGGAAGTGCAAAGAAGAATAGAAAAATAAAAGGTAATTACGGCGATTTAAATTTTTTTAAACGGCATGTCAGCATCTAGGCAAGGAAGAGAATACATACAGATATTGTTCAAAATTTGGGTGGAACCCCGCTTTAAATTTGATTGTAGTGCCTATCTGCAAAACGCATTAAAAACGCATAGGTGTGTGACCCTAGCCTAAGTGTTGAACTACATTCAGGCAGCCCATACAAATGAAATGGGAGTGTGGTGGCTGTACAGACTCACTCGCAGGGACCGGTGCACAGACCTGCATTCACAGGCATTGCGCCAGGGCCAGCGTGCCCATCCTTGTGTACCTGTAAATTCGTCTGTACAGGGAGTCGGTACAGTCAGCGTGCGTTTATTCACTAAAATGTGTGGCCTGCACACAGCTCAGCACTAAGACACTGAAATAAACAAAGGTCTTCTCACACTATACAGGGCTGAGCACCCGTGTGATTGGGCCCTAACACACTACCATATGTTGTGGAGTGCTGCATTCTGATAAAAAAAAAAAACAACACACGTTGAAGCAGGGCTACACTGCATCTGAGCACCACAAATCCAAAATACTATTAAATTCATTTTTAATATTCAAAGCAGACTCTCCCATTCATCCATGTCTCCATGCTTTATTTTACTGGGAAATCACTTTAAGACCCCCCCCCCCCCCCCCCCCCCGGGATTTATGTCCGTGGCCCTCTTGAGTAAGGTCAGGTGATTCCTGTAGCATTTACTTTCTGGAATCCATCTACCCTTAGCTCAGGCAGGAGGGTGTGTTTAGCTGAGAAAGACCCCCCCCCCTCCTCTCTTGAAGACTCTTGGGATGTATGGCATCATTTGACTGGACCTGGAAACCAAGAAGTAACTGAAGAAATGTAACAAAAAAAAGTTTAAAACAAGTAAATACTTTCCTATCTATTTACTAATGATAGCAGCACAAGGATTAAAACTAGTCAATGTTGACTGAGAGACTGAAGTTCTGCTTTAAAGCGGGGGTCCACCTATCTATCGTTTTTTTTTTTTTTTTTTGAGTTCATTCACAAACTTTTCTTCTCAGCATTACATACTCACATATTGTGTGTAATATGTCCGCCTGTGTCAGATTTCGTCGGAAAGAATAACTTATATTATTCACTGCAGGCGGTTTCCATCTTCATTGTGGGCATTTGAAGCCCACAAGCATTTATTTCCTGGATGTGGTGAATGCTGTGCTCCCAGCATTCACCGCTCGTTCCCGCACATGCTCAGTGGCATCCCGGGAAGCCTGAGACTAGCTCCCAGGAGTCTGGGAGAGGCTAGAAACACGTCTACTCCCACGGGAGGAGAACCAGGAAGTGCAAAGAAGAATAGAAAAATAAAAGGTAATTACGGCGATTTAAATTTTTTTAAATGGCATGTCAGCATCTAGGCAAGGAAGAGAATACATACAGATATTGTTCAAAATTTGGGTGGAACTCCGCTTTAACACGTGAAGTAAGGCACATCAACGTTTGTGGTTTAGTGCACTGCAAAAGTGTGACCCCAGCCTAAGGGCTCATGCACACAACTGTTTAGGGTCGCCACCTAGATCAGCATATTTCTGCGGTGTTTCCGATCAGCCACATGGAATGTTTCCCTGCAGTTAGGTACAGATGTGCACCCCCTGGGTGCAAACATTCTGTGGGGGAATTTATGAAAACGAGCAGAGGTGTATGGCAAGTGGTTGCAAACCCTTATATATACCCAGTGAAGTGACTGGCCTTAGGTGATACACAGAGATGAAACAAATCCCCCTACATAAGTTGTACCTGTTTACTTGCTGTCTTACTTTCTCTACTTTTTCACACAGGAACAGAGCTGAGGCTGTCAATCTCTTTGTGTTAGGAAAGCTTGTCAGAAGTGGCTCATTCTGATAGCAGAGGAACGAATCAGCAGACAGAAGTGACACTTCGCTTAATTGATACAAGTACACACTGTAGAGCAGGGATCTCCAAACTACGGACCCTCCAGCTGTTGTAGAACTACACATCCCATGAGGCATTGTAAAACTCTGACATTCACAGGCATGATGGGAATTGTAGTACCTGAACAACTGGAGGGCCATAGTTTGGAGACCCCTGCTATAGATAGCTATGGTTTGTTCATTTTTCTCCTCTGAGGTTTACAACCACTTTAAATAAACAAGTTAACCCCTTGATCGCCCCCTAGTGTTTAACCCCTTGCCTGCCAGTGTCATGTACACAGTAATCAGTGCATTTCTAAGCACTGATCGCTGTATAAATGAAAATTGTCCCAAAATAGTGTCCGATGTGTCCCATTACTAATAAAAAAAAAAAAAAATCAATAATAAAAATGCCATAAAACTATGCCCTATTTTGTAGTCGCTATAACTTTTGCGCAAACCAATCAATAAACGCTTATTGTGATTTTTTTTTTACCAAAAATATGCAGAAGAATACATATCGGCCTAAACTGAGGAAAAAAATTGTTTTAAATATTTTTGGGGGATATTTATTATAGCAAAAAGTAAAAAATATTGCGTTTTTTTTTTTTTCAAAATTGTCGCTCTTTTTTTGTTTATAGTGCAAAAAATAAGAACCGCAGAGGTGATCAAATACCACTAAAAGAAAGCTCTATTTGTGAGAAAAAAAGGACGCCAATTTTGTTTGGGTGCAACGGTGCACGACTGCGCAATTGGCAGTTAAAGCGACGCAGTGGCAAATCGCAAGAAGTGCTCTGGTCAGGAAGGGGGTAAAATCTTTCGGGGCTGAAGCAGTTAAGATTGGGGGGAAGAGGGGGAGGTGTAGAAATATGAACAAGGCTAAACTGCCTAATTGTAAGCTAGGTCTTAAACTGAAGTTCTTTTTGTTTCCTAAGGTTCATTAATTGAAATACCTGGTCATCCTGCTAGTCGATGACCATTCCTTTGCAGAGTGACAATGCAGTGAACTCACTATACAGGTTGTCACCTTGCGCGGTGGCATCCTGAGGAATGCTGAGGAGGAGGGTTAATATTGTTGTCACCACTAGAGATGAGCTTAGGTGTCCTTAAAAATCGTCTCTAACCCAAACGTCCACTTGTTTGTACTCCAATGACTTGCGGGCTGGGTCATTCCCCACCCTACAGACACGTGAGCACATTCAATCAGAGGAAGTATTTGTATTCATTCATAAAATACAAAGCTTCCTGTGAATGGACGAGCAGCACTCACCTCGACTCGATTTTGGCCTGGGATGGTAAGTCCCTGTCTGTCTGTCTGAACAGCGCTCTGTATACTGTGTTTAGCTGAGGCTACATTCAGTTCACATAGCGCTGACAGCCGCTGCATGTGTTGGTGAAGGAAATAGTTTGTTTGGACCAAGCTTAGTCCAAGCAAACTATTTAGAGTTCACTAAAACATGGAGTTCAGGCTTTAAGTACAGAAACCTTTGTTTGACAGCAGTGCCCATGTACAAAATCCCTTATACTGCACGCAAGCCCTTTTTTGTGTTATAAGTAAGCTTTCATGAGAGATACCAGGAGGTTGCCTTTATATGAAAATGCTAGTTGCTTGGCTGGCTTATTGACTCTCTTGCTTCAGTACTTTGATCCCATACCCAAAACAAATATGCAAGTAAAGACTTCTCATTATTCTGATGTGCATACTTGTTCCAGCCAAGGGAATTAGAAAGTATTAAAGCCTTTGGGTCAACAGGCAGGTAGCATTTTAAAGGAAGAAGTCAGCCATGACAGCTCCCAGAATTTCAGTGTTATATCTTATTTAACTGGCTCATGTATTCTGCAGTGGCATGTACATTTTACTGTAGTTTTCACCAAACTTTTACCAAACCAATTAAAACCTTATTCACATGGGCTCTGTGGCCATACCATGTGAATGGGCCTTTGTTTTTGTGGCTGTAGCTGCGTGCAGGCAGTCTGTGTTACTCTATGGGGATGCAGCAGCTGTATGGACACAAATGCTCATCCTAATTTGACAGGCATGCAGGGACAGGGGAATAGTTCTGAATTTAGACAATGTGCGTTTGGGGCCACTCACTGTCCCCTGCACACCTGCAAATTAGGATGAGTGGTTGTGTACACCTGCTTTGTCCTCATAGTCTATCTGTATGCCTCTCTAACCAGAAAAACAAATGGCCCATTCACGCTGTACGGCGCCTTTGTACATGAGCCCTAAATACAGTCTGACCTGTAATTTGCCAGGAATAAAAATTTTTGCTGCAATATATTTCATATAGCATATTAAATCCAGTTTTTATTTTTATAACAGGAGGAATTTTTCTTGGCACTGTTGCAACAGCAGGAATGCTTGCAGGTTTTGGTACAACACTGTCTCTTGCAAAGAAGAAAAGCCCTCACTGGTTCAGTAAGGTATGTGTTGGTGCATGCATGCAGGAAAGCCTGTAACACTGAAACTTTATATAAGGTGACCACTTGAAGACAAGCATTTTACACCCTCTTCCTGCCCAGGCCATTTTTCAGTTTCCAGCACTGTGATATTGTGCCTGACAAATACTCGCTCATGCAACACTGTTTCCAAATGAATTTTATAGAATTTTTTTAAAAAGAGCCAAATTTTTGGTAATAGTTAATAACCAATGGATTTTTTTTTTTTACTATACAAAGGAAAAAAAGATATAAAAATAAATTGCAAAAAATCTGTTCCCCTTACTTTCTAGTTTAAAACTACAAATAAAAATGCCAGGAAATTACCCCTTTTCTTCTCAAGGTAACCACTTTTTTTTTTTTTTTTTTGCCACAATTATTTGGAAATGGAAAAACATGCTGCTACAGGTTACAGTAGTAATGTAGGGGTCAATGGGAGGAACAACTGACTACAGCAAATAATTTGACGGTTTGAGATTTCTATTAATTACATCTGTGTTCAGTGATTTGGGCAGCAGAAGAGGTTATAAGCAATTTCATTTTAGGGACAGCTTTATTTTAAAGCACAGCTAGCAATTTTAAAACACAGAAAAAAATCTTCAGGCATGAGGTTTATATCTATAATGATAGTATTCAGTTTATGAGTTATATTTTTATCTTACATTTATCTCACACTTTATTTATATTTTTCTTACATTTACATGGAGACCAAGTTGTCTTAAAAAGCAGTTACAGGGTTGGGGAGAAGCTATCACAGAAGTGCTTACAATTGTCAGCTTTAATTATTATGGTTTAATCCTCTCTCCCCAACACACCAAAAAAAATATTAATAATCTGTTGCTGTAACTGCTTTGTTTGAATTAGACTTTAAAGAAGAACTAAAGACAATTTTTTAAAATGTTTTCAATAAAGAAATGGAGGCTTATAACCCCCTGTCAATTTTCTTTTTGCCACCTGTGTCTCATTGGGGAGATTTCCCTTCTTATCCTATATCATAGCCAAAACAGGGTTATCAGATCTAGTGTCCCTATCGGAAGATTTCTCCTCTATTTCTGTTCTAGTGACAACTCAAAATTTGTGATTTTCTTTCACAATCGGTGATAAAAGTCACCAGGACAACTAGAGAGGGGGAATGGCCCTAATGGGGACATAGACGGCAATTAAAAACGTACAGGTGTTCTAATCCCTCTCCACTCTATCTAAAAATGATTCATTACATTTTCCTTAGAAGCAATTTGTCAGGGACATGGCCGTCACAGAACTGGCAATGTTGCCCAGAACCTTCATGGGCACTCACGGAGGGTTCTGAGATGTGCACGAGCGTGCGCCGCGCATCTACGCGCACTGGCGCACGCCGGTGCGCAAGTGGCCTGACAGACGCTGACACCAGTGGCCCTATTTAAGCCAGCCTGTGACTACAGGACATTGCTGGATTATCTCCTCAGCTCCCTTGTGTACCTTGACCTTCCTTCCTGATTTGTGATTACCCGTTGTGACCCGGCTTGCCTTGACCTCGCTTCTTCATCTCCCGGTTTGGCCCTTGGCCTGCTTCTGGACTCTGCTTCTGTCTCCTGATCACCCGGCTTGACCTTCGGCTTGTACCTGAACCCTGCTTGCTCCTATCTTCCGTGTACGACCTTGGCCCGCCCCTGTTTATGCTCTGGACTGACTTATCCATGTATGACCTCTGGCCTGGCTCCTGGTTTCTCCATTTACCTGAACACAGCAAGTTCAGCTCTGTCTGCTTCAGTCATCCCTCAGTGGCCAAGCTCATCTGCCTGCAATCAAGCACCTGGCCAACCACGCTTCTTTGGGCACCGCGCTTCCTGTTCCCAACTCCAGGGGCGCGCTGCAATTAGCCGCAAGGGGAGCCCTCTTAGCATCTCGATCTCCATACCCGCGCCTGACACAATTGATGAGCTTAAAAATAAGTCATCCACGACCTCTCTAGCTGCTTGTACTGTGAAGTAATTCATTAGTGGAAAACACAATAAAGGTTCTAAAGTCAGTTTCATTTGGTTTCCAACAGCTTAGAAAAACCTGCTGTGTTACAATAGAGGGCTGATAGGTTGTCAAGGTTTGGTTGCGGTAGAAAATATTAGAATAAGAGCTAAGATTTCTGTGTCTCAGTTGTGAAATTTAACTGGTTGCCAACCAACCGCCGCTGTTTCACTGCGGCAGAATGGCATGGCTGGGAGAAACGACCTTACCTTACATCGCTTCGCCTTTCGGCCACTAGGGACACGCGCCCGCAGCGTGTGCCCGGAGCCGATGTGAGTGCCCGGTGGGCGCGATGACTGCCAGGCACCGGCGATCACCGTGACATAGCGAGATCTGGGATCTGTGTGTGTAAACACACAGATCCAGGTTCTCTCAGGGGAGGGGAGACAGATCGTGTGTTCATACTATGTATGAACACCGATCTCTCTCTCTCTCTCCTCCTAGACAGTCCAATCCCCCCTACAGTTAGAACACACCTATGGAACACAGTTAACCGCTTGATTGCCCCCTAGTGTTAAGCCCTTCCCAGTGACATTTATACAGTAATCAGTGCATTTTTATAGCACTGATTGCTGTATAATTGTCAATGGTCCCAAAAATGTGTCAAAAGTGTCCAATTTATCCGCCGCAATATCGCAGTCCTGATAAAAATCGCAGATCGCCGCCATTACTAGTAAAAAAAAAAAAATAATAATAAAAATGACATCAATCTATCCCCTATTTTGTAGCCGCTATAGCTTTTGTGCAAACTAATCAATATACGCTTATTGTGAGAATACATATCATCCTAAACTGAGGAAAAAAATAGTTTTTTTGAAAAAAATGTGGGATATTTATTATAGCAAAAAGTAAAAGATATTGTGTTTTTTTTTTTTTTTTTTTTTTTTTTTCAAAAATTCTCTCTATTCTTTTGTTTATAGCACAAAAAATAAAAAACGCAGAGGTGATCAAATACCACCAAAAGAAAGCTCTATTTGTGGGGGGAAAAAAAGGGCAATTTTGTTTAGGTACAGTGTTATACAATCGTGCAATTGTCAGTTAAAGCGATGCAGTGCCGTATCGCAAAAAATGGCCTGGTCATTGAGCAGCCAAATCTTCCGGGGCTGAAGGGGTTTAAGAAACTGTGCAGCTTCTAAAAATGTTGAATAATATCATTGATATACCTGTAGGTCATTTGTTCCTCCTCTACCGAAACCTGGCTGAAACACTCAAATAGAAAGTTTTGCCCCATGCTGACCAAATGCTAAGATGCTGCAACAGTTGAACACCTGCACCCGATTTTATAGGAGCGAGTGTTCTTCAGCAATTTTCTTTCAGAAGTGAACTTTTTAACTAAGTAACCCATACCAAGTCACACTACTCTCCATGTTGCAAGCCCTGATGAAGGGGGCAAGACTTAGCCCCTAAACAGGTTGGCTCTGTATGCACTTTTTCATCTGATTTTACATTGCTGTACTTGCCTCCATGGGTAATGAGCTATGAGTTGCCCAAGCAGCCAGTGTATTGGTCCAGGGATTTCAGATCACATTCTTTCTGCAGGGCTCCTGAGCCAGATCAGAGTGATCCTGATTGGTCAGCACCGTCACAGATTTCAAATACTTGGGCTGCTACATCCGGCACATGGGCACTGACAGCTCAACACAGAGATAAGTACAGCAGAAACTGGGGGGGGGGGGGGGGGTGTACAGTGTAAGTTTATTTTTTCATTTTATTTGGAAAGGTTAAATAACCCTTTAGAGGCATAGATTTGAGAATGTGAGAGAAACATAATTTTCCCTTTTTCACTCATGGCCAAATGCAGCTTAATGCACAAAAAATTGAGCATGCATAGACTGATCCTTCCAAAAACAATAGATTTTTTATTGTTCATGTATTTTGTCTCCACCAAAAAATGTAGCACAATGTGTCACAAACCTCTTACGTGAATAAACCCTAAAGCTACAAAAGATACAATGGCACCCTTGCAATTGGAAAAAAAGAGGTTTTGATCTTCAAACTGCGAGCTTTCTTTAAGGTAACAGCTGTGAAAATGGGTCGCAGCCAGGAACTGGTTGTAGCTGATTCTTACACAAATGGTTGGATGATTTCCTAAAAGAACAGCATGTAAAGAAATGCATTCAGTTCTAGAAATCCAGTACACAGTACAATGTTTGTGGCAGTAATTTGCCTCTAGGGTCCAGACAGGAATTTTTATTTTTTTGTATGTACTTCTGGATGAACTATGGTTTCTTGGGATGCAGTGATTTTCTTTTTCTGAGAATTATTTTGAAGGCTAGCTCTTTTAAAAAAAAAAAAAATCTCACAATGCAATGCTGTAAAAAGCTGACTGATTTGCTTATAGGTAACTGGACATTAAAGTGATTTGTAAAGTCTCGTTTTTTTTTTCCCTATAAAAAATAAAAAGTTATACTTACCTGCTCTGTTGCAGTGGATTTGCACAGAGCAGCCCTGATCCTCCTCTTCACGGGTCCTTTTTCTGTGCTCCTGGTCCCTCCATCCTTCCAAGTGCCCCCACAGCAAGCAGCGTGCTATGGGGGCACCCGAGCCGAGTCACAGCTCTCTGTGTCCATTCAGACATGGAGCCGCGATCCGGACCCGCCCCCTCTCCCTCCTGATTGGCTGACTGACTTTGATTGACAGCATTGGGAGCCAATGGCACCACTGCTGTGTCTTAACCAATCAGGAAGGAGAATCTCGGACAGCTGAGACACTCGTGGACATTGCTGGACAGAGAGAAACCACAGGTAAGTATTGGGGGGGGGGGGGGCTGCTGCACACAGAAGACCTTTTATCTTAATGCATTGAATGCATTAGGATAAAAAACCTTTTGCCTTTACAGCCCCTTTAAAGCCGACCATACGCTAATAGAATTTCCTACGATCATATGAAAATTCCTGTCAATTCCTTTCTACATCATCTGCTCCGAGGACTGAATCAGTGAAACATGTGCATGTTGATTTCAGTAAAAGGTGTGATGAAAGAATGTGAAAAAAATACAGAAATAAATAATTGTATTATATTATTTTTATTATATTATTTCTGTATATTATTTTATTTTATTTCTGTATTTTTTAATATTTTTTTCTTTTTTCTTCTCATTTGTTTATTTTTATTTTCCATTTATATTTTAATTTTCACATTTTCTTTCTTTTTCTCTCTTCCTTTTTTCCTCCATTTATCCAGGAGGCAGTTTTACTTTATCTTCACATTCTTTCATCACACCTTTTACTGAAATCACATGCACATGTTTCACTGATTCAGTCCTCACAGCCGATGATGTATAAATTCTGTTGTCCTGCTCTCGCCCATCACCTCTATGATAAAGCCCCAGTGGGCAGGGCAAACGTGTCGGAAGGCGTGGTCTGAGGAGTGCCATTGACTGAGGCTTTCACATGTACACATCCTTACTAGGATTGGCTCAGGTGTGCCTTGGTTTCTTGCTTTAAAGTTCACCATTCACTGGATGAGTTACTTTTCACGCCGGCATCCCTGTAATTCTGTGCATCAGCAGGGCTTCACAACTCAGCTTGCAGCAATAAGCATAAATGGACATATAATGCATTAATACCGCTGACCTATATTGGTGACTACAAGGGTAGGGGAACAGGATTTATTTAAATGTCCGACCTCACTCAAATGATTGCATGGGGTCAGGTAAATTGTATTATTATTATTTTATTTTTTTATTTTTTTTGAACGGAAGTTCAGAATTAATGGTTTCTGTTTCTTTTTTAGGGTGCTACTGCCACAGCTTCCTTGCCAGAAAGTGGTGCATCCCTTGCCTTGAGAGCTTTAGGTTGGGGATCACTGTATGCCTGGTGTGGAGTGGGACTTATCAGTTTGACTGTGTGGAAAGTACTTGGAGTACACAGTGTGAGTATCCTTCAATATTTATTGAACATTCACAGGTGGCTTTCTTTTGTTGTTAATGCTTTAAAATATTTACATTTTTATCTAAACGTAGAACAAAAGTGAAATATTTGAAGCTTAACTATCCTTTGATGTGGTGGTTGCATTAGTTTTCTTTATTTAGGGGTTTTTTTAACATTTATTTTTACCTGGCGTTTCTGCCATTAACACCCTTCCTGTCCTAGGATGACGACACTCATTTATTAGTACACTATATCAGGACAACTGAAAAAGAACTTCAGAAACCTCCCCACTTCCTCTTTGTGACATAGAAAGGCAAGCTTTTATAGTCCTCAGAGAGAGCTGGGAACAGTAACAGATAACAGTGAGCAGAGATCATGGAAACTCATCAGCTGATTTCTAGCAAGATCAACAGGGGTTTTTTTTTGTCATTTATAAAACAAATATAACAAAATGTGTTCAATAGTTTACCCCTCCCTGCCTGCCCTGCCGCCCTTATAAACAGTTCTGAACACCCAGGGGGCAGGAAGCATATTAACACAGTGGTCACATGATCAGTAACCGGTCCCGCCAGCTACTGATAGTTAGTCTGGGCCGAGAGCCATCTGTGAGAGCTCAGTCTTTGTGCTGGGAGCACACAATGAGGGCACTCTCAGAACGTAAGCATCAACTACCCAGAAATGCATACGTGTGGGGATTAAAGCCCATCCTTTTGCCACGATGCATGTGTTGACTGGTCATAAAGGGATTAATGAACCAAATAAGTTCATTGTTTAAGTCTTGGCTAGAATATGGAAGAGGACCTTTATTTCAAATATCAAGTTTGGCTGTTGAACAAATAATTAATAGCACAGTTTTTCCAATGTGTAGTCTCCAAAAAGAACCCATAGATCAAGACTTTGATGATACCATATTCAATACATGCATAATGCCATATTCTTCACGGTTTCTACTTGAACCTCTTTGCTGTCCTTAGTCACAGGGCGATGTTCATCCTAGGGTTGATTCTCTAGAATCTCACCAAGTTTTTTGTTCTAGGTAAGGTCCTGGCCAGCCCTATGGCATCAGCTGTGCCTGCTTAGTGCACAGTTGCCCCCTCCATCTCTAGTTCAAAGGGGGCCACTCCTCTGACAGAGGAAATCATTGCATATAGGGGTGACCTTGCTGTAGCCAGGGGTTTCTGGCATCAGTGGAGATAAAGGATGCTGCCTGTGTGTGTCAGTTTTGTTTCCTTCTCACCAAAAGTTCAGGCAATTTGCAGTAAAGGACTGGAATTCCAGTGCAGGGCCCTGGAAGTATTCTTGAGGGTCTTGGGCTGATTTTCATGCCTTTGGAGATCCAAGAAAGGGACTATTTTAGGTTACCTGTCTTGGGTGGAGCTCTATGTCTTCTGTACATGTTCGAGGGTTAGGGTTGGCTAAGCTGTCTGTCAGAAGGCTTTAGAACAGGGGTCTTAAACTGGCAGCCCTCCAGCTGTTGCGAAAATACAAGTCCCATGAGGCATAGCAAGATTGAAAGTTACAAGCATGATTCCCACAGGCAGAGGCATGATGGGACTTTTAGTTTCACAACAGCTGGAGGGCTGCCAGTTTGAGACCCCTGCTTTAGAAGCTCAGGTCTGTAAGGCTGCAACCTGGACTTTTTTAGTCCTACCTATGCTCAATTTTACCAGGTTGATGTAAGAGCCACTAAGGACACTGCTTTTGCTAATAGTGTTTTCTGCAGGCTGCTGTAGAGTGGTTTTTTTTTTGGCCTGTTGGTGGTGGCTGTGTCTCCCTCCCTTCATGAGCATTGTTTCGGGACATCCCTATGAGTATGGAATAATATTGTGGTTCTATGTCCTGTGATGTATGATAAAGAAAACTGGATTTTTGTACTTGCCTGTAAAATCTATTTCCTGGAGTACGTCATGGGACACCGGGGTATTAGGATTTTTTTTTTTTTTACCAAAGACACATAGGAGAATACATTTTGACTTAAATTTATGAAGAAATTCGATTTTTTTAAAAACATTTTATTGGATATGCTTCATAGCAGAAATGTAAAAAGTTTGGGTTTTTTTTCAAAATTTTCAGTTGTTTTCGTTTATGTAATAAAACTCAGTGGTGATCAAATGCCACTGAAAGCAAACTCTATTTGTGTGAAAAAAATTATATCATTTTAACTTGGGTACAACGTTGTATGACCACACAATTACCAGTTAAAGTAGTGCAGTGCCAAGTAGCAAAAAAAAAAAAAAAAAAAGGCCTGGTCATGAAGTGGGTAACTACCTTTGTTTTATTCCCCTGAATGTGTTTCCTGAGTACGTCTTTTTAGACGGTTGTCTCTCTCTTGCTGTAGTCTTTATTTTTTCTTTTTTGAGTTACAGTCCCGGGAATTATTTCTGTGCGATATGACTTTTTGTTATCACTACCAAGTACTACTTTCTGTTATGTGATGCAGTTTGTGATACTTGCCAAAACCTCTAAGTGAACCTTGGAACAAAAACGAATATAGAGAGGGTGTGTTTTCCTTTTTTATTCAGGAACTTGTACATGCTGGGAGATTTTCCAGCATCAGATTCCTAGTATAGAGTAAACATACTTTGCTAAGAAAGGTACTGTTTACTCTGCCAATGATGCCTAGTTGATGTCAACATCATGCAAATATCTTGTAAAGTTTCTACTGGGAATTCTCTATAGAACTAAGCAGACGTAAATCGTGATTAGGTATGTGTTCTCTGTGTTAATTTAGAAGTTATATGTTCCTATGTGTAGGTGATTGGTTCTCAAGCCCAGAGCCAGTCACCTCTGAACAGTCTGTGCCCCAAAACTCCAGTCTGGTACCTGCACCTGCAGATCCTCACTGGTCAGTCTCTTCATGTGGTCAATAGCTGTGCCAGGATGGAGACGTCTGAGATTATATGTTTGGCCGGCAGTGTCAAAAGCAACCAGGTAGAGCAGACCTGCTCCCCTTCATCACTTCCACCACCACACGCTGAGCATCAGACCATCAGAAGGGGATGGTGGCCGAGGGTGAAGTCATACTTGATTTACTGGACCCTGGAGTAAAAGAAAGATCTGCAATCTAATCATCTCAGTGCAATTAGACTCAGTGCTGCAAAGGACCCCTTTGTCAGGCATGTGAGGTGCAAACCTAATATGTAGTGCAGTGGGAATTTATTGACTGAGTGGGTAGTGGGTGCCCATGACAGAGCCAGGGATGCTGAGGAACAACTGTGAACAACCAGCCCTCAAGTGGCTCTGCTGATCTGAGTCCTAAAGAAAGTGCAATGTAAGGAGAGAAGGTGAGGGGAAATCTTTGATTAAATCTTACTGACAGGAACACTGATGCCTCCTGCTGGACAGCCAGTACCAAACAGGGGACAGACCAAAAGGATGCACAGGGGCCTGGCTGAGGATACATAGTTGCTGTCATACCCTTCACACTCCTCTCCTACACATATTGTCTATCATCATCTTCTGCATTCTATTTCTGCACATACTGCCTGCCGTCATACCCTCTGCATTTCTAACCTGCACATACTGTATTGCTGGCCAATATAAGCTCTGCACTATTCTTGTGCCTGCTTTCAAATCTTCCGGAACTCCTTTATTGCTCATATTTCCTGCCTTAATGTCTTTCATTATTCCTTCATGTAATTCTTGCTTTCATACCCTCCACATTTATCTCCTGTACATAATGGCAACTGTCATACTCTCCTCTCCTGTACATACAGCCTGCTGTCCTACCCTCCATTTTCCTCTCCTGTACATACAGCCTGCTGTCATACCTTTTGCACTCCTCTCCTGTACATACGACTTGCTGCCATACCTTCCACACTCCTCTCCTGTACATACAGCCTGCTGGCATACCTTTTGCACTCCTCTCCTGTACATACGACTTGCTGCCATACCTTCCACACTCCTCTCTTGTACATACAGCCTGCTGGCATACCTTTTGCACTCCTCTCCTGTACATACGACTTGCTGCCATACCTTCCACACTACTCTCCTGTACATACTGCTTGCTGTCATACCGTCTGCACTCCTCTCCTGTACATACTGTCTGCTGTCATACCTTCTGCATTTCTCTCCTGTACATATTGCCTGCCGTCATATCTTCTGCACTCCTCTTCTGTACATACTGCCAGCTGTCATACCTTCCACACTCCTCTCCTGTACATAGTGCCAACTCTCATACCTTCCACATTCCTCTCTTGTGCATACTGCCAGCTGTCATAACTTCCGCACTCCTCTCCTGTACATACTGCCAACTGTCATACCTTCCACATTCCTCTCCTGTACATACTGCCAGCTGTCATACCTTCTGCACTCCTCTCCTGTACATACTGCCTGCTGTTGTGTGCTCTGCTCTCCTGTTCTGTACATATTGCCCACTGTCTTCAGTGCTCATATTCTGTACATACTGCCTGCTGTCATAACCTTCATGCTCTTCTCCTGCACAGATTACCTGCTGTCGTGCCCTTTTCACTCCTCATACATATACAGCTTGCTGTCATATCATTTGCACTGTTCTGCACATGTTGCCTGCTGTCATATCCCCAACACTCCTTTCCTGTACATACTAACAGCTTGCAAACTTTTCACACTCCTCGCTTCGACATACTGAAAGCTAAATCATTTTTTTTAGCATTGTTTGCAATATTCCCAACCTCGCCCATCGTGGAATAGGCTCACTTTTGCTAGTTACTATAAAATGCAAAGCTAGCTGTTTTCTAAGTTTAGGATAAAATGAAGAGATGTTGGAACCTCTGTTAGCTATTGTTGTTTTCTGTGTACATGGTGGGATTTTATATAGAAATAATGCTCATGCCTTATCCATATTAAAAAGTTTTGCTTTAATTCATATGGACAGGTCAAGAGAGCATGATTTCTGCATAGAGAAAATGGAAAACACTGGCCTAACAGTCGTCTTTATTTGTTCCACTTTTCAGCAGCATCTCTTAATATACTTGTATATCATATTGCTAAAATAGACCACACATATTTTCCTCAGTGGTAAAATAAAGCTTTCAGTCTAAAGAGTTGTGTTTAGAATGTCATAAGGTGAGCCATCTAGCCTTCACGGACATAAATTACCTAGAAATACTTTGAAAAGCCTGGAAGATATATTTTCATACTGGCTACATCTGGAGACCAGGAAACATTTTTATTATGCTGCAGCGGAGAGCTTTCTCCAGGACTAACATTAAGGCCGTCTCCTCCCTTTGTCCTATTTAGCCTGGGTGTATGATATTGCAGCTGAAAATATCTCATTACAGAGTACTTGAGGCATGAAAACAAATGTCCCAAGAGAACCGCGTATATGAAAGGTTCCAGGCAGAAGTGTTTATCTTGATGTCATGGTTACTTCTAGGAACAAAATGGGAATAAATAACTTTGTATTTGTAAAGCTATTTACCCAGCATATATACAGAAAAGGGGAATTGCTTTATATACAGTATATATATATATATATATGTTATGGTCGGGGCAAAACATTTAGAAAAAAGTTAGAAAAATATTGTTTATGAATATATTGTATTCTCAGTTTCAGCCAACAGATGACGCTTTAGATTTTGTTTATATATTTACCTGTCTAACCTTACCTGCTTTGTTAAAGCGGAGCTCCAGTCATTTTTTTGGTTTATTAAAAGTCAACAGCTACAAAAACTGTAGCTGCTGACTTTTAATAAACACACACTCACCTGTCCCATGATCCAGCGATGTGATCACCCGAGCGACCCCTTCCCACGGGCTTTTCTCCCCGGTGCCGCCATTTCAACTGTGGGTAACCCGGCTGTGACAGATTGCAGCTTCAAAGCCAGGTGCCCACTGTGCATGCACGAGTCGGGCTATGCAATGTGAATGGTCCTGCATTCTTCTGGGACCTGTGATGTTCCAGAAGACTGCAGGGAGAGAGGGGAAGAGGAGAACTTCCAGTCAGATTGCCTAGGCGATCTGAGTGGAAGTGGAAGCGGGTACCTGTTAGAACCAGGTACCTGCCCCCCCCCAAAAAAAGTGCCATTTGTAGAAGAGTGGGGGGTGGGGTAGAAGCCTTAAAGTGGTAATTGCCCTTTTGGATGGAGCCCCACTTTAACTACTTGCCAACCCGCTCACAGGAGATACAGTCAAGTCCATAAATATTGGGACATCTACACAATTCTAATCTTTTTGGCTCTATACACCACCACAATGGATTTGAAATGAAACAAACAAGATGTGCTTTAACTGCAGACTTTCAGCTTTAATTTGAGGGTATTTACATCCAAATCAGGTGAAAGGTGTAGGAATTATAACAGTTTGTATATGTGCCTCCCACTTTTTAACGGACCAAAAGTAATGGGACAGATTAACAATCATGCATCAAACTTTCACTTTTTAATACTTGGTTGCGAATCCTTTGCAGTCAATCACAGCCTGAAGTCTGGAACGCATAGACATCACCAGACGCTGGGTTTCATCCCTGGTGATGCTCTGCCAGGCCTCTACTGCAACAGTCTTCAGTTCCTGCTTGTTCTTGGGGCATTTTCCCTTCAGTTTTGTCTTCAGTAAGTGAAATGCATGCTCAATTGGATTAAGGTCAGGTGATTGACTTGGCCATTGCATAAAATTCCACTTCTTTCCCTTAAAAAACTCTTTGGTTGCTTTCGCAGTATGCTTCTGGTCATTGTCCATCTGCACTGTGAAGCACCGTCCAATGAGTTCTGAAGCATTTTGCTGATTATGAGCAGATAATATTGCCCGAAACACTTCAGAATTCATCCTGCTGCTTTTGTCAGCAGTCACTTAATCAATAAGTACAAGAGAACCAGTTCCATTGGCAGCCATACATGCCCACGCCATGACACTACCACCACCATGCTTCACTGATGAGGTGGTATGCTTTGGATCATGAGCAGTTCCTTTCCTTCTCCATACTATTTTCTTCCCATCACTCTGGTACAAGTTGATCTTGGTCTCATCTGTCCATAGGATATTGTTCCAGAACTGTGAAGGCTTTTTTAGATGTTATTTGGAAAACTCTAATCTGGCTTTCCTGTTTTTGAGGCTCACCAATGGTTTACATCTTGTGGTGAACCCTCTGTATTCACTCTGGTGAAGTCTTCTCTTGATTGTTGACTTTGAAACACATACACCTACCTCCTGGAGAGTGTTCTTGATCTGGCCAACTGTTGTGAAGGGTGTTTTCTTCACCAGGGAAAGAAGTCTTTGGTCATCCACCACAGATGTTTTCCATGGTCTTCCCGGTCTTTTGGTGTTGCTGAGCTCACTGGTGCGTTCTTTCTTTTTAAGGATGTTCCAAAGAGTTGATTTGGCCACACCTAAAGTTTTTGCTATCTCTCTGATGGGTTTGTTTTGTTTTTTCAGCCTAATGATGGCTTGCTTCATTGATAGTGACAGCTCTTTGGATCTCATATTGAGAGCTGACAGCAATAGATTCCAAATGCAAATAGCACACTTGAAATGAACTCTGGATCTTTTATCTGCTCCTTGTAAATGGGATAGTGAGGGAATAACACACACCTGGCCATGGAACAGCTGAGCAGCCAATTGTCCCATTACTTTGGGTCCCTTAAAAAGTGGGAGGCACATATACAAACTGTTGTAATTCCTACACCGTTCACCTGATTTGGATATAAATGCCCTCAAATTAAAGCTGAAAGTCTGCAGTTAAAGCACATTTTGTTTGTTTCATTTCAAATCCATTGTGATAGTGTATAGAGCCAAAAAGATTAGAATTGTGTTGATGTCCCAATATTTATGGACCTGACTTTATACTGCAAGTGGGTGGCACAGCCAGGCTCCACGGCGTACTCCTGGTTTCTAACCCGTGCTGTGATTGGGCACAGCATGAGTTTCTCAGAAGATTTCAGCCAATGATTTGGGCTAAAACCTGCTGATTGGCTGTAACCAACCACAGCACAGTGTTCTGTGTTTACAGATGATCTGTCTGCTTCTTCTCTCTGAAATCTACTCTAATTTCAGGGAGAAAAAGCAGACAGATCTGTTAGTAAAAGCATCACACAATACACTTCTTAGGCACACAGTTCACCCCTTAAATTCCTTTGAAGTTAACCCCTTTCCAGTAAATGCCATAAGTACAGAATTAGTACAGTGTTATCACTGTATTAGTGTCACTAGCGACGTCAGTGTCAGTTAGTGTTAGATTGCGCTCATCCATTTAAAGCGGAATCTAACTACTCCTAAATGACCTCCCCTCCGCAGTTCCAGGTTGCCATTTAAAAAAGATGTTCTGCTTATCTCTTCCAGCATTTGGGAACTGGCAGAGACTGCCCCATACGTGCATACATGGCGAAGTTCTGCACACGTGCGCACAAATGCCTCCAGCTCCTGGTGGATGGGCACTGTAGTGCCCAGTGCCTTCTATGATAGCTAAATGGTAGAAATCAGAAGAAATGATTAATTCCTATCTCAACCCCCTCTGTTCCTCCATGTTCAGATAGTTTAATTCAGTGTCTCATTTAGCGAGAGGAAGTCTAATGGCAAGCAGCTTCTTCTGTGCTCTCTCTTTATGAATCATTTGTTAAGGTTGTACCCTGTATTAAATTTTTTTTTGTAAAACAAAGATGAATGAACTTTTGTTCATTGATCTCAGGCTAAATGTACCTAAAAGTGCCAATCCACAAGGCAGCGGCTGTGTAATCAGCAGATGTTAAACTTTGGTCCCCAATCTGCATGGGCTAAGGACATAGGTGGCATTAGGGCTCAGAGACCATTAATATCTCAATAAAGATAACTTCCGACTGCCTCTGTTTCATAGGAAAATAGAGAATAATTTTAGAGCTATAATTTAGGTTTAATGCTAAAGTGATGAGCAGTGAAGATTTTTAAAGTGGACCTTGACCCCCCAGTTAAAAAAAAATACATGGTGAATGCATCTTTTTATGTACATCCCAAAACACTATTTTGGTATTTTCAGCCTAAATTTTTTTTTTGGTTAAAAGTACTTTGGCACTTCATGGTTCACTGCAGCACTGGTGAGGTGGCAGAGGACTTACAGCTGCTCCTTGGGAAGGCCACGTCACCAGCATCTTCCAGAAAGATCTTGAACATGCGCTGTATGAGATCTATCTCAATTTGCATTTAATAGCAAACTGACTTAGATTTATGATGCATGCACAGTTTAAGGTTTTTGTACAAAGAATGCACCATACTTTATTCTGTGATCTCCTACTGCACATTTGCCAGCACTGTACAAGATCTCGGTTTGGTTGGTTTGCTATTTAACATAGCAAACTGAGACATGGCACATGTGGGAGATCAGGCAAGACGTCATGGTTGGGCCAGTGGCGAATCAGGAAGTAAAAGCTGGCTGCCGATGATGTGTTTTCAAAAGATTGTGGCACAGGTTTTTTATCCACAGTGGTAAACGCACCAAAGAAACTGCAATTAAAATAAAAAAGGCAAGTAACCAATACAAGATTGAATGGATTTTGTAATCAGATTGTAAGACTCTCAGTTTAAGTCGGGGGGGAGGGGGGTGCCGCTTTAATGCATTACCCATCATTTTGGATGATGTCGTTTTCACTGCTTTGGAAGTGCATGCATTTTTATTTATTTTTTGAAGTGATATTTTTTTAAATCTTTAACTGGACTGCCTTGTCTTATTTTTAATGGGTAATGTATGGGGGGAAAAAGAAATAAATAATATATACAGTGCCTTGCAAAAGTATTCACCCCCTTGGCATTTTTCGTGTTTTGTTGCCTCACAACCTGGAATTAACATGGATTGTTTGGGGATTTGCATCGTTTAAGTTAAAGAACATGCCCACAACTTTGAAGATTTTTTTTTTTTTTAATTGTAAAGCAAACCACAAATAGGACAAAATAACAGGAAAAGTCAATGTGCATAACTATTCACCCCCCTAAAGTTAATACTTTGTAGAACCACCTTTTGCGGCTATCACAGCTCCAAGTCACTTTGGATAAGTCTCTATGAGCTTGCCACATCTTACCACTGGGATTTTTGCCCATTCCATCTGCTCCAGCTCCTTCAAGTTGGATGGTTTTTGCTTATGAACAGCAATCTTTAAGTTTGACCACAGATTTTCTATTGGATTGAGGTCTGGGCTTTGACTAGGCCATTCCAACACTTTTACATGTTTCCCCTTAAACCACTCAAGTGTTGCTTTAGCAGTGTGTTTGGGGCCATTGCCCTGCTGGAAGGTGAACCTCCGTCTTAGCCTCAAATCACACACAGAGTGGTACAGGTTTTGCTCAAGAATATCCCTGTATTTAGCACCATCAATCTTTCCCTCAACTCTGACCAGTTTCCCAGTCCCGACTGCTGAAAAACATCCCCACAGCATGATGCTGCCACCACCATGTTTCACTGTGGGGATGGTGTTCTTTGGGTGATTTGTTCTATTTACGCCAGACATAGCGTTTTCTTTGGCCAAAAAGTTAAATTTTTGTCTCATCAGAACAGAGCACCTTCCTCCATACATTTTGGGAGTCTCCCACATGCCTTTTCGCAAACTCAAAACGTGCCATTTTGTTTTTTTGCTGAAAGTAATGGCTTTCTTCTGGCCACTCTGCCATAAAGCCCAATTCTCTGGACCGTACGGCTTATTGTCGTCCTATGTACAGATACTCCAGTCTCTGCTGTGGAACTCTGCAGCTCCTCCAGGGTTACCTTAGGTCTCTGTGCTGCCTCTCTGATTAATGCCCTCCTTGCCTGGTCCATGAGTTTTGGTGTGCGGCCGTCTCTTGCCAGGTTTGCTGTTGTGCCATGTTCTATTTGTTTATGATAGATTTGATGGTCATCCTAGGGATCATCAAAGATTTGGATATTTTTTTTTATAACCTAACCCTGACTTGTATTTCTCAACAACATTGTCTTTTAGGCCTCATGCACACGAGATGCTGGTGCAAACTCTGCTGAACACATGTTTTTAAAACCTGAAACCAGCGTTTAGAAACGCCCGTTTTGCCGCGTTTGCATGCCGCGTTTAGCCGCATTTTACCGCGTTTGCGTCTAGAAGCGTCTGCAGAGCACGGAATGACATTTTGCGACCCAAGTTTGGGGCCCCGTATTTCGGGGCCACTTGGTGCTAGGAACCCCAAATTTGGTGTGCTAACACAGTGGAACTATCACTACAACATATCCAATATATATACAGTGGGGACAGAAAGTATTCAGACCCCCTTAAATTTTTCACTCTTTGTTATATTGCAGCCATTTGCTAAAATCATTTAAGTTCATTTTTTTTTTCCTCATTAATGTACACACAGCACCCCATATTGACAGAAAAATATTTTTGCAGATTTATTTAAAAAGAAAAACTGAAATATCACATGGTTCTAAGTATTTAGACCCTTTGCTGTGACACTCATTTATTTAACTCAGGTGCTGTCCATTTCTTCTGATCATCCTTGAGATGGTTCTACACCTTCATTTGAGTCCAGCTGTGTTTGATTATACTGATTGGACTTGATTAGGAAAGCCACACACCTGTCTATATAAGACCTTACAGCTCACAGTGCATGTCAGAGCAAATGAGAATCATGAGGTCAAAGGATTGTGGCAAGGCATAGATCTGGCCAAGGTTACAAAAAATTTCTGCTGCACTTAAGGTTCCTAAGAGCACAGTGGCCTCCAAAAAAAAAAGAACTTAAATGATTTTAGCAGATGGCTGCAATATAACAAAGAGTAAAAAATTTAAGGGGGTCTGAATACTTTCCGTCCCCACTGTATGTGTGTGTGTGTATATATATATATATATATATATATATATATATATATATATATATATATATATATATATATACACACACACACACATACAGTGGGGACGGAAAGTCAAGGGGGTGAATACTTTTGCAAGGCATTGTGTATGTATGTGTATATATGTGTGTATATATATATATATATATATATATATATATATATATATATATATATATATATATATATATACACACATATATACACATACATACACAATGCCTTGCAAAAGTATTCACCCCCCTTGGCTTTTTACCTATGTTACCGTGCCAAAGTTTTAGGCAGGTGTGAAAAATGCTGTAAACTAAGAATGCTTTTAGAAATATAAGTGTTAAAGCTTATTTTTTATCAATTACCAAAATGGAAAGTACATGAACAGAAGAGAAATCCAAATCAAATCAATATTTGTAGTGATCACCCTTTGTCTTCAAACCAGCATAATTTCTTCAAGGTACACTTGCACACAGTTTTTGAAGAAACTTAGCAGGTAGGTTGTTTCAAACATCTTGGAGATTTCAGCACAGATCTTCTGTGGATGTAGGCTGCCTCAGATCCTTCTGTCTCTATGTGTAATCCCGGACAGACTCGAGGATAGGGCTCTGTGGGGGCCAAACCATCACTTCCCGGACTACTTCTTCTTTACGCTGAAGATAGTTCTTAATGACATTGGCTGTATGTTCGGGGTCGTTGTCCTGCTGCAGAATAAATTTGGGGCCAATCACAAGCCTCCCTGATGGTATGGCATTATGGATAAGTATCTGCCTGTATTTCTTAGCATTGAGGACTTCATTGATCCTGACCAAATCTCCAACTCCATTTGCAGAAATGCAGCCCCAAACTTGCAAGGAACCTCCGCCATGCTTCACTATTGCCTACAGACACTCATTATTGTACCGCTCTCCAGACCTTTGGCCAACAAACTGCTTCTTACAGCCAAATATTTTTCAAATTTTCACTCATCAGTCCAGAGCACCTGTTGCCATTTTTCTGCACTCGAGTTCCTAGGTTTTCTTGCATAGTTGAATCGCTTAGCTGTTTTTTTTCACATTAGATGTGTGGCTTTTCGGTTGCAATTCTTCCATGTAAGGATATTGGAATTGTCGGGACTTTGAATGAGGCACATGGGAAAGGTGCCTCCATCCCTAGTTTAAAGAAAGAAATGGGAGTTTGGGACTTTAAATGAGGTCCACGGACAACAGGGGGTAAATTAAAATGATGTTTATTGATCATGGAACCTGTATCAAACCATATTACAAACATAGACCTCATGTAAAAGAAGAACATTGTAATAAATGTCATTCAATACACCTACGCACATTTGTGTGAGCGCATGCACTAAGGCATCAAGAGTACATTAATATGTCAACTAGAGGCCACATGATAGTCACAAGCAATTGATGGATACATACAATGATAAATACATATATATACACATAGAAGCAGCATTAAGCGATGGAAGTAAAAATGTGTGAAACCATAATTGATTGAAGAAAAATGTTCTGAGTTGATAATGAAAATGTGAGCATATATCTGCGTAACAAAATGCCCGACGCATTTCGTGTGAACCACTCATCAGGGGCACAATGCTCAAACATATCTATAAAATATAATAGAATGAACAAATTAATCTATATACAACCAATTGTAACCAGGTGAAGTAATTATACGACCGTCGTATAATTACTTCACCTGGTTACAATTGGTTGTATATAGATTAATTTGTTCATTCTATTATATTTTATAGATATGTTTGAGCATTGTGCCCCTGATGAGTGGTTCACACGAAACGCGTCGGGCATTTTGTTACGCAGATATATGCTCACATTTTCATTATCAACTCAGAACATTTTTCTTCAATCAATTATGGTTTCACACATTTTTACTTCCATCGCTTAATGCTGCTTCTATGTGTATATATATGTATTTATCATTGTATGTATCCATCAATTGCTTGTGACTATCATGTGGCCTCTAGTTGACATATTAATGTACTCTTGATGCCTTAGTGCATGCGCTCACACAAATGTGCGTAGGTGTATTGAATGACATTTATTACAATGTTCTTCTTTTACATGAGGTCTATGTTTGTAATATGGTTTGATACAGGTTCCATGATCAATAAACATCATTTTAATTTACCCCCTGTTGTCCGTGGACCTCATTTAAAGTCCCAAACTCCCATTTCTTTCCTCAATTCTTCCATGTAGAGAAATTCTGGCAAGATGTCTCCAGACAGTAGATGGGTGTACCCGGGTCCCACTGGTTTCTGACAGTTCTGTGCTGATGGCACTGCTGGACATCATCTGATGTTAAAGGGAGGTAAGCATCATGTGTCTTTCATCTGCTGTATTTTTTTTATGTTTCCTTGGTTAACCACTGCATCTATGGTCCTCAACATTATCCCATCATCAGCGTCTTTGTGCTTCTTCAAAAAAGCTTGAACAGCACATCTTGAAACCACAGTCTGCTTTAAAATCTTTGCCAGGGAGAGACCTTGTTGAGGCAATAGAACTACCTTGTGTCTTGTTGCTGTGCTCATTCTGGCCATGGTGTATGACCTGTGATATGAATCTGTCTTCCATAATCTCACCTTAGTAGCAGTTTGGCTGTTCCTCGCCCTATTTTAAGCCTTACACGCAGCTGTTTTTATTTCAGTTAATTACTTCATATGAAATTGATGATCATTAGCACCTGCTTGGTATGATTGGTTAATCATACAACTGACTCTAATCCTATAAAATTCCAGACTTTGTGAGTGCACAAAGAGTGTAAGAATTGATGCTGGTTTGAAGTCAAAGGGTAATCACGCCAAATATTGATCTTATTTAGAGTTATCTTCTGTTTGCTTACTTTGCATTTTTTAAATTGATAAAAATAAACAATTAAAAAATATATTTTTGAAAGCATTCTTACTTTACAGCATTTCTTCACACCTGCCTAAAACATTTGCACAGTACTGTGTGTGTGTATATCTATATAGATATACACATACATACTGTATGTGTGTGTGTGTATATATATATATATATATATATATATATATATATATACACACGTGTGTGTGTGTGTGAATATATAGACACTGTATATATTATACATTTTTATAACTTTCTGCTCAAGGTTTTTAACCTCTTTCTGTCAGCGCTATAGCCAAAAGATGGCCACAGCACAGGCTTCCAGCTCTGGGAGGGTGTCCATGGGCATCCCCCCAGAACCCCATCTCCCACGCACCCTTCTGTGACCGCTGTGTCCTATCACAGCTTGTAACATGTAAACAGATTGCCGGTTATTGGCAGTCTGTACCAACCATGCTGTGTCTGTGTGACCAAAAGGAGAGCCGTTATCTGGCGAGACTGTCAGTACATTGTTTACCTGTCAGTGCCTGTTTATTGACCACCCTGCTATTTTTTCCTTAACCCAGTTGAAAAAAATCCAAGGGAGAACAAAAACTAAAGTGTACAGTATGTGTGTGTATGTACTGTATATTTAAATATTTAATGTTATATACATATAAATAATATATACTGTATATAAGACAACGCTGAGATTAGTGGTAAAATGCAAGGGATTTCCTATTACTTCTTGTTTTATTATGGAACAGGACGTGAGGGGAAATCTCCACAAGTGTGGCAAAAAATTGACAGGGTTCATAAAATTGACAGGGGTCCTTTTACGCTATCCAAAATGAAAAAAAAATGTTGGCTAAATTAAAATTATTCATTGGATTTTTTTTTACTTTTTTCAGATGTGGAAGTAGCTTTACAGGGTGTAAGATGTTTAAACACAAGTCTCTATTTAAACACAAGTCTTATTTTGGAAAGCTGTCTTTCTAATTAAAAAAAAATGGAAAAATACTGTACTAAGAAATTCTACTCAAAACCAAAACGAGCAGAGCAGCCAGATTTTTCTTTAACAAATCTATTGGGAAATGTTGTGTTGATCTTTAAATATATAATGAGATGTGAAAAAATATGCAGGAAATAACTTAAATAGAAGAAGGATTTATATTTTAAAGAATTACAAATTCTCCCCCTGGATCAGAACCATTGTACATTCAGTGTACCGTGCTAAACATTATCATATGCCACACGTGCCTTGGAGAGGACGGCTCATATCAAGTGTACATGTGCTGCAACATTTGGATAATCGCTTTACAAACAAGCCAAAGGAAACGGTGTGTATTTGTTTCCTGAGCTATTTTTGTCCCAGCAAGCCCTAAGAGATGCAGAAGAAAAACAGGAACATGCCTGTTTCTGATCGCCTCGTTCCACAGCTAATCCGTGTAATTCATTACCAGCGAGTCAGCATCCTATTCCCTGCAGTCATACATGAAAGACATGGCCAAGTTAGAGACGAATCCCCATTGGCCCTCATGACGCTGATGCCACTCAGTGTTCTACTTCAAAGACATAATCACTAGTTCCCACATGAACAGCGTGAAAGCATTTCCACCAGTTACAAGACAAAAATAGCAAGCTAATGGAATCTTGGGCTGGAATATTTTTTTTTTCTTTTCTGCAAAAAAAAATATATATTTATAAAGCAATCTAACATATCTAAAAAATGCTTGTATTTCCTCAAGTGTCAATTGTTTCTGTTACACAAACAGGTGTTAGAAGATCATTTTTTTATTTTACACATCTAGCATGATTACCTTTTTTTTCTTCTATTACATTGGTATGCATTTTTAAATCTTGACTAAGTTATCAGGTTTGTTCTAAACATTTATTTGTAGTGGGCAGGGTTCCTTCCTTACTTGATATGGCTATAAAAATTGTTCAGCTTTTCAGTCAAGGTTGGTGTTTTGGCAACTAAATTGAAATCACTCTCAAAAGAATCTATTGGAAGACTAGAAAAAGAAGTCATGGCTGAATTGCTTTACCTGGCCATACAGTAGAAGAATTTCTTTTTAAAATTTTCATGTTATAAATGTTAGATTTTTGAATTGTTAGTGCAGTCAAATCTATCTTTGCTTTCAACCCCAGTGATGAGATTTGAAGGATCAGAATGGAAAATTTTGAAGAGGAATGGAGTGGTTTTCAGTCATTACTTATTCCAAAATAGAATATTGAAAGCAAACTAAATGTTGGGGTCTGGGGTGCCAAGGTTCGCCATCACTGTACTAGTGTATGGCCTGCTTTAGTCTGCTCTCAGTTCCAATACTCAGCTAGGATCAGCAGAATAAATATGATTTGAATATTTAACATACACATTGCCAAAACCCTGGTTTCATATGCTGTGTTCAGTTCAACCCAGCATCACTGGTATATGAGTTTTGTCCACTGGGTTTCCTAAGATATGTTTTAGGGCTCTTTCACATGGGCGGACTCTGCCATCAGATCTGCCTGCTTAGCAGGGGATCTGTCCGCTGATTGCCGCTGAGTAGGTAGGTGACATGTCCGCTTATGCAGAGTGGACAAAGCCGGCTTTCCTCTATGAGGGCAGTCAGATATAAATGGACCACCTGTCCACTTACATCCAACTGCCATCTGATCTGATCCACCAGACTAATGGGGAATGGATCCCCCATTCGTCTTGTTTTTGGCGGATAGGATCAGATTAGATCTTGGCAGGTGGAGACATGTCAGTTTACTTCCACTGCTCCATAGAGGGCAATGGATTGTCCAATCGGGTCCCCCTAAAAAACTGACAGGCGGACTCGCCCATGCGAAAGGGCCCTTATATGCAGAAACATTCCAGGAACTTCAAGCAAATTTCAGTTTCTAAATGTTAAATTGTGCAATATTTGTGGTAGGCTGAATGGGAACTTTTGATCTGGGAGGCAAATCATTTGACTTCTTTCACAGCACGTATAAGTGGATGTATTGAAAAGCTTGGTACGGTCTCAGAGGGTGATAATAAATTAAAAATTCATTGTAAAGGATACAGTACTTTATGAGCTAGAGGGGCACCTACACAGAGCAGAGGGAAGTACGCCTTTAAAGTAAAAAATGAAAGCTGAAGTTTAGCTTAAAAAAATCCCTACACCTTTAGTCACATTACCTACTGATAATGACATTCGTCCTACATTTTGCAGATAGATCATGAAAGGGATACAGGGGTGGAGGCGTGAAGGCAGTTGCTGCTACTGTCTATTCACGTGTGCACCCCCAGAATTGGATATTGGGAATATCTTGGTACTAGAAAATAATATACAGTTACAAAAAACATAAAAAATTATATAAATTTTAATAATTGAAGTACAAAAATACAAGTCAGATCATGAAGAAAACTCCAATGCCTGTCCTATTCCTGTTTCTGAAGTTCCTGAAACTGCAGTAGTTAACATCCCTTTCTCTTCTATCCAAAAAAGTTATTTCATTGATTACACTGCTTGTAACACAATCTGGGAATGGGGGAGAGTCTAATCAGTTACAGGATTCTCTCCCCCATTTACAGATCGTGTTATACCCAGTGCAATCAATGAAAGAACATTTCTCAGAGGAGGAAGGAGGGGCAGGTCCCCTTCGGACCATCTTTACTGCTGTTCTGCCTGAAGACCTAAAAAATTACAAGGCTTTTCCACCACTAATGTAACTGATGTGTGTAAACTTCATCTTGATTTAGACTTTGCAAACGTCTGATTTTTTCCATCCCCCGTAACAAAAAATTAAAAAAAAAGGAAAAAAATATCTTCACCTGGTGGCTGGAAATGAAAATACTGAATATTATAATAAATGTTTTTTTTTTTTTTTTTTTACCAGACTGCAAAAATTAAAGCATACTTTGCTGTCTATAATAAATACAAATACAGATGAAACAACAGTAATGCTGCATATCTGTAGTCATTTTCTTTCTAAGTCACATTCTTGTTTCTTTTTGTTACGTAATTCATTTGGCATCCATAGATTATTCTCATGAAGTATCTGTTATTAATATCAGTGAGAAATCCATCTTGTCATATGATTGTGGTCATTTGATGTTGCCCAGAAATGTGAAAAACAAGCATTCCTCCTTCCTATTGCTTTTCAAAGTTTCTGCCCTCTGTGTAAAATAAACTCCGTAAACAGATTTACAGAAACTAGCCAAAAAATGCTAATTTTATTCGGTGATCTGTCATGTTTATAATGAAACAAAAATTACATTTCTGATGCAAAGCCTTGCAAAGTTATTCACAAATGAAATACAGTTTATTTGTAATTTAAATATTTTAATGCCATGCTACAAAACAAACTTACAAAATTTACATAAACACAGTAAATAATAAAAGAAATTAATAGGTATCAGGAGAAAGAGAGGAATATGTTTATTTAGGCTGAATAAAGTTAACGAAGGGTTAATAAATGTTAAAGATATCAATATTTATTAAAACAAATCCTGTTCAAGATTGATAAAACTGATATAATGTGTAGATCAAAGGAGACGCTATTCTCTGTACATGAATGTACTAATCAAAATACAATGTAACATTATTGTTACAAATTTTTTTTTTTTTTGAAAAGCCAGTGGCATGTGAAACACACCCAAAAACTCCACTCCAAGTGCACACACATAAAGAGTGACACACAAAACGTGCAACGGGTGCACTATGGTCCTCCCAAGGAAGGACCTTACGCTGATCCCCCGGGCGTTAGGCTCCAGACGGGGACTCAGGTACTCACTATGGCCCGTCTGTCTGAAACCAGATGAACCCCATTCTCTGGAGGGTCTGCCAAGACAGACCCACCCAAGTACTTGGTGGGGCTCCCCCGAAGGTAGACCCCATGAGAGAGGACGAACCAAGCCAGAAGGCGATGTCCACCCCCTCCCAAGACTTTCAGGGTAGGCCCGAGGACCCACACTCTACCAGTCACACAGTGAGAAACAGTAGTGTACACATCAAACAAAAAATACAATAAAGTGAAGAACACGGGGTAAATAAATAAAAGAAAGTGGGGAGAAGGAAGTGAGATGAGGAAGCGAAAGTGGCTATTGTACAATACAATGGCAGGCCCTTACAATGTATTAAAGTAGAACTATAGGCAAAACTTTGGATAGAGGTAAATGAGGGTTATAACTCCCCACCACCACCACCATCATATTTTTTTTTGTGCCATATGTGTCCCTTTGGGGAGATTTCCCATCACTTCCTGTCCCAAAACAGGAAGTGAAAGGAAGTCCCTGCAAATTAAGGGAATCTCTTGGGGCTCCCCAGGACTCCAGAACTGGTCTCAATAAGACAATTTCCCCTCTATTACTGTTCTGGGAACAACCCAAAATTTGGGATTTTCTTTTACTTTCACTTTCAGTGATGATTGTAAACAAGAAAAATAGGGGGAGATTTACTAAAACTAGGGCACCCAGAATCTGGTGCAGCTGTGCATGGTAGCCAATTAGCTTCTAACTTCACCTTGTTCAATTTAGCTTTGACAATAATGCCTGGAAGCTGAGTGGTTTCTATGCACAGCTGCACCAGATTTTGCACACTTCAGTTTTAGTAAATCTCCCCAATAGTTACATAGTCGTGTTGAAAAAAAAGACACAGGTCCAACTAGTCCAACCAATAAAAAAAAAGTCATACAATGCCTTATACACAATCCAATACCCACAGTTGATCCAGAGTAAGGTGAAAAACCCCAGCAAAGCATGATCCAATTTGCTACAGCATGGGGAAAACATTCCTTCCTGATCCCCTGAGAGGCAATTGGATATTCCATGGATCAACTTTACCTATAAAGGTCAGTACCCAGTTATATTATATACATTTAGGAAAAATTCCAGGCCTTTTTTAAAGCAAGCTACTGAGCTGGCCAGAACCACCTCTGGAGGGAGTCTATTCCACATTTTCACAGCTTTTACTGTGAAGAAACCTTTCCGTATTTGCGATAAAATCTCTTTTCCTCTAGATGTAAAAGTGCCCCCTTGTCCTCTGTGATGACCTTAAAGTGAATAACTCAACACCAAGTTCACTATATGGACACCTTATGTATTTGTACATATCGATCATATCCCCCCTTAATCGCCTCTTCTCAAGAGAGAATGAGTTCAGTTCCTCTAATCTTTCCTCATAGCTGAGCTCCTCCATGCCTCTTATCAGTTTGGTTGCCCTTCTCTGCACTTTCTCCAGTCCCCCGATATCCTTTTTGAGAACTGGTGCCCAAAACTGAACTGCATATCCCAGGTGAGGTCTTACTAATAATTTGTACAGGGGCAAAATGATATCTCTCTCTGCAGTCCATACCTCTCATAGTTACATAGTAGGTGAGGTTGAAAAGTCCACCAAGTCCAACCTATGTGTGTGATTATATGTCAGTATTACATTGTATATCCCTGTATGTTGCAGTCGTTCAGGTGCTTATCTAATAGTTCTTTGAAACTATCGATGCCCCCTGCTGAAACCACTGCCTGTGGAAGGGAATTCCACATCCTTGCCGCTCTAATGCCCCGTACACACGGTCGGATTTTCCGACGGAAAATGTGTGATAGGACCTTGTTGTCGGAAATTCCGACCGTGTGTAGGCTCCAACACACATTTTCCATCGGATTTTCCGACACACAATGTTTGAGAGCAGGCTATAAAATTTTCCGACAACAAAATCCGTTGTCGGAATTTCCGATCGTGTGTACACAAATCCGACGCACAAAGTGCCACGCATGCTCAGAATAAATAAAGAGATGAAAGCTATTGGCTACTGCCCCGTTTATTGTCCCGACGTACGTGTTTTACGTCACCACGTTTAGAACGATCGGATTTTCCGACAACTTTGTGTGACCGTGTGTATGCAAGACAAGTTTGAGCCAACATCCGTCGGAAAAAATCCTAGGATTTTGTTGTCGGAATGTCCGACCGTGTGTACGGGGCATTACAGTAAAGAACCCTCTATGCAGTTTAAGATTAAACCTCTTTTCTTCTAATTTTAGTGCGTGGGCCATGTGTCTTACTAAACTCCCTTCCGCAAAAAAGTTTTATCCCTATTGTGGGGTCACCAGTATGGTATTTGTAAATGGAAATCATATCCCCTCTCAAGCGCCTCTTCTCCAGAGAGAATAAGTTCAATGCTCGCAACCTTTCTTCATAACTAATATACTCTAGACCCTTTATTAGCTTTGTTGCCCTTCTTTGTACTCGCTCCATTTCCAGTACATCCTTCATGAGGACTGGTGCCCAGAACTGGACAGCATACTCCATGTGAGGCCGGACCAGAGTCTTGTAGAGCGGGAGAATTATCGCATTATCCCTGGGGTTAAACCCCTTTTTAATGCATGCCAATATTCTGTTTGCTTTGTTAGAGCAGCTTAGCATTGCATGCCATTGCTGAGCCTATCATCTACTAGGACCCCCAGGTCCTTTTCCACCCTAGATTCCCCCAGAGGTTCACCCCCTAGTGTGTAGATTGCATTCATATTTTTGCTACCCAAATACATTATTTACATTTTTCTACATTAAACCTCATTTGCCATGTAGTTGCTCGCCCCATTCATTTGTTCAGAGCTTCTTGCAAGGTTTCCACATCCTACGGAGAAGTTATTGCCCTGATTAGCTTAGTGTCGTCCGCAAATACAGAGACTGAACTGTTTATCCCATCCTCCAGGTCGTGAAATACATGAAAGGACTATGCTTGCTTTGGAAACCGCAGCTTGACTTTGCATGCTATTAATAAAGTGTTACTAAACCCACAACAGTAAAATCTGTCTGCATATGCAGCATAGCATGCTTGTTATCCTCACTGTGGAATTTAAGGGGTTATTCCTCTGCATTGTGTAAAAAGGATGTTTTCATTCTGTATGCACAGACCCTCCCTTCCTGCACTGTCTATCTGGGGAAAGCCAGCTAACACAGGCAGAGTAGTCAACCTGCACATGCTCAGTTGTCTTTTATGCTGGAGAGACTAATTACTTTTTGATCAGAGCTAATCAGGTCACATGATATTGGCATCACACATGTGGGCGTGTATACAGGCTGCAGTGGAAATCTCCACCTTCCTGAACTCTCGGCACTGGAGAAACTGTGCAGTTTAGCACTGACTGTGGTATACAGATCAGATACTCCCCCCTAGTATGTATGATGCATGCATATTCTTAGCCCCCAAGTGCATAACTTTACATTTATCAACATTAAACCTCATTTTCCACATAGTTGCCCAATTAAACAGTGCATTGAGGTTGGTTTGTAAGTTGGAGACATCCTGTAAGGACGTTACTCCACTGCATAGCTTGGTGTCAACTGCAAAGACTGAAATTGTACTTTTAATCCCAGGCCCTATATCATTTATAAAGTTATTAAAAAGTAAGGGTCCCAACACTGAATCTTAGGGTACACCACTTATAACCTTAGACCATTCAGAGTAAGAATCATTAACCACTAGTCTCTGAATTCTGTCTTTTAGCCAGTTTTCTATTCATTTACAAACTGATCTTTCCAAGCCTGTAGACTTTACCTTACACATGAACCATGCGTGGGGAACTGTGTCAAATGCTTTTGCAAAATCCAAGTATACTACATCTACAGCCACCCCTCTGTCCAAGGTTGTACTTACCTCCTCATAAAAAGAAATCAGATTTGTCTGACAACTTCTGTCTTTCATGAATCCATGCTGTCTATTGCTTAAAATATTTTTTTTTCCAGCAAGAACTCATTTATGTGGTCTTTTATTAAACTCTCCAGTATCTTCCCAACTATAGAAATTAAACTAACAGGTCTATTAGTTACTTGGTAAAGACTTTGATCCCGTTTTAAATATAGGCACCTAATTGGCCCTACGCCAATCCAGTGGTACTATTCTAGTCATTAAAGAGTCCCTAAAAATTAGAAACAATGGCCTTTGAAATGACAGAACTCAATTATTTTAGGATCCGTGGGTAGATGCCATCTGGTGCTTTATCCACCTTTATTCTGTCTAAATATTTCTGGACCATATCACTTTTGAGCCATTATGGATTATTTGGGGCTGTGTCAATACCAACCCCATTATGGACATGAGCTCCCCTGTGCTCCTTTGTATACACAGAGCTGAAGAACTTATTTAAAGTGTTACTAAACCCAGTAATATGAAAATAGTTCCTCTGCCCCCCAACAGTGCCCACAGCTTATAAATATTCTTTTTACATAAAATACTGCAACTAAATACCTTTTTTGCTTATCTGTATACCATGGTCACATGATAAACTGCAGTTTGTCCAGTGCTGAGTTTTTAGGTAGGAGGAATTTCCACTACAGCCTGTATACACACCCACATGTGTGATGTCAATATCATGTGACCTGAACAGTTCAACTGAAACAGGAAATGTTCTCTCCTGCAATAGAGACTAAACTGAGCATGTGCATGATGGCTACCCTCACTGTAGTATATGGCCTTGCCAAGATAGACAGTGCAGGAAGGAAGGATCTGTCCATATAGTGTCAAAGAGCCTTTTTACACAATGCAGAGGATTAACCCCTTAAGTTCCACAGTGAGTATAACAAGCATGCTATTCTGCATATACAGACAGATTTTACTGTTGTGGGTTTGGTAACACTTTAATAAATTTGCCTTCTCTTTGTCCCCAGTCTCCCACTCCAGATTATTTTGTAAAGGGCCTACATGCTCAGACCTGACCTATTTACTATTAATATATCTGAAGAATTTTTTGAGGTTTTTCCTACTGTCTTTTGCAGTCTGCCGTTCGTTTTGAATTTGTGTCCTTGATTCCTTTTTACATATTTTGTTATATTCTTTGTTACATTTAAACACTGATAGTGTTCCTTCATTTTTATATTTTTTAAAATCTCCTTTCCTTTTTTTTATAGCTTTTTTAACTTTGGCCCTGAGCCACATAGGTTTTATTTTTAGCCTTTTAAACTTATTGCCCATGGGAACATACTTGCATTCATGTTTGCATTCAGTCTTTTTGAAGAATTCCCATTTCTGTGTTCATCTATGCCAGTATTCCCTCCCAATCCAGTCTTTGAGAGCAGACCCCATCCTTGGAAATTTTTCTCTCTTAAAGTGTTACTAAACCCACAACCGTAAAATCAGTCTGTATATGCAGTAAAGCATGCGTGTTATACTCACTGTACTCACATCTGCATTGTGTAAAAAGGCTGTTTGATCATGTATGCACAGATTCTCTCCTCCTTCCACTGACTCCAGAACAGGTCTGGATAATACAGAGCCTTTGGAGTCAGGTTGCACATGCTCAGTTTGGTGTCTATTGCTAGAGAGTTTTTTTTCTTTTGGGCGTGCACCAGACAGAGGGTCAGGGGTCCTGGATCCTGATAGGACAGCTAAGTGCAGTATGAAAACTCCTCCTACAAGCTATAACCAGGAACTGATAGAAGCCACAAGACTCCTATATACTGCTGAGGAGAAAAGGTATTTAGCAGTTTCTATTTACTAAAAAGATTGCATTTCTGTGTAGTGTGGGAGACCAGATATAGTGAATGCAGGGTAATGGGTTTAGTAACACCTTACAGTTGTGTTTTTATATTTCCCCTATGTGTTTGTTGCTTACATCTAACATTAAACGTAAATTATGTTATGGTCACTGCTACCCAGATGTTCTTTTACATGAATATTGGTAATAAGCTCTGCATGGTTTGAGATTACCAGGTCCAGCAGAGCATCATTTCTAGTCGGGGCCTTAATAAACTGGATCATAAAATTGTCTTGTAATAGGTTTATAAATTGAGGGTGAGAGGGTGAATCACCCTAATGAGGGCACAGACCACAAAAAAACCCAAAAACTGGCAGGTGTTCTTATCCCTCTTCTGTCAAAAAACAAAAAAAAAGTTTTGCCTTTTTTTTATACTTTATTGAATAAAGTGTTCAAGCAGTGCTCCTGAAACACAGATAATCTGACAGTTTCTCCCCAAAGAACTTCTTCCAGTGATCGCTGGAGTGCATGCAGAAAGTGGCTGTAGGTTATCAGCAACACTAATTTGCAACTAACCAACTAAAGTGAAAAGTGTTTAACCCCATTTCTGCTGGCCAGCATATATGTCTCAGCATAGAGGTAGGCTTTACACCTTGCTGTCACGCATACACGTTACTGTTTTGTGTTGGAAGTGCACTCATTTGTGGGCCCCCAGCTATGTGACAGAAGCTCCTTGTCACATAGTGACGGTTGGAAGGTGGTAGGATGGTCTCCCAAACATGTCAATTATCACATGATTAGGCAGCCCAGGTGCCATATACCTTGGTGTTGTGAGTCCAGAACGTTGCCCCTTCCCCAAGGGATCCTCCTATCCCTCTCACACCCAGTTTCTCTCAACCTGGGGGTAGCCTCTGGACAGATTTGTAGCCAGAATCAAGGATCCAAATGCCTTTGCAGTGGATGCACTGGTGACCCTGTGGGATCAGTTTTGCTTGGTTATCACCTTCAATCTGCTATAGATTCTACTGCATTGCAGGATCAATATGGAGAACATCCTAGTGACCCCAAAGTGGTCCAGAAGGACATGGTACATGGATATTCTCCTGGGAGACACTCCATGGGCACTTCTAGACTGAACAGACCTACTGTCTCAGGGTCCAGTCTACCATCCTGATTCATGGTTGCTGACTTGGCTGTTAAAACCCAAGTCCTGGGAGGGCATTGTCTATTTGACTCTGTTATTCATATGCTGCCTGAAGCTAGGAAGTTGACCTCTCACAAGAGCTAGCTTTGCACTTGGAAGGCTTACGTGGCATGCTGTGAGGCACAGAAGTGGCACCTTAGATGATACTCCTTGGATGTATAGTATACTGTTCTTTCTGCAGTCTGAGCTAGAGCAATATTTTGATCTTGTGAACCCTTAACGGGCTAGTCCCTTTCTCTCTCAGAGATTGCTAGCCTCTCTGGATAAAGGCCTTTGTTTAGGTTAAATCTAACATCGCTCCCCCCTGTTTGTACACCTGTCTCCCTTTGGAATCTCAACTTTTCTTGGCCGACTTTACTTGTAGGGTATTTTTTCTCATGGCTATCATGTCAGTGGCCTTATCCTATAAGGAACCATTTCCTGTTTGTCATTAAGACAGGGAGGTTTTTAATCCTCGTGACTTTGTTCTTCCTACGATGGTTTCCGCCTTCCACCTCATTCAGGTATGGGGACTTCCCTTCCTGTTCCTGGTACAAAATCACAAAGCTTTGTAGTTTATGAATACATACAAGGCTTCCTCTGATTGTCAGATGACTTCATGATCTCCACCTGAGCCAATCAGTGGAAGCCTTGTATTTTATGAATATAATTCCTCTGAATTGCTGAGCAGTGCTCAGCCCGACTCGATTTTGTTCCTGGAACGGAATAGGAAGTCCCTGTACCGCTGGCAGAACACAGCACTGTATAATGCAGACTACGCTGAGCAAACCAATAGCTGTGATCAGCGTCTGACAAGCCACTGATTAGTACTATTCACTTAAAAGGTGACCCTGTGTCTCCACTGCTTTCCGCCGCTCCACAGCCCCCAGCCGCTTTGCTATGCTCTAATGGTACTCTTCCGCTCTTTTGCACAGATCTCCCACAGCACTGCCTCCCTCCCCCCACAGCACTGATCCCCTGTGATTCCCTTGCAGCTGCCAGCTTCTCCTCCTCTTCCCTCCTGCCGGCTTTGGGTGCTGCAGGAGAGCCACAGAGGAATTTAACTATTCAAATAGATCCCCCCAGCCCCTGTGTCCTCCTCACTGATCCTCCCGGGACCCCTTCCTGCAGCACTGCTGGCCAGCTTCCCCTCCTCCCTTCCCTGCTGGCTGCAACTGCTGCTGGGTTGGTGGGAGATCAGGGTCGGAAAGGAGAGTGGGGGGGGGGGAGGGGGGTGTAAGTGCCTCGTAAACTTCTCATGTTTACTAGCCCCTTCTTGAATGAACACAACGATCGATTGGTACTGATCGCTCCTGTGTTCATTCATCACTGAAGCATAGTAAACAGGAAGGCTTTGTACAGAGGCACATATTCATTTAGCTGCAGCTGGGACTTTGAGCAAATGTCCTCAGTCCCTTTTTCAAAAAAGAGACAACAGGGGTCTAAAAGTTACACAGAGGTCCCCCCCGCCCCAAAAAAAAATGTAAAAAGGAAATTGCAACACAAAAAAGAAAATTAAATGAAAAAAAAAAACCCATAAGGCTTGTTCACATGGGGCACAATACAGTGTATGCCCATGCTAGGCTGTGTTTACTCGTATGGGGATGCAGAGGTTTTCTGTACATCCCTGTGCAGGCAGTCCCGTTTGTCAATTGGGAAGCAGCAGCTGCATCGACACAGCCGTTGCTCTCAATTTGACATACATATGAGGGCAGGTGCATGTCCCTGAACTCCCAGTGTTTGCTTTCAGAGCTGTGCACCCGGACCCAAACGGATGTCAGATTGGTAGCAGCGGCTGTGTCCGTGCAGCTGCTGCGTCCCAGTTAACACGAATGGGACTGCCTGCATGGGGATACACTCAACACCTTATCACCCGTGTGTGTGTGTGTGTGTGTAAACACAGCCCTCACAGGGGAGTACACTTTAGTACGCCCCGTGTGAATGAGGACTTAGCAGGAATTTAGCAAGAACTGTGTAATGCTGGGCAAACACGGATAGAAAGTCATTTGAAAAAGCATTCAATAAGCCCAATCGTTTTGACTTTAGAAATGTTAATGGGCACATTTTGATTCTCAAGTTTTATGCCAAAAGAAAGATCTGTCATGTTGGAATTTTTGTTGTGTAATTAAAAGATTTTCTAAACAGTGGGAAAATCAATCGTAAATAGTTCGATAAAAACGTACAGCGCATGTGCATTGATCATTGTTCGACAAAAAGTGTACCATTCATGTCATTAACGATCGATAATATATGGAAAATAATTTGATACAATGATGGCGTTAACACACAATCGTTCAACAGATCTTTGTTAAAAACGAGGGTTTGCTTGTGCTGATAATTTTAGTGTATTTTTTGTGAAAATAGTGATTTGCTAAACAGTTGCACAACTATTGCAGAGCCTAAAAAATTAGTAGCACATTTTTATATTCTTTAGGTAACGTAGTTTCACAAAATGTGTGGTTTATGGGGTCTTTTACAAACTCTAAAAGCTGGAAACGAAAAATTATAACCTCCAGATTTTTTGACTAAATTGCTTATTTAATGACAGTAATGCTATACAATTGTGCCAGACAATTATAAAGTGCAAATAAATGAGCATAGAAATGACCACCCAATGTTCCGGTGGATGGATACCAAAAATTGTGCAATGTCCAAAGAATAAATGTGTAAATAAAGTCCAAAAGTTCTTTTGGTGCTCATTTCTTTGCTCATTTATTTGCACTTTATAATTGTCTAGCACAATTGTATAGCATTACTGGACATAATCACCCACTGGGGACACCCAAAAAGGCACAATTCAAGTATTTGTTATTTGTTTATCCAATACAATTTCAGCTATTATATTTATTAGGAATTTAGCTGGAATTTTGTAAGTTTTGCTGTGTTTGTGTCAAATAATAATTTTGAAAAACATTTGCGTGGATAACACGGGTCCCTAAAAAAAAAAAAAATCATTAGCACTTTTTTTTTTTTCTACTGGTCCTATGCTTTCAGAAAATGTATGGTTTGGGGGTCTTTAACAAACTCTGAAAGCTGTAAGTGAAAAATAAAAACAATGGAAAAATTTAAAAAAATGGTCTGGCCACCTAAGTTTAAAAGTGGAGCAAAGGGCCTGGAAGCAAAAGGGTTAAAACAAAAGGCAGTAAATGTCCTACAGCTTGTTTCCCTTCTAAAGCAGTTACAGTCTCAGAAGAAAAGCCTGTCTACTGCCAGCAGGTAGTGGGATCTATGAGGAAGCAGTGGTCTTATTACAGAGGTCTGCTATGCTCCCTACGAAGGACAAGCTCCATGTTGGTTGGAAACCTCTTCCTTTGACTCAGCAGGGGTCATGTCAGACCTTTGCAAAGAGATTGCTGCTTCCACACAGAGAGCGCAAGAGCCCCACTCTTCAGCATGCTGGCAAGGGACGGGTTTTTCTACATAGGCCATGGCTGCTTTAGAAAGAAAGCTGAATACTAAACATACAATGTTTATTTGCCATTATCCCTTTTATTTATGTATAGAGATCATGCCACTGTATTTAATTTAATATAAAACAAAAGCATCTGAGTACCTTATTAAATCAACTTTGTTTAACAGTCACATGACGTTTCCCAGGTCTGTCCCATCCTCAGGAAAAGATCTAAGGGAAGAGTTTCTAGTACTTTGCTGATATATGCTCTGAAGCAGCAGAGGATGTCTGGACTATTATTGGCACTGTGCTGGTCACATGATGAAACAAAAGCTTTCAGAATAGAGAATAAAAATAAATAATAGCAACAAGGTGTTTAAAAGCATATTAGCATTTTTTTTTCAAATCAAATGTTTATTATTTTTATACGATAACATGGCGGAGTTTACGTTGACTGACAATAGCTTTCACTTTGTTCACACAGTAAAGATATCTGAAGGAAGACGTTCTTCCAATCACAGGGTGTGTCATGCCCCACCAGCCTGTGTCTGTGGTGTATACAGTGCATCCGGAAAGTATTCACAGAGATTCACTTTTTCCACATTTTGTTATGTTACAGCCTTATTCCAAAATGGATTCAATTCATTATTTTCCTCAAAATTCTATAAACAATACCCCATAATGACAACATGAAAAAAGTTTGTTTTAAATCTTTGCAAATTTATTAAAAAGAAAAAACAAAAAATAAATTACATGTACATGAGTATTCCCAGCCTTTGCAATGACATTCAAAATTGAGCTGAGGTGCATCCTGTTAAAACTAATGATTCCTGAGGTGTTTCTACAACTTGATTGGAGTCCGCCTGTGGTAAATTCAGTTGATTGGACATGATTTGGAAAGGCACACGCCTGTCTATATAAGGTCCCACAGTTAACAGTGCATGTCAGAGCACTACCAAGCCATGAAGTCTGAAGGAATTGTCTGTAGACCTCTGAGACAGCATTGTATCGAGGCACAAATCTGGGGAAGGGTACAGAAAAATTTCTGTAGCATTGAAGATCCCAATGAGCACAGTGGCCTCCATCATCCGTAAATGGAAGAAGTTTGGAACCACCAGGAATCTTCCTAGAGCGGGCCGCCCGGTCAGACTGAGCAATCAGGGGAGAAGGGCCTTAGTCAGGGAGGTGACCAAGAACCTGATGGTAACTCTGACAGAGCCCTATTGTTTCTCGGTGGAGAGAGGAGAACCTTCCAGAAGAACAACCATCTCTGCAGCACTTCACCAATCAGGCCTGTATGGTAGAGTGGCCAAACGGAAGCCACTTCTCAGTAAAAGGCACATGATAGCCCGCCTGGAGTTTGCCAAAAGGCACCTGAAAGACTCTCAGACTATGAGAAACATATTTCTCTGGTCCGATGAAACAAAGATTGAACTCTTTGGCCTAAATGGCAAGCATCATGTCTGGAGGAAACAAGACACCGCTCATCACCTGGTCAATACCATCCTCACAATGAAGCATGGAACTGGGAGACTAGTCAGGATTGAGGGAAAGATGAATGCAACAATGTACAGAGACATCCTTGATATAAACCTGCTCCAGAGCGCTCTGGACCTAAGACTGGAGCAAAGGTTCGTCTTTTAACAGGACAACAACCTTAAGCACACAGCCAAGATAACAAAGGAGTGGCTACGAGACAACTCTGTAAATGTCCTTGAGTGGCCCAGTCAGAGCCCAGACTTGAACCTGAATGAACATCTCTGGAGAGATCTGAACATGGCTGTGCAGGAATGCTCCCCATCCAACCTGATGAAGCTTGAGAGTTCATTCAAAAAAGATTGGGAGAAACTGGCCAAAAATAGGTGTGTCAAGCTTGTAGCATCATACTCAAAATGACTTGAGACTGTAATTGGTGCCAAAAGTGCTTCAACAAAGTATTGAGCAAAGGCTGTAAATACTTGTGTACATGGGATTTTTTTGTTTTTTATTTTTATTAAATTTGCAAAAATTTCACGTTATTATGGGGTATTGTTTGTAGAATTTTGAGGTAAAATTAAATTTAATCCATTTTGTAATAAGGCCGTAACATAACAAAATGTGGAAAAAGGGAAGTGCTATGATTACTTTCCGGATGCACTGTATTTGCTGGGACTACCAGGGAGGTGAATCCTCTATCAATCAACATCTATCCCGACCGCATAAGATGTAGCAATAGGAGGACATGGTGTAGGAGGGAGGAGACTGTCATTTACTACTGTATATATGCCCACATGCGTGACTCTTTAGTCATGAGGGGACTGGCCAGATAAGAAAAAAGAGGAAATTAACAGTTTAAAAGGGAACTGAAACTGGGCATGCTAGTAGGCATAGCAATGGCTGGTCTACACAATCTCAGGTTGCAGTGGGGACACAGACAAGGAGGGAGGAACAGTGCACAGCAGAATCAACCAGGATTTCCTTTTACCAATCCACCGAAAACCAATGCACTAGTGGCAAAATAAGCATGAAAACAATGTAATGACAGTTTATAATGATTTGGGTTTGATGACACTTTTTTGTAGGACATTGAACCCCTTTTGTTTTGATGCACCTAAAATATATTATGATAATTTAAACTAAAAGGTTCCTGTCGTATCAAAAAGAATAATATGTATTTATTCCTGCTTTTAATAACTGTAATTTTGTTTAAAAGAAACGTATAGTATACTGAGTTCAGCTGTGGCTTTGTCACATTTTCCCAATTGGTTTGGGAGTAGATATAGTTGTGTCAATGCATAATGTGCTGGCACACCCCACCATAGTCACTGCAGTAATTCTGCCTCTTCTGAATTACACACATATATTCACTGGAAGTTCATAAAAATATCTTCCAAAATGTGCACAAAACAGAAACAAACATGAACAATGTCAAGGAGAAATATTTTATTTAATTATTTATTTTAATAAAAAAAAAGTGATGCAGTTTTAATAACAGTGCCTACAAACCCTAAGTATTCTTTTCTGAGAATTTAGTTTAACTTCAATGAACAGGCAAAGCTATTACCACCGTCAAGGTGAATAACCTTGCTTTTATCAACATTTCATTGTACTTGCCATTTAACTGCCCATGTTGCTATTTGTTCAGATTGTTCTGTAATATGCCACTATCCTGCTGAAATTTAATCCTTTACTTAATTTTGTGTCTTCAGCAGAATATGGCAGCATTACTTGTCCTTCCATCTATTAAGCTATTAATAAAACAATGAAAAATTGCTGTACCCAGCACTGGTAATTGTTGTATATCCCTAACCATTTATCTTCTGTCTTTTTGTGAAATTTTTATTTTTGTAAGAGCGCTGTGTAAAGTGACTGACTGCATAATTCATTCAAAAATAAATTTTCTTTCGTAGTATTTGTAAGCTCTTTTTTAATACTAGGATATTATGAGGGGCAGAAACGAAGACCTATGTAAAATCCAATCTTTTTACATCAGTGGTATTCTTTTAGCATTCAGTTTTTTGCAGGGATTTCCTCTCACTTCCTGTGTGGATATGGGACAGGAAGTGAAATTAAATCTCTGAAATGGGACACATATAGTGAAAAAAAATATCTGATTGGGGTTATAACCCTCCCTTACTCTATCCAAAATGAAAAAAAAAAAGTTTTGCCTATAGTTCTACTTTAACTCAACGCCCTCTTGTTTTTTTTTTTTTTTTTTTTTTTAACTTTTGGATATAGAGAGGAGATGTAAAAAAATTTCACCAGGGGTTTTATTTCTATGTGTGGCCCCATTGGGAAGATTTTTCCTCACTTCCTGTGCTTGTGATATCTATAAAAGTAAAAGGTAAGCAGTGGTACAGGAAGGCACAGACAGCAATAAAAACATTGGCAGAAGCTCTAACCCTTCCCTTCTTCTGTGTTTTATCTTTGTTATGGGAGAAATATCTGTAACTTTATTCCTGACCTTCTTCCAAAAAAGCTACGCCCCTTGCTTTCATTCTGATCTTGAAGGTTTACTGCGTAGTGGTTCATTGACCTGATAAAAGAAGGTGCATTAGCCCTAGCCCCGGTATGTACTAAGTAGAGGAACTTAAGTGTCGCCATTACAGCTACAGAACGTACATTATCGGAGGAGAATCAGGAATTGCTGTAGAGTTGGTTCTCCGCTGACAGTTTTTTTTTAACCTTTTTATAGCAATAAAATACTGGTACTACAATAAAAGATAACTAAAAAACAACACATTGTAAGCTGAACCCAAGAGTCATTGTTGTATTCTCTTCCAGATATTCTATTTTTATTCCTACTGAAACTCTTGTCACATTTTCTTGTTTTGTTTTTTTACACAATGTATTAAACATAATGAAGAAAACTAAATGCTGTTCAAAGTTATTAAACGTTCGCCCTAACAATGAACTTCTCTCATTTGTTCGTTCTATTTTGGTCTGTTAACCACCTCAGTGCTGGGCACTTTTACCTCCTAGTCCAGGCCAGCTTTCAGTGCTGTCACACTTTGAAAGACAATTGCACGGTCATACAACACTGTACTCAAATGAAATTTTGATCATTTTTTGAGACAGAGCTTTCTTTTGGTAGGATTTAATCACCACTGGGTTTTTTTTATTTTTTTGCTAAATAAATGGAAAAAAAAAACAAAAAACAAAAAAAAAAACCTTTTCTTAGTTTCTTTTATAACATTTTGCAAATAAGTAATTTTTTCTTTTTTGCTGATGTGCGCTGATGAGCACTTATGAGGCTGTACCAAAGATGGGCACGCACTGATAGGGACTGACGATGCAGCATTGATAACCTGCGCTGATGGGGCTGCACTGATAAACAGAGCACTGATGAGGCTGCGCTGATGGGCACTGATAAACAGAGCACTGATGAGGCTGCGCTGATGGGCACTGATAAACAGAGCACTGATGATCACTCATTGTGCCCTGTCAGATCAGCTGTCATTTCCTCACACAGAGCGATAACCGCCAAGACTTTTTACATGTGACCAGTGGTGATTGGACACAGCTGATCACATGGCAAAGGGCCACTGTGATGGGCCCTTTATTCCGATCTATGATTTGCTCTGTCCATGGTACACAGCAATCACAGACATTTCCCGATGAACGCCCAGGGGAGGACTTCCAGGAACATCCTCCCAGAACTGGAGAGCTGTGCTGTAGCCAAATATTTGCTATAGCGCGGTTGGCAAGTAGTTAAATATACAATTGAAAGCACTATGTTATATCTGCTTGAAAAGTGCAAAAGAGAAAAAAAATGTTCTGCCAGAAATGTTGCACTTCCTGTGCTCTCTGCTTGTGCTGCACTCTTATCAGTTAGCAGCTATTTCTGTGAACTACAGTGCCTATATTATGGATATTTAAAAAGAGGAGGTGTTCTGTAGTCCTGTCCTAGGGTGACAATGCTGCTCCTATGCAAACACAGGACCGTGTGTAAGCTTTGTCTCCCTAAGACAGGAAGTGTGTTATTAGCAGGATTCCCAAGGGCTGCAGTAAATTAAAAAATGGGTTTAGCTATGTTTTGAGTCACTATCAATGCCCAAATCTAGCCAAAGCATTTTTTTTTCAATGTTTATTAAGGGCCTTTGTTGACAGGCTTCTGTTTGTGTCAGATCTCTTTTTTCCCCAATACAAGTCAAGGGGAAAGCAAACTCAGCTTGACGCAGGTCAGATTCGCCTGGCAATGAGTTCTGAATGAAGTTTCCCATCAATGCTAGCCCAAAGCCCCTTGTTACAGGACCTAAGTGTATGTATTTTTTTTTTTCTTCACTAAAAGTTAAAGTGTTACTAAAACCAGGACCCTGCATTCACTATATCTGGTTTCCCACAGTACACAGAACATGGAAATGCAATTATTTTAGTAAATATAAACTGCTAAATACCTTTTCTCATTAGTAGTATATAGCAGGCTTGTGACTTCTATCAGTTCCTGGTGAAGCTTGTAGGAGGAGTTTTCATACTGCACGGAGCTGTCATATGAGGCTGCAGGGCTCCTGACCTTCTGTCTGGACAGTGCTGATTGGCCCTGTGCTGATCACATACACCCTCCCAAGAAAAAAAAAAAATCTCCCTAGCAATAAATACCAAACTGAGCATGTGCAGCCTGACCCCAAAGGCTCTGTCTTATCCGGACTTGTCTAGGGGGAATGTGCAGGGAGGGGAGGATTTGTGCATACAAGATCAAGCAGCCTTTTTACACAATGCAGAGGATTAATCCCTTAGGTTCTACAGTAAGCATAACAAGCATGCTTTACTGCATATACAGATTGATTTTTCTGTTGTGGGTTTAGTAACACTTTATTTTTTCAGGACAGTTCTGAGGTCTATCCCCTTCTTGGTGCAAGCAGTGCAGATACGATAATGATAAAGACAAAAAAACATAGAATAATGAACATGAGTTCCATCACTTGTTTTATATTCATGTAATCTCTTCTGCTTTCTACAGATTAAAGAATTCCGGGAGAAAATGCAGTCTATATTTCCAGCTGTGCCTAGAACCCAAGAGCAGCCTTCCACTTCTGAGCCATTCAGCATGGAAAGCCTCCTGAAATCGAAATGATGTTTTGGCACATGCCTGATGGTATCAACTTTATAGTCTGGTTAGCCATGCAGCTTCCGAAGTTACTTGGCTACACCCTATATTGCATGAAGTTCATTTATGAATGATGAATGTGTATTTAATATATGCAAAAGGACTTCTGGACCCTTACAGATATTCTTCTACGCATATTTGTTTCCAAATGGAAATGTATTACTACTTCTTTAAGAAGGTTGTTATAAAAGGATTATTTAACAACTGTAATAGTGTAAACAGTGGGTTACCTTAGTGACTTCTGAGTGCTTAAAATCAATTTCCAAAGCCAGAAATCATCAAATAACTGACTTCATGAAAACAAAAGAAATGATTGAACTCTACAGATATGAGTTTAGAAAAAAGAAGAAATCAACAGCTCAGACTTCCCTGTCAATTTATTGCTGCTAGTCCCTCACTCGTCCTTGGCGGATAAAGGAGCTGCAGTTTAGGGTCAGCAATGAAAGTTACTTGTCTACCTTTTAGGAAGGCCTACACTATGGATAATTGTAGGAGCCACAGTACCAGAAGCTGTTCTGCTTCTCCCAAGGAAGACCCTGGTAATTGCAATTACTGAAAACCAGGAACCAAACTTCCTACATTCAGCCTCCTATAAACACAGTGAGAGGGATTTATTAAAGTTAGATCTAAACCTGATTACTAAAATTTCATATAAGCTGCAACGCTGTAATGTCATTTTAAAAGTTTTTATTCTTTTTTTTTAAATCTGCAGCTTTCATTAAAAAAAAACGGTGATCCTGTTATGAAGGCCACTTGCTGTTTGACAACTGTCTCATAAATGTGTTGCCACCTTGTAATATGCACCCCTGGTTGAGACTACAAGTGTCTATGTTAAGATAACACTGCATAGGCAAGTCTCACCATTGTTACTACCGGGATGCCAGAACAGAGCAATGCGATCCATAGTCACTGTACAGTGCCACAACATTGTGTGCCTCACTTCCAGATTAAAGTCCTGTAGCTGAGCTACAAGTTTCGGGTTCCCTGAAGAAGTCCTGAATTGCAAAACGTGTAGTGTAAAATCAATCGCATCATTTCAGCTGGAATTAAGACACGCAGTGCAGCAGCAGTGTACACCTCATATGACCATTTATATTTGAACGTTATGTTGATAGTGCTATATACATTATGAAAATGTGAAGTTACATATTTTTTTCTGATTTCATAATAAAAGTAATATTATCCTATGAATGCTTCTGTTTTTTTTCTGTATCTCAACTTAGAATTACTAGATTATTAAACCAAGTTTAACTGGGGCTACCCTTTGGTGGATTATGTGGATTACAATTGCAAATTTAAGGGGTCTTTTTATAAAACATGCATTGCATAAATGTCAGAAATATTCATGATGCAAGCTGAACGAAATGTCACAAATGTTTTTAAGAGAATAATGCTTGTATCATGGGCTCCATATAGTCGCCAAAATGTGGTATCGTTTTCTGTAATACCTCAGTAAGAAAACTTTACAATATTTCCCTCCAGTGCAGATTCTACCTCGTCTGCTCCATAAAATAGAGCAACCAAACTGGCCCAGAAGAACCTGGTGACAGACATAATTAGGCTACTAGAAGATGAACCCTGGCATCTCTCCCATAGGCCAGACCTGCTGCTCTCTTCAATTCTGCATCTTAGTCACTAGCTTAAACGGCATGGTTTAAGTCGTAATTGACAGAAGGGTCTCTGAGTCTGTCATTCCTGCCTTGCTAAAAGCAAAAAAAAGCCACTTCCAGAAAGATCTATTATCATACCTGGAAATCCTTCTTTTTTCTCTGGTGTGAACACAGACACTTCAATCCTAGAGTTTATGCATTGCATTTTGGCCTTCCTACAATTAGGACTTGAACAGAGCCTGGCCTTAAGCACTCTGAAAGGACAGGTTTCAGCACTGTCAATTCTTTTCAGAAAACCCTGGCCTTGCTCTCTCTTGTCAAAACTTTATTCAAGGTGTTTGTCACATAAGGCCCCCTTACCCCACCCTGTGCTTTCTAGGCTCTCGACTTCTCTCTGCCCTGCAGAAACCACACTTTGAGCCCATAAGGTGTATCCTCTTTGATGATCTCTCCTGCAAAGTGGCCTTTTTGGTTGCTGTCATGTATGTCAGACGTGTCTCTTAGCTGGTGGCTCTCTCATGCGCTCTGTGCCCGATCTTCACCATTGCGGGAAAAGCAGGAGGCTGTCAGTAGGCTGGGAAGGCAGACAAGTGGCAGATTTCTGGCTTGCTGTTCCCGCAGGATCGCCAGAAAGGACATTTCCACCAGAGCTGCTCTCTAAAGGCTCCTTACATCGGCCACACCCCCCCTTCCCCCTTTTTAAAAGTGATCACATGTCCTCTGTTCTCACCTGCATATGAAGCTCAAAGAGCGAGGAGGAGGAAAATCAACAGCACACTGATCTTCCACTGAGTTCCCAGCACAGCCAGAAAACTTACCATGCTGTGCTCTCATGTCTAGTGTGGTCAGTTTTTGATAGAAAAGCAATGGGACTGACAGGAACACACAGAAGGAAGCAATACAAAGAGAACAGGATACTTTTTTATACAATTACATGGTACAGCAAGCATATATCAGAAATATGAAATGTTGGGTTTACATATTCTTTAGTACAAGCACTGAATAACCTGCAAACATATAAAGTTACTGACTACCCCTCTACTGGGCATTTTGAGGTGGGGAACCTAAAGATATATTATTATAAAATATTAAGCTGTGCTGATTATATTGATATCAAATTCATGTGTTTTTGAGGCATATAAAAAGAGTAATTTTGACTTACCTGTAAAGTCCATATCCTACATTGCCTTTCAAAAGTATTCATACCCCTTGAAATTTTCCACATTTTGTCATGTTACAACCAAAAATGTAAATGTATTTTATGTGATATACCAAAACAAAGTGGCACATAATTATGAAGTGGAAGAAAAATTATAAATGGTTCACCTAGTTTACGCGCCGGGCAGGATGAGCCCTTTTTGGCTTGGAACCTCATGGTGCTTTACAAATGCTGTGATGACATGAGAGCTTTTTGGCAGGAGATAGAACCAGGGGGTTCCACAGGCCTCCATTGGGATGGCTTTAAGGAGGTGATGAGGGGCTCTTACATGTCCGGTGTCTGTGATCTATATAGGAGAAATACAGCGCTGTGTGTAATATAGGTAGAACAGCAGCCAACACAGCTATAGACCCAAGCAATAAATGTGAATGTGCAAGTGTAGCGCTATAAAACCAAAATAGACTTAAAGATAATGAAATCAGTGTCAAAATCCTAATATCAAGAATTATAAAACCAAAAATAGCAAGTCATGAAATAATATTTCAGTGAAAAAAACGCGAATCAAGGGATATATATAGATACAATATGGTCATGTCCTGTGCAAAATATATAATACAATATACATGTGCATACTAGTGATACAATTATAAATGAAAAGGAAGTACCCAAGGTGAATTAAAGTGCCAAAATACCCAACTAAGAATACATTTTTAATATAAGGGTCCAGGCATATATTAGTAAAAACTAATATGTATTAAAGTCCAAAGATGTAAAGAAAATCCTCAAACGTCTGGACAGGTGTTTGTAACCAACAACTTTTCAGGAAAGGCTAGAATAGTGAAGGAGCCACCACCAAGAGTCTTAGGAGGCTTACCAGATGTTGTTGACTTGGGGAGGCTTATGCCACCCAAGTCGCAAAGGCTTTTAAATCAGCTGGTTAGAAGGGTACATCTCCTTGGACAGCCATGATGGAGCCTAGGTCAGGACAACAGCTTAGCACCAACGATCACATGCGGCGGCATAAAGATAATGCTCCAATGGGGGGCCACAAACAGATGTTCACATACCATGCGAAAATGAATGAAAAACTTGCATAGCGTGATAACGTAAAACTTATTTTAATTAAAAGAATATAAAAAACAAACTCACATGTTAAAAGTCATCAAGAGCATGTTAAGAGCAGACAGCGGTAATTGTAGTGGGTCCAAGCACAACATATATTTGTTTCTGGTGACAAAAATGATCGTTTACTAGCCTTTTTAGCTAAACCCATGCATGAACTCTTTACCATCCCTAGGATTCTAGATAGTGCGGGTAACCTACATACCTCTACTGAAAGTATATTGAAGGCTTTTTTACAATTTTACACTGACTTGTATGCGTCTCAAGTGACTTATAGTTCTGAAGCTCTCATGGGCTATCTCAGTGACATTCAGTGACATTCGGCTTCCTACTTTATTTCTAGATGACCAACAATTTTTAGAGCGTCCAATTACCTCAGAGGAGATTGATAAAACCCTTACCACGTTTGCCAAACATAAAACCCCTGACCTGGATGGTTTTCCTATCTAATGGTATGTGGGGCATCGAGAATATCTTGTACCACAATTAAAAATCTTATACCAAGCCATATTAGAGGACAAGTTACTCCCTCCATCAATGTGAGAGGCATTAATAGTTCTAATTCCTAATAAGGATCTCACTCTGTGAATCTTTTCGACCTATTTCATTAGATAATACTGATCTCAAACTCCTCTAAAAAATTCTGGCTCATCGCCTCAATACAGTGATTGTTTCACCTGTAAAATTGGGTCAGACTGGGTTCATCCCTGGATGAGCTACAAATATTAACCTCCGTAGATTCTTTACTAATCTCCAGATGCTAAGTGTCCTGACTGCCCCTAGAGCTTTGGTGTCTCTTGACACTAATAAGGCATTCGACTCTATAGAGTGGCCTTATTTATTCCAGGTGCTGCAAAGATTTTGATTCGGGGACACTTTTCTAACATGGATACGCATTTTATATACACAGCCTTTAGCTCATTTAAGAGTCAATGCTCATATTTGTAGTTGTATGCTGATGATCTCCTATGTCTGACAGATGTCACCTCGTCCCTCCCTGCAGCCCTCTGAATTTTAGAAATATTTTGCTCCTTCTCTGGGATTAAAATCAACAAAGTCTCTTCTATTCCCACTTCATCCAGCACACCCTAAACACTCGTCGGGTACCCCACTTAGTTGGGTGGAGGAGTTCAAATACTTGGGCACTAGAGTTGGTGGGGAACCAAATTCGTATTATGCGGTTAACCCGGATCCCCTGCTGCGTCGGTTTTCCCAGCAATGTACCAGCTGGCATTTTCTTCCACTTACTCTGGTAGGTAGGGTTAATCTAATTAAGATGTTGTATCTCTCAAGATTTCTGTATTTTTTTCACAATAGTCCACTACCTTTTATTAAGCTCCTTTTTTCGTAAGATAAATGCTACCCTCACTAGTTTTATATGGGTGGGAGGGACCCAGAGACTGGCTCTTTCTAAGCTACAGTTACCTCTTGGTATGGGTGGATTATCGCTCCCTAACTTCCAGCTATATTATTGGGCAGCAGAGTTGGTTACCATCAGATGGTAGTTCTCTCAGCCTAAGGACAACACTGCTGTGACCCTGGAGGCCTTACTTGTGGGTTCCTATTCAACTCTTAGTAACCTAGTCTTTAGAGGTCCCAAAGCTCACCCTGAAATGACAAGCTTGATGCGCACTACTGTACAGGCCTGGCATAGGGCTATGGTTAAATGTCGCATTCCAGAGTCCTTCTCCCCCCATATCCCCCTATGGGGCAATCCTTCTCTTTTACATATGAGTACAATCCTGGACACTAGTGTTTGGGCCTCTCGGGGAATAGTGGGATTCAAGCATGTGGTGGTGGAGGGTCGTCTGCAGACATTCCCTGAGCTACCTTTCATTTACCCAATTGGATGTTCTTTCGATACTTGCAGCTCAGGCACATCTTTGGCCAACAGTCCCCCCCTAGTATCACACTGGAGTCTGATCCTATTGAGAGACTGCTGATCTCTGGGGTGCTAGATAAACCTCTTTTCTCCCTTTACCTGTGCCTGTCTATGGCTTATGCTGCTAAAGTCGACAGGCTGTATTCTAGATGGCATGCAGCTATCCCTGATTTGGAGGAAAACGAATGGGAGGATGCATAGGCTCCTACGTCAACACAATGATCTCAGCTAGGGATAGATTCGTCCAACTTAAGTTTCTCCATAGGGTGTATGGCAGTTGCGGCTGGTGCTCGAAACTTTTTGGGGGGGGGCGCAAACAAACTGAAAAAAAAAAAACATCAATTGCAGCTACTGTGCCCATCAAGCGCAGCCACTGTGGCCATCAAACGCAGCCACTGTGGCCATCAAACGCAGCCACTGTGGCCATCAAGTGCAGCCACTGTGCCCATCAAATGCTGCCACTATGCCCATCAATTACTGCCAGTGTGCCCCATCAATTGCCGCCACTGTGCCATCAAACGCAGCCACTGTGCCCCATCTAATGCTGCCAGTGTGCATCGCCCGGCACTTACCTGTCTCGCAGTGGGTCAGCGGCGGTGTCCTGCACGCTCCTCAATGTCTTCTTCCGTCCTCTCTATCCATCCAATCACAGCGCCTGACGTTTCAGCCAGTCAGGTGACAGGTAACAGACTCGAGCACCTGATTGGCTGAGAGGTGGTCCAGTGTTAGCAAAGCAAATTCCTTCACTTTGCTAACACACATCTGAGTGAACAGCGAGCGCACAGCATTGCGCCCACTATTCACCTTTTTGGGTGCCTATTAGAGCCTAAGGCTCTAATCAGGTGCTTCCAAAAAACCACCCCCACCACTGTAATTCAGGTGCCGGCACCCGAAAAGGGGCCGAACACCTAAATAGGGGGTGTCAGCGGCGACCATAGATAGATAGATAGATTCATGCAACGCATGAATCTATCTATGATGATAGAGCGGTGCCAGGAGAGAAGGGGCGGCGCTCCTGCACCCTTTATGGACGCACCACCACTGGTGTATGGCACCCCTCGGCGCATTAGCCATCATTTACTCATCTGTCTCCTCGGAATGCCCAAGATGCCAAACTTTGGAGGCCTCTTTTTTATATAAGGTGTGGTCCTGTGCATTTCAGAAGTCGTTTTATTTGCAGGTAGTGTCTGATGTCAACTCAGTGTGTGATTTGACTCTCGGACTGGACCCAAAAATCCTGTTACTGAATGTTTTTGATGACTCTCATTTGAATACATATGCTAAGTTGTTTATTTGCTATACTTCATTCTATTCAAAGGAGTATCTCTTCAAAAGAGATACTCCTATGCTGGAAATGCTCTCAGCCTCCTTCGGTCACTTCCTGGCGGTCAGCTGTGAACCAGGTGCTACCTTTATACAAACTTACCTATCTGAACCAGAAGTCCCCAAAGAAGTTCGATAAAGTTTGGTCTGCCTGGATAGACTCTTGGGGTGCTGGGGCGGTTTGATGATACCAGCTTGTTACTATTGTTAATGTTGTGCATTACCCGTTCATTAATATTTGGTGATTTTGCCTGCTGATCACTGCTATGGTGGTCCTATGTGTGCCCTCTCCCTGTCTCCTGCCCCCCCCTTCCTTTTATCTTCCTTCCAACCCCATTATCCCCCTGCACCCCCTATCCCCCCCCCCTTTTACTGACTTGGGGAGCATTCCTGCCCCCACCCCACCCCCAATTAAAGTAAGCTGTGTAAATCTGAAGGCCAGGTTTGGAACCTTTACTTTCGTATTGTTTCTGCCTGTGTCCAATATTACTGATGTATATACAGTATCTTACAAAAGTGAGTACACCTCTCACATTTTTGTAAATATTTTATATCTTTTCATGTGACAACACTGAAGAAATTACACTTTGCTACAATGTAAAGTAAGTGTACAGCTTGTATAACAGTGTATATTTGCTGTCCCCTCAAAATAACTTAACACACAGCCATTAATGCCTTAACCCTCTTGGGCATGGCGTTCGCCAGAGCTTCACAGGTTGCCACTGGAGTCCTCTTCCATGGAGCTAGTGGATGTTAGAGACCTTGCGCTCCTCCACGTTTGAGGATGTTCCACAGATGCTTAACCACTTCAGCCCCGGAAGGATTTACCCCCTTCCTGACCAGAGCACTTTTTACAATTTGGCACTGCGTCGCTTTAACTGCTAATTGCGCGGTCATGCAATGCTGTAACCAAACGAAATTTGCGTCCTTTTCTTCCCACAAATAGAGCTTTCTTTTGATGGTATTTGATCACCTCTGCCGTTTTTATTTTTTGCGCTATACACGGAAAAAGACCGAAAATTTTGAAAAAAAATGATATTTTCTACTTTTTGTTCTAAAAAAAATCCAATAAACTCAATTTTAGTCATACATTTAGGCCAAAATGTATTTGGCCACATGTCTTTGGTAAAAAAAATGTCAATAAGTGTATATTTATTGGTTTGCGCAAAAGTTATAGCGCCTACAAACTAGGGTACATTTTCTGGAATTTACACAGTCTTTAATTTATGACTGCCTATGTCATTTCTTGAGGTGCTAAAATGACAGGGCAGTACAAAACCCCCACAAATGACCCCATTTTGGAAAGTAGACACCCCAAGGAAATTGCTGAGAGGCATGTTGAGCCCATTGAATATTCATTTTTTTTGTCCCAAGTGATTAAATAATGAAAAAAAAAAAAAAAATTACAAAAAGTTGTCACTAAATGATATATTGCTCACACAGGCCATGGGCATATGTGGAATTGCACCCCAAAATACATTTAGCTGCTTCTCCTGAGTATGGGGATACCACATGTGTGGGACTTTTTGGGAGCCTAGCCGCATACGGGGCCCCGAAAACCAATCACTGCCTTCAGGATTTCTAAGGGCGTACATTTTTGATTTTACTCCTCACTACCTATCACAGTTTTGAAGGCCATAAAATGCCCAGATGGCACAACCCCCCCCCAAATGACCCCATTTTGGAAAGTAGACACCCCAAGCTATTTGCTGAGAGGCATGTTGAGTCCATGGAATATTTTATATTTTGACACAAGTTGCGGGAAAGTGACAATTTTTTTTTTTTTTTTTTGCACAAAGTTGTCACTAAATGATATATTGCTCACACAGGTCATGGGCATATGTGGAATTGCACCCCAAAATACATTCTGCTGCTTCTCTTGAGTACGGGGATACCACATGTGTGGGACTTTTTAGGAGCCTAGCCGCGTACGGGACCCCGAAAACCAATCACCGCCTTCAGGATTTCTAAGGGTGTACATTTTTGATTTCACTCTTCACTGCCTATCACAGTTTCGGAGGCCATGGAATGCCCAGGTGGCACAAACCCCCCCCAAATGACCCCATTTTGGAAAGTAGACACCCCAAGCTATTTGCTGAGAGGCATGGTGAGTATTTTGCAGCTCTCATTTGTTTTTGAAAATGAAGAAAGACAAAAAAAAAAATTTTTTTTTTCTTTTTTTAATTTTCAAAACTTTGTGACAAAAAGTGAGGTCTGCAAAATACTCACTATACCTCTCAGCAAATAGCTTGGGGTGTCTACTTTCCAAAATGGGGTCATTTGGGGGGGGTTTGTGCCACCTGGGCATTCCATGGCCTCCGAGACTGTGATAGGCAGTGAAGAGTGAAATCAAAAATTTACGCCCTTAGAAAGCCTGAAGGCGGTGCTTGGTTTTCGGGGTCCCATACGTGGCTAGGCTCCCAAAAAGTCTCACACATGTGGTATCCCCGTACTCAGGAGAAGCAACAGAATGTATTTTGGGGTGTAATTTCACATATTCCCATGGCATGTTTGAGCAATATATCATTTAGTGACAACTTTGTGCAAAAAAAAAAAAAAATAATAATTTGTCTCTTTCCCGCAACTTGTGTCACAATATAAAATATTCCATGGACTCGACATGCCTCTCAGCAAATAGCTTGGGGTGTCTACTTTCCAAAATGGGGTCATTTGGGGGGGTTTGAACTGTCCTGGCATTTTATGCACAACATTTAGAAGCTTATGTCACACATCACCCACTCTTCTAACCACTTGAAGACAAAGCCCTTTCTGACACTTTTTGATTACATGAAAAAATTATTTTTTTTTGCAAGAAAATTACTTTGAACCCCCACACATTATATATTTTTTTAAAGCAAATGCCCTACAGATTAAAATGGTGGGTGTTTAATTTTTTTTTTTCACACAGTATTTGCGCAGCGATTTTTCAAACGCATTTTTTGGGGAAAAAACACACTTTTTTACATTTTAATGCACTAAAACACACTATATTGCCCAAATGTTTGATGAAATAAAAAAGATGATCTTAGGCCGAGTACATGGATACCAAACATGACATGCTTTACAATTGCGCACAAACGTGCAGTGACAACAAAATAAATACATTTTTAAAAGCCTTTAAAAGCCTTTACAGGTTACCACTTTAGATTTACAGAGGAGGTCTACTGCTAAAATTACCCTCGATCTGACCGTCGCGGTGATACCTCACATGCATGGTGCAATTGCTGTTTACATTTGACGCCAGACCGACGCTTGCGTTCGCCTTAGCGCGAGAGCAGGGGGGACAGGGGTGCTTTTTTTTTTTTTTTTTTTTTTTTTCTTTATTATTTTTTTGCTTTTTTATCTTATTTTAAAACTGTTCCTTTCATTTTTTTTTTTTTTTAATCATTTTTATTGTTATCTCAGGGAATGTAAATATCCCCTATGATAGCAATAGGTAGTGACAGGTACTCTTTTTTGAAAAAATTGGGGTCTATTAGACCCTAGATTTCTCCTCTGCCCTCAAAGCATCTGACCACACCAAGATCGGTATGATAAAATGCTTTCCCAATTTCCCAATGGCGCTATTTACATCCGGCGAAATCTAAGTCATAAAATGCTCGTAGCTTCCGGTTTCTTAGGCCATAGAGATGTTTGGAGCCACTCTGGTCTCTGATCAGCTCTATGGTCAGCTGGCTGAATCACCGGCTGCATTCTCAGGTTCCCTGTTGAGACAGGAGAGCCAGAGAAAAACACGGAAGACGGTGGGGGGGGGGGGGCATTCTCTCCCACTGCTTGTAAAAGCAGTCTAGAGGCTAATTAGCCGCTAGGATTGCTTTTACATGAAAGCCGACCGCTGGCTGAAAAGAATGATACCAAGATGATACCTAAACCTGCAAGCATCATTCTGGTATAACCACTCAAAGTCGTGAATGCTGTACCTGAAGACAAAAATATGGTTAACAATAAAGCACAGTAAACGGTAAAGTATAAAAAATTGCAGACCTGAAAAGCAAACATGATAAAACATAATAACAATAAAACATTGCAGAATAGAATACAGTAAAAAAGAGCAGAACAATAGAGAGAATAGAGAGAGAGAGAATAGAGAGAGAACAATAAAACGACAACTATTATTTTATATTTTTGTTTGTGTTTTTTTTTACACTTTTTTTGTAACTAACTTTTATAACTGTAACCGGTTCCAGGTTCGGGTCTCTCAAAATGCGATGGCATCTTGGGAGACCCTGTGAAAGTGTGTCCTAGTCTGTGCAATGCTGTACCCTACGCTAATACTCAACTAATGAATGGTAGCGTTCAAAACATTCACCAATGCAAAGACCAGGATTGTCAGGACAGGAGGGACAATAATAGCGGGTGTCACGCCTATATCCGCGCTTGCTGCAGACACAACATCTTTTTTGGGGGGGTTCGTTGGGTAGGGGTACTCGGGAGGACATAAAAATGCCTCTCATGCAGCCGACTGCATTTGGTTGGGGATGTGAATGGGGGAAGTACGGGCGCTGCAGAAGTGGTGGGTTCCCAATTAGGATTGGCGAATGCAGCAGGAAGGGCACTATGGGCACGACGGGCCTGTGTTTGTCTTCTTGGTGGCAGCGGGACACTACTTGTGCTTGCCACCTCACCAGCTTGAACTGCACTTATGGGACTCGCCACGTCACCAAGTGTTACTGCAGTGCTGGTTTGACTACGACCGGGGTGTACTAGGCCGCTGGCGCTTGCCAGTTCACCAAAACGCTACAAAAAAAACTGTTAGCGATCGCAGGGATCAGGCCTGACTCTGCGAACGCTGCAGTTATGCGTTTAGTGTTTTGTAAGTGACAGTGATCGATCGATACTGCACTTGGGTGGGCTGGGCTGGGCCGGGCGGAGGGGTAAAACGCAGTTGCTAGCAGGTATCTGGGTTGATCCCGCTAACACTGCATTTTTGGGAACCCTAAACTGCTGGGGACGCTAGTATAGATCTGATCGGATCAGATATTGATGCGTTCAGATACTATACCACTAAGGGAGGTGTACGGTGCGTGGGTGTTAGCGGTACTGGGACTAACCTGACGCTGCCTGGGGCTGGTGCTTGCCATTTCACCAAAATGCTACCAAAAAAACTGTTAGCGATCGCAGGGATCAGGCCTGACAGATATTGATCTGTACAGATACTATACCACTAAGGGAGGCGTATGCTGCGTGCGTGGGTGTTAGCGGTACTGGCGCTAATCTGACGCTGCCTGGGGCGACGCATATCACCGCCGGGTGATCAGGGGGCTAAATCTTTATTCGGTAATAAACGGCGGGTGCCCTGACACTATAAAAAATAAACAAACTAACCAGCGTCACCCGTAACGGTTATACAGTGATCAGTGGTGAAAGGGTTAACTAGGGGGCAATCAAGGGGTTAAAACCTTTATTAGATAGTATATGGGGGTCCCTGTCGCTATAAAACGCTGACGGCGAACCTAAATATTTACGTCCCTAACTAGCGTCACCAGCGACACTAATACAGCGATCAGAAAAATGATCGCTTAGCGACACTGGTGACAGGGGGTGATCAAGGGGTTAAAACTTTATTAGGGGGGGTTAGGGGGGTACCCTAGACCTACAGGGGGCCTAACACTCACTGCCCTGACACTGTAACTGTCACAAACTGACACCAATACAGTAATCAGAAAAAAAAAAAAAAAAAAAAAAAAACCTGCTTGGTGTCAGTTTGTGACGGGGGGGGGGTGATTGGGGGGGGATCGGGGGGCGATCGGGGGGGGGATCGGGGTGTTTTGTGTGCCTGGCATGTTCTACTGTGTGTGTGTGTGTTGTGCACTTACATTGCAGTCTTCTCTCCTCGGCCCGGAACGGAAAATACCGAGCCGAGGAGAGATGACATCATTTCCTCTGCCTCTGTGTACAATACAGAGGCAGGGAAATGATCCAATTGGCTGAGAGCGATCGCGAGGGGGGGGCCACGAATGGATGGCCTCCCCCTCACCTCCAATCGCCGGGGGAGATTTGCCGACCGCCGCAGGCACCGGGGGGGGTCCGATCGGACCCCCCACCCGCGGGCAGGCAAGGACGTACATACACGTCCTTTTGCCTGCCCGTGCCGCTCTGTCGACGTATATAGTCGTGCGGCGGTCGGCAACTGGTTAATAGGGTTTAGGTCTGGAGACATGCTTGGCCAGTCCATTACCTTTACCCTCAGCTTCTTTAGCAAGGCAGCAGTCATCTTAGAGGTGTGTTTGGGGTCGTTATGTTGGAATACTGCCCAGCGGCCCAGTCTCCGAAGGGAGGGGATCATGCTCTGCTTCAGTATGTCACAGTACATGTTGGCATTCATGGTTCCCTCAATGAACTGTAGCTCCCCAGTGCCGGCAGCACTCATGCAGCCCCAGACCATGACACTCCCACAACCATGCTTGACTGTAGGTAAGAAACACGGTAAGAAACACTTGTCTTTGTACTCCTCACCTGGTTGCCGCCGCACAAGCTTGACACCATCTGACCACCACCCACCACCCAATAAGTTTATCTTGGTCTCATCAGACCACAGGACATGGCTCCAGTAATCCATGTCCTTAGTCTGCTTGGTCTTCAGCAAACAGTTTGCGGGCTCTCTTGTGCATCATCTTTAGAAGAGGCTTCTTTTTGGGACGACAACCATGAAGACCAATTTGATGCAGTGTGTGGCGTATGGTCTGAGCACTGACAGGCTGACCCCCCCACCCCTTCAACCTGTGCAGCAATGCTGGCAGCACTCATACATCTATTTCCCAAAGACAACCTCTGGATATGATGCTGAGCCACGTGCACTCAACTTCTTTGGTCGACCATGATGAGGCTGAGTGGAAACTGTCCTGTTAAACCGCTGTATGGTCTTGGCCACTGTGCTGCAGCTTAGTTTCAGGGTCTTGGCAATCTTCTTATAGCCTAGGCCATCTTTATATAGAGAAACAATTCTTTTTTGCAGATCTTCAGAGAGTTCTTTGCCATGAGATACCATGTTGAACTTCCAGTGGCCAGTATCAGAGAGTGAGAGCTATAAGACCAAATTTAAAACAACTGCTCCCCATTCACACCTGAGTCCTTGTAACACAAATGAGTCACATGACACCGGGGAGGGAAAATGGCTAATTGGGCCCAATTTGGACAATTGCACTTAGGGGTGTACTCACTTTTATTGCCAGTGGTTTAGACATTAATGGCTGTGTGTTGAGTTATTTTGAGGGGACAGCAAATTTACACTGTTTTACAAGATGTACACTCACTACTTTACATTGTAGCATAGTGTAATTTCTTCAGTGTTGTCACATGTAAAGATATAATCAAATATTTACAAAAATGTGAGGGTGGTACTCACTTTTGTGAGATACTGTATTATGTACCAAAGTTTTCTTGATTGTTTGCATTGCTATGTCCGTGCTCATGTACCTTGTACCTTAAAAAGGGTGATTCTGTTAAAAAAAAATTCTCATATTTGTGATCCCTTTCTCATAAGTAGAGGTACAAAGACAGTGGTGTCCTCTTTCATCCCTGTTATTTGCCATGGCCATAGAGCCTTTGGTGGAGCTTCTACAGACCCTTTCTGTGGGTCAGGCAAAGATGTGTGCAGCCTATTGCATTAGTGTGTGCACCCAAAAGCTCAAACGTGTGTGTGCATGTGTATGTATATGCTGTCGGTGTAAGTAGAGCAGATTGGTACCAGTAGGGTACTAGACGATGTCAGTAGTTTTTATTTTTATTATATTTTTTTTTATAATTTTATTTTTTAAATTATTTTTTTACAATTTTTTTTAGGAGCTCTGTTAGGGGGCTTTGGTGAAATATCAGGGGTCTAAACAAGGGGGAACTGCACCACACAAGGTGATTATGGTGTGCCTAGGCACCCCTGAACACCATGTGTGCACGCCTATGAGTTTGGGGATTTCCAATTTTCTCTTTGGATGAACGTGTCTCGCTTTACATGGATGATATGCTCCCATACCTCACAGACCCGCAAACAAACTTGCATCAGGTTGCCTATTTAATTCAGAGTTTTGGCCAGTTTTCAGGCTATCGGGTTAACTGGAATAAATCACATATTTTTTTAATCGATGAGAATCCTGCTTTTACGTTTCCTCCGGATTGCCCTCTACGGATTACTTCTACATTCAGGTACTTGGGTGTAGAAATTCAACTCCCTTTATCCTGGTTGGACAATAATTTGGCCCCCTGTACTTCCTCCTTCCATACTAAGATTGCGCAATGGATAAACTACCTCTCTCTTTGATGGGTCAAGTAAATCTATTTAAAATGGTCTTTCATCCAATTTTGTGTAAAGACGCTCTTAACCAGTAACTGAGGGGATTGTTATTCTTAAAATGTCCCTTCGAATCTACACCCAATGTTCCAAATATGTTGGAGGAGGACAACCATCTGTGCTCTCCTAATCAGCCACTCTGGCATGCATAATCCCAGATTGCCTCACTTCCACTCACTTCCATGTGGTCTGCAGTGGGCAAGCCAAGGATTGCTGTATTTACACCAATTATATGAGGCTGGTACAATTAAGTCTTTTGATCAGCTTCGATGCGAGCTGCATATCCCGTTACAGTGGTCATTTTATTATATACAGCTCTGTCACACACCAGGAGCCCAATTTGGCCTACGTAATGTTTCCCTTAGTAATACCCAGCTCAAACACACCCTTCTCCGACCTAATCATACATGCCTCTTCACCTCTTATTATGTCCTGCTTGTGGATCGTCAGTTGAGGTCCTTATTTATTATGCAAAATAGATGGTTGGGGGATATTCCAGACCTAACAGTGGAAAATTGGCAGAAAGTATTTAACGCACATGCTAGTACACTTATTTCCCCCAAAGACCAGGGGCTCAATGGCCACTGCACTATTTTTCTGATCCATATGATTTACTGGGTGATGGAAAATGTATTAACAATATGGCTTATGTAGGAAGAAGGAGGGGGTATGGGACTTTGAGGCTGGATTCACACCTATGCATTTTTAGTGCTTTTTGCATTTTGCAGATTTGCACTACAGAACGTGTTCCATAGGAAACCATGTTATATGGACTGTAGTGAAAATCTGCAAAATGCAAAAAGCACTAAAAATGCATAGGTGTGAATCCAGCCTGAATGAGGCAGAGACCACAAGTGTCTCTAGCCTCCATCCCGGTATAATTGGAAAAAAAAAAGAACAACGTGGGCCTTTAAATGAAACATGCAGTCACCAATCGGAGGTCAAAACGGCATATTTAATGTAAATCATGAAAAAATTCATACAGCAATAAATAATGAAACAGTAAAATTCATCTATGTACATACAGGAACATGAGTTGCATGACAGAGTGTAGAAATATGGACTACATCAACTGAGAAACTTCCTATTTGTTAGAAATCACTAGTAGCATTACACATATGCATATGAATAAAAATTAAATACATGATCAGTTGAGCATTGCATATACTAAGGCTCTACGCGTTTTGTGGAGTATTTATATCCACTCTTCAGGAGCAGCAATGTCTTATTATCTGAAAAGAGACATAAGGTATCTAGGTCACAACCTTTGGGGGAAAAAAGGCACCATGAAAAGAATTTAGTGAAAAAATGTAATCTCCTCTAAAAGGTAGACACAACCGCCATGTGGACATAAACCTAAGAACTGGAAGGCTTCCCATAGGGCATCTTGTCCGGAAGCACAAGCAGATCCCCCGCCTGGCCCCACAATTGAAGGATAGCTGTCCATACAGAAGGATAGCTGTGGCTCATGAGGGATGTAGACAAATGGAGGTTACGCACAACTACTAAAGAAAATGTAAAATTGATCAAAATAGTAATTTGCGTACTTGAGTGAGTACAGAGTAATGCAAATGTATCGATCCAACTACCTGTACTACCTGGCGTAGGACTGAAAGCAGTTGGGATGTACGTACAATGACTGCTATCCTAACAATGAACAGGAGCCATCAATGTGGACAACCAGCCCCCAGTGAGGCTTCCGCACGTGCAAGAGTCACCTAACGCCACGTGAGGTATAAATAATGAGAAAAAAATGAAAAAAAAAATGGGCCCAAATTTACTGGGTGATGGAAAATGTATTAACAATATAGCTTATGTAGGGTTACACTGGCCTCACCTGTGCCCATCTATGCAGCCTCACCTGTGCCCATCAATGCAGCGTGACCAGTGCCCACCAATGCAGCCTCACCTGTGCCCATCAGTGCAGCGTGACTAGTGCCCATCAATGCAGCCTCACCTGTGCCTATCATTGCAGCGTGACAAGTGCCTACCAATGCAGCCTCACATGTGCACATCATTGCATTGTGACCAGTGCCCATCAATACAGCCTCACCTGTGGCCATCTATGCAGCCTCACCTGTGCCCATCAATGCAGTGTGACCAGTGCCCATCAATGCAGCGTGAACAGTGCCCATCATTGCAGCGTGACCAGTTCCCACCAATGCAGCCTCACCTGTGCCCATCATATCAATGCAGCTTCACCTGTGCCCATCGTTGGAACGTGACCAGTGCCCATCAATGCAGCCTCACCTGTGCCCATCTATGCAGCCTCACCTGTGCCCATCAATGCAACCTCACCTGTGCCCATCATTGCAGCGTGACCAGTGCCCATCAATGCAGCCTCACCTGTGCCCATCTATGCAGCCTCACCTATGCCCATCAATGCAGCCTCACCTGTGCCCATCATTGCAGCGTGACAAGTGCCTACCAATGCAGCCTCACATGTGCACATCATTGCATTGTGACCAGTGCCCATCAATACAGCCTCACCTGTGGCCATCTATGCAGCCTCACCTGTGCCCATCAATGCAGTGTGACCAGTGCCCATCAATGCAGCGTGAACAGTGCCCATCATTGCAGCGTGACCAGTTCCCACCAATGCAGCCTCACCTGTGCCCATCATATCAATGCAGCTTCACCTGTGCCCATCGTTGGAACGTGACCAGTGCCCATCAATGCAGCCTCACCTGTGCCCATCTATGCAGCCTCACCTGTGCCCATCAATGCAACCTCACCTGTGCCCATCATTGCAGCGTGACCAGTGCCCATCAATGCAGCCTCACCTGTGCCCATCTATGCAGCCTCACCTATGCCCATCAATGCAGCCTCACCTGTGCCCATCAATGCAGCGTGACCAGTGCCCATCAATGCAGATTCACCTGTGCCCATTAATGCAGCGTGACCAGTGCCCATCAATGCAGCCTCACCTGTGCCCATCTATGCAGCGTGACCAGTGCCCACCAATGCAGCCTCACCTGTGCCCATCAATGCAGCGTGACCAGTGCCCATCAATGCAGCTTCACCTGTGCCCATCATTGCAGCCTCACCTGTGCCCATCAATGCAGTGTGATCAGTGCCCATCAATGAGGCCTGACCTGTGCCCATCAATGCAGTGTGACCAGTGCCCACCAATGCAGCCTCGCCTGTGCCCATCATTGCAGCGTGACCTGTGCCTATCATTGCAGCGTGACCAGTGCCCACCAATGCAGCCTCGCCTGTGCGGGACCTGTGCCTATTATTGCAGCGTGACCTGTGCAGAGGAAGAGAGTGGGCGGCCAGATCATCACAGAGCGTGGATTGCCCGCTGTAACAGCTTTCATTTAAATTGCCGTCCGCTTGCGGTCAAACACAGTCCCGCCTCCTTACCTGGTGCCTGTGACAGACAGAACGCCAGTCCAATGCTGGGACGTGTTCTGTCTGCAATCCCTGCTTTGTGATGATCCGGCCAGCTTTCCTCTTCATCCATTCTCTTCCCCTGGGCGATCGCTGGGAGAATGGCTCCCATTCGACCCCACCTGCCAGTGGTGCTTGCCCTCCTGCTCCGAGGCAGCCCACGCTCACCTGAAATCATTTTCCACTCACAAGCCCAACCCCTGAAAAACAGCCCCACACCATAATAACCCCCCATCTAATGATTTGGACCAGTGCACAAAACAAGGTCCATAAAGACATGGATGAGCAAGTTTGGCGTAGAGGAACTTGACTGGCCTGCACACCTTTGGCATGAATTAGAGCGGAGACTGTGAGCCAGGCCTTCTTGTCCAATATCAGCGCCTGACCTCACAAATGCGCTTCAGGAAGAATGGTCAAAAATTCCCATAGACACACTCCTAAACCTTGTGGACAGCCTTCCCAGATGAGTTGAAGCTGTTATATCCACAAAAGGTGGGCCAACTCAATATTAAACCCTACGGACTAAGACTGGGATGTCATTCATGTGTGTGTAAAAGCAGGTGTCCCAATACTTTCGGTAATATAGAGCGGGTAAAATAAGTATTGAACACGTCACCATTTTTCTAGGTAAATATATTTTTAAAGGTGCTATTGACATGAAATTTTCACCACTTGTCCGGTAACAATCCATGCAATCCATCTAAATGTACCACTTACAATTGTGAAAAGGACCTCTCAAATTAACATGAATCTGAATCCTGAAGTTCACAGTGCACGCAATGCCTAAGGTTAGTGTAACAACCAATAAGCACCTACAGATAGTTACCATAGACCAGTGTACATATTATTTCGATGTGAACACTACACTTCAATATTGACTACTACCTTCTCCTGTTTAAAAACAGCCAAACTATATTAAAGTGCTAAGTGCTGGTTACTATTCCTAGTGAGAATATATAAATAAATCAAACAGTGTGCATAATGTTCCTAAAACCACACCATGTAAAAATATAACCAAAATATTGAAAAAAGTATTGATGGTGAATAAAAATATTTCTCAAAATATATAAATATTCCCTTTGATAAAGTCACGTGGTGTGACGCAACGCGTCAGGGTAGGAGGAGCCAGGTGCCGACGCTTCCCGGGGACGGCCGAACCCGGAAGCCTTACTGTTCCTGCTGCTATTTTCATTTTTTAAATGTAAGTCGCTACATATGTTACATTAAACTTTAATTGAATTACTACACTATGGGAGCATCTTCTTCTTCCTTATTGTCATTCTGGGGTTTGTGTGAGCGGTGGTGATTACTATAGAAAGCCTGACCCACGCACACCCTCCGGAGGAGGGGGACAGTCTCTGGACCTTCATCCTCTGCATAGAAGCATTAACCATCTGCTTGACTTGGCCCATTGGGGGCCGCCATTTGAGGTGAGAGGCTGGGGGAAACACCTGTGTGCTGCACCAGTTTTGAAGTGAAAGATTACAGCACTAAGTCACCTTTTCTGGCACGTTATTATTGACTTTTATGGACATTAAGAGTCACATTGCATGGATCAACATTTAATTGGACTCAATCATTATATTTGTCACAGTTTTTGCATTTTTTCAGGTGGGAGGGGTGTTCATCTTGGGGTCATTATTGGAGTCGTATTTATACATGCATGATCTTTGCACAATTGTCACTTTGTTTTGCACTTGATCACTGATGCATAGATATGGAGTGCAGAGTCGCATCCTTTAATCAAGCATTGCATTGCAGTTTTTATGCTTAGATTGTGAGGAACTGTATTCCATTTATTCACCAGTAATATTTATTTCATTTTTTGGTTATATTTTTGCACATTGTGGATTTTAGAAATATCAATGCACATTGTATGATTTATTTATATATTTTGAGAAATATTTTTATTCACCATCAATACTTTTTTCAATATTTTGGTTATATTTTTACATGGTGTGGTTTTAGGAACATTATGCACACTGTTTGATTTATTTATATATTCTCACTAGGAATAGTAACCAGCACTTAGCACTTTAATATAGTTTGGCTGTTTTTAAAGAGGAGAAGGTAGTAGTCAATATTGAAGTGTAGTGTTCACATCGAAATAATATGTACACTGGTCTATGGTAACTATCTGTAGGTGCTTGTTGGTTGTTACACTAACCTTAGGCATTGCGTGCACTGTGAACTTCAGGATTCAGATTCATGTTAATTTGAGAGGTCCTTTTCACAATTGTGAGTGGTACATTTAGATAGATTAGCGCCACATACTCTTTTTACCTATATTACCTATTTATCAGGGTGTGTGAGGACACCTTTTATGTTGGCAGCTGTTCTATCTGGTACTATCGCTCATGGTCCTTTGAGAGTGGGGTTTTGCGCACTAGTTTTTTGCTATTTTAATCCATGCAATCCATACATACAAAGAAACCAAAACAAATAAGTTCAGAAATTAAGTTATGTGTAATAAAATGAAATGACACAGGGAAAAGTATTGAACGTGCTAACTGAAATGTATTTAATACTTCGTACAAAATCCTTTGTTGGTAATGACAGCTTCAAGACGCCTCCTGTATGGAGAAACTTGTCTCATGCATTGCTCACAAACTTTAAACAAATTTTAAATCTTGAAGGTTCCGTGGGCCTCTTCTATGAACTCTGATCTTTAGTTTTTTCCATAGATTTTCTATGGGACTCAAGTCAGGTGATTGGCTGGACCATTCTAGCAGCTTTATTTTCTTTCTTTGAAACCACTTGAGAGTTTTCTTGGCTTTGTGTTTGGGATCATTGTCTCCAAGCATGGTGTGTATTATGGCCTCCAAAGAGTTAAATTTTGGTCTCATCTGACCAAACTATATTCTCCAAATATTTCACAAACTTGTCTAAATGTTGTGCAGCAAACTTTAAACAAGCTTCAACATGCTTTTTCTTCAGCAATGGAGTCTTGCGTGGTGAACGTGCATACAGTCCATGGCATGAGTGCATTATTTATTGTTTTCTTTGAAACAATTGTTAAATACTAAATGAACAAGTGATTCAACAGATACTCAATTCACCATTGCGCCAAAGAAGAAAATAAATCAATTTTATATATATATATATATATATATATATATATATATATATATATATATATGACGTGGCTGTTCGGCAACTAGAAGGAACAATCAAATATCGGGAGAGACGCTCTGGCGAGGTTTCCAGCGTGGTGAGACATTGCCTGCTGATTTCTTTTAAATATCGCCGCCACAGCGCTCTGGGCTTTATCAAAAATATGTTTTGTTAATCTAGTTATTTCGTTTTGTTAAATTTGGTTGATTCGTTCAATTTGTATTTTGGATTCATATTTGGAATTCGTATTCGGAATTTTTTTCACTTTCTTAGAATTTTGTGATTTTTTTCAATTCAAAATGTTCGAATCGATAGATTTTGAATCAATCGAATCAAAAACTTTAAATTTTTTTTTTCTCGATGTGAATGTGGCAAAGTGAACAAACAAAAGAAAAATCTTCAACAAATGATTACAATGACTCTTTTAATCACCTTTGGCTTAACTAAAACAGCATTATTTCAAAATGGTATTCTAATATCACACACAGACTTTGATTTCAGCAATATGTGTACAGCTGGAATTCGACTGGAGTTTGATGTAAAATTGGATTCGAATTTCAGTCTGAATTTAGTTTTGTTATTTGGAGCATTCAGTAAAATTTGTTTATATTGTAATTTGGGTATTCGGATTGTAGCAGAGCGTCCCAGAGAGAGCCAGGAAAAGTCCTGTTCGGGGTTTATACGTCTCCCAAGCTCCTACACATTCAGGAATCTCAGACTCATGATCCAGTTCGGGTCTTGGCCCTCTTCCCCAGGCTAATTTAAGCTCACCACCATCAGGCACATCTGCCGCCCGCCAACATCTGGCACATCTGCTGCCCACCAACATCTGGCACATCTGCCGCCTGCCATCTGGCACATCTGCCGCCCGCCATCTGGCACATCTGCCGCCGGCCATCTGTCACCTCTGCCATCTGCCATCTGCCCACGATCAGGCACATCAGCCCGTCAACAGCTGGCACATCAGCCCGTCAACAGCTGACACATCAGCCCGTCAACAGCTGACACATCAGCCCGTCAACAACTGACACATCAGCTGGCATATCAGCCCGTCATCAGCTGGCACATCAGCCCGTCAACAGCTGACACATCAGCCTGTCAACAGCTGACACATCAGCCGCCCATCATCAGGCACATCTGCCTGCCATCATCAGGCACATCTGCCCGCCAATCATCAGGCACATCTGCCTGCCAACATCAGGCATATCTGTCGCCCACCATCAGGCACATCTGCCGCCCACCATCAGGCACATCTGCCGCCCGCCATCAGGCACATCTACCGCCCGCCATCAGGCACATCTGCCGCCCGCCATCTGACACATTTGCCGCCCGCCAACATCTGGCACATCTGCCACCTGTCAACATCTGCCGCCCGCCATCTGGCACATCTGCCACCCGCCATCTGGCACATCTGCCACCCGCCATCTGCCCACGATCAGGCACATCTGCCCGCCAACATCAGGCACATCTGCCCGCCAACATCAGGCACATCTAGCCACCCACCATCTGGCACAGCTGCCCACCATCTGGCATATCTGCCGCCTGCCATCTGACACATCTGCCACCTGCCATCTGACACATCTGCCGCCTGCCATCTGGCACATCTGCCCGCCAACATGATGAAAAGATCTTACAGCGGAGAGGAGGCTCTCCAAATACTCCAGAGTATGTCGGACGAGAGTAGCGGGGAATTCTCTCCCTCAGACTCGGATAGCGACTATGAGCCAGTGGAAAGCAGTGGCTCCGAGTTGGAAACAGAGGAAGATAGAATCCTAACAAGGAGAATCAGGAGAAATGAGCAGGAGAAGACATTCACCAGCAGCGCAGCACTCCAGGGCATCCACCAGCAGGCATCCACCAGCAGCGCAGCACTCCAGGATGATATGCAGGCATCTACTAGCAGCCCAGCACTTCAGGATAATATACAGGCATCCACCAGTAGCGCAGTACTCCAGGGCATCCACCAGCAGGCATCCACCAGCAGCGCAGCACTCCGGGATAGGCAGGCATCCACCAGCCTTTCTGCAACCTTCCTAGAAGATAGGCCATGTGCTAGCAACGGATCCCATCAACGAGGCAGTGCCCATACTAGCCTCCTAGATGTTCTACTGTATCGACCATGGCTGCCCGATACGTCAGTAGAACCTGTAATACCCCTTTTTACAGCCCAGCCAGGCCCTCAGATGCAGATGGAAAATGTAACCCCACTTTATTATTTTCATTTATTTTTTACCAATGATCTCCTAACCTACATTGAGGAGCAATGTAATCTATACGCCAGCCAACATATAGCCAACAATCCAAGTTCCTCATATGCCTGTCCTTTTGTGTGGAAACCCCTCACCGTGGAAGAATTTAAAATTTTCCTTGGCCTAACCCTCAACATGGGGCTGACAAAAAAAAAAATGAACTCCATTCCTACTGGTCTACCCAACCTAGCCACCACATGCCGGTTTATTCGTCATTGATGCCCAGAACCCGATGATCATGAGATTTTTACACTTCAATAACAATGCCCAATGCCTCCCTCGAAATCATCCCAGTTACGATAAATTATTCAAAATTCGGCCCCTAATCAATTTTTTTTGCGCCAGCTTCAAGGAGATGTTTACCCCTGATAGAAATATATGTGTGGATGAATCCCTAGTACACTTCACTCGGAATAAAACAATACCTCCCCAGTAAAAGAGCCAGACGTGGGGTAAAATTTTATAAGGCGTGTGACAGGGCCATGGGTTACACATATGACTTTATAATTTATGAGGGAAAAGACAGACAGCTAAACCCCCCTGGATGCCCTACCTACATGGGAACAAGTGGCAAAATTGTCTGTCAGCTGATCCAACCATTACTTGGGAAAGGTTAACACCTATCTGTAGACAATTTCTACACTAGTCTCCCACTTTTCCGCCATTTGTACCTAAAGGACACTGTGGCCTGTGGGACAGCACGGACCAACCGCAAAGGCTTCCCACAAAGATTGGTTGCCAAGAAATTGAAGCAGGGTGAAATGGCCATTATGCGGACTGAAGAGGTGCTAGCGGTGAAGTGGAGAGATAAAAAAAGAGATGTCTACATCCTTTCAACAATACATAATGACACCTTGGTAGAACTTCAGAGAAGAGGAGGCCCCATGCAGAAGCCAAAATGTGTGCATGAGTACAACATATACATGTGGGGGGGTGGATATGAACGACCAGATGATGCAGCCCTACTTGGCCACCAGGAGATCACTATTTTGGTACAAGAAAGTCGCCATTTATTTGATGCAACTTGCCCTATTTAATTCATATATAATTTTTTCTAAGTGCACCCAAAGTTCCCTAACCTATCTAAAATTCCAAGAAGACATTGTCACAGCCCTTCTCTATCCCCAAGGCCAAGCCTCTCAACTAATTAGCTCCGATTCATTAGCCAGACTCCATGAAAGGCACTTTCCCGATATCCTCCCTCTTACCCAAACAGGTCGCAAACCCCCCAAAAAATGTCATGTGTGTGCAAGTAGAGGAATTCGCCGTGACACCCGATACTACTGTCCCCAATGTCCCTCCCAGCCAGGCCTCTGTATTGGAACGTGCTATCGGAGCTATCATACTTCACTACACTATTAGTACAGTGAAGATGATTTTTTTTCCACTATCTGCCATTTCTGTGAATGACCCGGACTGTTAACGACTATGCCTCTGCCAAACATGTTTCTGCCTCCTACGTGAATTGACCCGGACTGTTAACGACTATGCCTCTGCCAAACATCTTTCTGCCTTCAACGTGAATTGACCCGGACTGTTAAATGACCATGCTTTTTGCCTGCCTCCTGAACTGATCATTTGCCCTGCCACTGTACAGCACAGAGGTCTCACATATGTGAGGGGCTCCAGAAAAGGTTTTCCGAGTGGAGAAAACATTTTTCTCCGGGTTTTTAGTTTTCTCGGATTAGGGTCTGGAGACTCGGAGGCTTTGTAGAGATTTCGGTGGGAAGAAGCCTCTACCCCTATCCTCAGGTCTTACCTGACCAAGGCCCAATGTACAAAGTGCTGCCTGCTGCCACCTGAACTGGTCTTGCCTCTGCCTGCCACCTGAACTGGCCATGCCTTTGCCTGCCACATGACCTTGCCATGCCTTTGCCTGCCACATGACCTTGCCATGCCTTTGCCTGCCACCTGGACTGGCCATGCCTATGCCTGTTACCTGAACTGCCTGTTAAACCTTGGACTGTACTGAACCATGTTCATACTTTTCCATATCTGTCTGCTGCCTGGACAATTCCTGGACATTTCCTTTGGCTGTCTGGACAAATGCTTTGGCTGCTCTGGAATGGTATTCCTGCCTGCTAAAACCACAGGTGAGCTTTTTTTTTTTTACCTTTTGCTCAGCAGAATGTATTTTGGTGTGTAATTCTTGGTGTGTACATGCTATGTGTTAGAAGCCTGGAGGTGCTACTTGCATGTTGGGCCTCTGTATGTGGCCAGGTAGTGGAAAAGTCTCACACATGGGGTATCGCCATACTCAGGACGAGTAGCAAAATGTATTTTGGGGTGTCATTTTGGCTATGTACATGCTATATGTAAGAAAGATCTTCTAAATTGACATCTTTGTGAGAAAAAAAATAGGTTTTCATTTTCTTTCCACATTTTCCAAAAACTTGTGGAAAGAAATGACATGTTCAAAAGACTCATTATTCCCCATAGAATATACATTGGGTTGTTTTCTTTCCAAAATGGGGTCATTTTGTGGGTAATTCCATTGCCCTGGTGCTCCAGGGCCTTCAAAAATGTGATAGGTACTCAGGAAATGAAATGTGTAATTTATGCCTTTAGAACGTCTGATGGTGTTATATGGATGTTGGGCCTCTGTATGTGGCTAGGCTGTGGAAAAGTCTTACACATGGGGTATCGCCATACTCAGGACGAGTAGCAGAATGTATTTTGGGGTGTCATTTTGACTATGTGCATGCTATGTGTTAGAAAGATCTTCTAAATTGACAACTTTGTGAGAAAAAAATAGGTTTTCATTTTCTTTCCACATTTTTAAAAAACTTGTGGAAAGAAATGACATGTTCAAAAGACTCATTATGCCTCATAGAATATACATTGGGTTGTTTTCTTTCCAAAATGGGGTTATTTTGTGGGTAATTCCATTGTCCTGGTGCTACAGGGCCTTCAAAAATGTGATAGGTACTAATTTATGCCTTTAGAACGCCTGATGGTGCTATATGGATGTTGGGCCTCTGTATGTGGCCAGGCTGTGGAAAAGTCTCACACATGGGGTATCGCCATACTCAGGACGAATAGCAGTATTTTGGGGTGTAATTGCAATTATGCCTGCACCGTGTGTGAGAAATGACTTGTAAATATGACAATTTAGTGAAGAAAAAAAAATCTATGTTTCTTAATTTTCCAAAGCATTGTGGGGAAAAAATTTCAACTTCAAAAAATTCACTATGCCTCTTACTAAATACCTCAGATTGTCTTCTTTCCAAAAAGGGGTCATTTGGGGGGTTATTGTACTGTCCTGACATTTTAGGGCCTCAAGAAATGAGATCAGTGCATTAGGCCATCTGTGCATTAGGATTGATACATTTTCAATAATGCGTAGCATGGCTTGTAGACTCTATAACTTTCACACAAACCAATGATCATACAATTATCAGGATTTTTTTTACCAAAGACATGTGGTAGAATACATTTTTGCCTAAATTTTCGACAAAATTAAATTTTTTTGGTTTCTTTTAAGAGAAAGTAGAAAATTTTGGGTTTTTTTTCAAAATATTCGCTCTTTTTTTGCTTATATTACAAAAAATAAAAAATGAAGTGGTGAATAAATACCACCAAAAGAAAGCTCTAATTGTGTGAATAAAAGGATAAAAATTTCATTTGGGTACAGTGTAGCATGACTGAATAATTGTCATTCAAAGTGAGAGAGCACTGAAAGCTGAAAATTGGTCTGGGAAGGAAGGGGGTGAAAGTGCCCAGTATTGAGGTGGTTAAAAAAGGTTGTTGACAAGGATGGGAAAAACTGTGACTTCCTGATACCATACTTGATATTTGCCATCAAGGAGGTTCCCCAGTCCTCTACAGGGTACTCTCCATTTGAGTTGCTTTATGGGAGACACCCTCAGGGACTCTTAGACATAGCCAAAGAAACTTGGGAGGGGGAGCAGACACCTCATAAAAGTGTCATTGAGCATATCGCTCAAATGTAGGAGAGGATTGCAGCAATCATGCCGATGGTAAAAGAACACTTACTACAGGCCCAAGCAGCACAACAGAGGATATACAACAGGGGGGCCCAACTCCATGTTTTCTCACCTGGTGACAGGGTCCTGGTGTTAGTTCTCACTTTTGAGAGCAAGTTCCTGGCAAAGTGGCAGGGTCATTTACAGGGTCATTCACTCTCCCCGTGTCCAGGCTGTTCTTGATTCCCTCTTCAAAGAAGGTTTTACGACAAATCCAAAAAAATGTGCCATTGGTCTAGAGGAAGCCAAGTATTTGGGCTACACTATTGGCCGTGGTGTCATAAAACCTCAAGTGAGTAAAATAGAAGCCATCCAGGAGTGGCCACGTCTTGCAAACAAGTAGCATGTCAGGACCTTTCTTGGCCTTTCTTGGCATTGTGGGGTATTATAGATTTATCCCAAATTTTGCAACTATAGCTGCCCCACTGACAGACCTTACGAAAGGGAAAGACTCTGTAATGGTGAAATGGTCCTCAGTAGCAGAGGAATCTTTCCAAGTCCTGAAGAAGGCTCTTTGTGCACAGCCAGTACTGTACTCCCCCAATTTCTCCAAAGATTTTTTGGTTCAGACGGATGCGTCTGATGTTGGTATCGAGGCAGTACTATCACAGGTACACAGTGGGGAAGAACACCCTGTGGTGTACCTAAGCAGAAATCTCAATGACCATGTGAAAAAGTATGCAGTCATGGAAAAGGAATGTTTAGCCATAAAGTGGGCAGTGGACGCGCTCAGGTACTATTTGTTAGGACGCCAGTTTGAGTTAATAACTGACCATGCTCCCCTGAAATGGATGGCTCAAAAGAAGGAGACCAATAGACGGGTGAAACGGTGTTTTTTGGCTCTACAGGATTACTCCTTCACTGTAAAACACAGGCCAGGTGTTGAGATGGGGAATGTAGATGCCCTGTCCCGTGTTCACTCCTGTTGGGCCACAGGTGTTCTAACCCTGGGGTTGAAGCAAGGGGGAGTGTCATGAATATTGGAATAGTGACTGATTCATAATGCTGGGACAGATACTGTTAGGAGATGCTGATGTAAATTCCAACACCTGTCTGTCTGTTGTCTGCTAAAATGTGTATTGTAAATATATCTCTAGTATGGGATCTAAGAGTCGTTAGATCCCCATTGTTGTTTGTGTTTAATTAACTCTGCTATTGTGATAATGTTGATTGGATTTTCTGAACTACAAGATGGCCAGTCTGGCCTAAAGGTCATGTCTGAGTCATCTAGGCTGTCTAAAGGGATTAGTTAATTAGCTCATGTTAATTAGGTTAATTAGGTTACAGTCTGCACCTCCACTTTTAGTGTATAAAAGCCTGTATTTTGCAATAAAGTATATTCCTGGTTGAACTTACATACAGCCTGCCTGGTGTTTGTTCTGAGCTATCACAACTGGACTAGAACGGCACAGAGCTGTAGTTCTAGTCCCGGAGCATCGGATGACTGAACAATCAGATGTTGCGATCTGCAATCTGATTCTATAGCTGCAGAGGAGTGTCGGGAGAGTGGAATCGAGCGAGAAAGGGGCTCGTTACATTGGTTGGCATCCGTGGGATTTGCTCTCCAGTTACTGGGACACTCCAAACCACCACAGTGAATGGCCAGCTATGCAGCCTACAGGAGAGCCACGCTGAAAGACTTACTTGAGAGCCGTTGAGGGACCGGTGGGACAAAGAACAAGGCCACCCTGATCAGTGAGCTAGCCAAGATGGATCAGAGGGATGGTGACGCGGGACCCCGGTCAGTTGAAGACTTGTTTCAGCAACGAGAGCGGTTGGCATTATATATTGCTAACCCATCAGAGACCGCCATGCAGAATGCCATTAGAGACATCCAGCGGCAGGATGAGCGACAAGAGAGAGAACTAGAGCGGCAACATGAGCGGAGAATGGCGGAAATACAGCAATCGAAGACAACACCTAAAGATACAGCGCCTTTCCGTAAGTTACCCTTTCGGGCGTTCAAACTATTTAAGGAAGGAGAGGAGGAAATTGAAGCGTTCCTGCAGGACTTTGAGAGACTATGCCAGATACATAATGTACTGTCCCAAGATTGTGTTGCTTTACTGGCGAGTAATTTGACTGGCAGAGCAGCCGATGCGTATTGGGCCCTGGAGGACGAGGACGCTAAAGATTATGATCGGGTAAAAGAAGCTCTGCTAGCCCGATTTGCCATTACACCCGAAGCCAGTCGGAGTAAGTTTAGAGAATCCCGGAAACAAGCCAACATAACGTACGTGGAGTGGGCACATCGTCTGCAGCGGAACCTTAAGGGCTGGTTCCAGGGAAGCCACGCTCATACCATAAAGGACATCACCCAGCTAGTACTCTTAGAACAGTTCTTTAACCACACCCCTCCGGTAGTACGGGATTGGGTGCGAGATAAGCGACCACAGACTGTACAGCAAGCGGCTACTTTGGCTGATGAATATCTGGACTCTCGAAGATCAGGCGAAAGCGAGCGCTATCCACTATCTCGGCCCAGTTTACCAGCCTCTAACCCAACTTCAGTACCTCAGTGGTCTGCCTCTAGACCCCCAACCCGACCCAACCCTCCTAACGGACCTAAGTGCTATACCTGTAACCAAACCGGTCATCTGCAGCGATATTGTCCTACCCGATACACGAGGTACCGAGAGACTGCTCATCCATCCAGACCAGTGGCTCATTGCTTCCAGAACGAGCCCAACCATCGAGATGTTCAGGAAGAGTTTGGCGAACTTTTTGAGGCTGATCTTGTCCAAGCTGCTGCCAGAGATAATCGGCAGCACCATCGTCAGGCAGTATGGGTTAATGGGCAGCCGGCCCAGGGACTCCGCGATTCCGGGGCTATGATTACCCTCATCCAGCCTCACATGATTCCCCAGTCGGCCCGGACCGGCCAGACTGTTGCAGTCAGGGTAGCAGGGGGCAAGGTGCTACGTTTATCCACCGCCCAAGTCCTCTTGGATTGGGGCTCAGGGGAGCGACAAGTGCGAGTGGGATTACTACGTGAGTTACCCGCGGAAGTACTTTTGGGGAACAATTTGGGGCATTTGACTTCCTCATATGCCCCAGAGGCCGCCATGGCCGTGACCACCCGATGTCAGAGCCAACTTCAAGGCAATTCCACTCCTATGGGGACCCAGGTAAGACCAAATCCTCCTACATTACCCCGACTTGACAACCCTGTGTCCTGGGATTCTCCCTCCGACATTAGGCAAGAGACTCAGAATGACCAAACATTAGCTGGTTATTGGGACAGGGCGGGCAAGAATCCAGGGGGTTGGGGGCAGACAGAATAGAGTGGGAGGGGGGGTTTCTATATCGTTACACCGAGGGAATGGGTACCGGTAAGCGACAGGGTCCGCACAAACAGCTAGTTGTACCCCAGAAATACAGACGGGAGCTATTGTGACTGGCTCACGACATCCCCTTGGCCGGACATTTAGGGATAGCTAAGACCCGGAGTCGGTTGTCTCATGCATTCTTCTGGCCCAGGTTACATGCTAAGGTGCGAGAATACTGCCGGACCTGTGAGACTTGTCAGAAAGTAGGGAAGACAGGGGATCACCACCGAAAGCCTCGCTGCAACCCCTGCCGATCATTAGAGAACCCTTTAGCCGCATAGCGGTTGATATTATAGGCCCACTGGCCTGCCCCAGTGCCACTGGGAAGAAATATATTCTTACGGTGGTGGATTACGCCACCCGGTACCCGGAGGCCATTCCCTTATCCAATATCCAGGCTGATACAGTAGCAGATGCCTTACTGCGGGTATTCACTAGGGTAGGGTTTCCCCAGGAGATATTGTCCGATCAGGGTACCCAGTTCACAGCCGAGCTGACGCAGCAGCTCTGGCGTCTCTGTGGGATTAAACCCCCCCAGAGCGCCCCCTACCACCCTCAGACTAACGGGCTGTGTGAGAGGTTTAACGGGACCCTGAAGCAGCTGCTTCGGGCCTTCGTGGTGAGTAGGAAGGATTGGGAGAAATATCTTCCCCATCTACTGTTCGCCTATAAAGAGGTACCCCAAGAGTCCACAGGGTTTTCCCCATTTGAGCTATTGTATGGGCGAAGGGTTAGGGGGCCCTTAGACTTAGTGAGGGCCCAGTGGGAGGGGGTAGAGGATCCAGAAGGCCTCCCCATCCTTAGTTATGTCTTGGAACTCAGGGAGCGCCTGCGGGAACTTACCGATCTAGTCCATGAGAATATGCAATCGGCCCAGAGTCAGCAGAAGGTTTGGTATGATCGGTCTGCGCGGAATTGCACCTTTTATATCGGACAGAAAGTCCTGGTACTAAAACCCCTGAAGCAAAATAAATTACAGGCCTCCTGGCAGGGCCCCTATCAGGTGGTAAAACAGCTGTGCGATACCACCTACGTGGTTGCCAGCTGTGCAGACACAAACATTAAGAGGACGTTCCACATTAATATGATGAAGGCCTATCATGAGAGGACTGAGGCCGTAGCTGCCATATGCGCTCCTGCCACCGGGGACTCTGAATATCTACCGATGCTGGAGCTTCCCGAAATCAGTAACTGTTCCAGGGTGTGGAGGATATACGGCTAGGAGATAGATTAGGATCCCAAGAACGAGAACAGGCCAGAGAATTACTCCAGGACCGGCAGGAGATGTTCTCCACACTCCCTGGGTACACTCACATAACTGTGCACAAGATAGAGACCCCTATGGGCAGAAGCCCCTGAGACAACCAGCCTATAGGATTCCCGGAGCAGTGCAAGAAGGGATGAGAGCGGAGATTAGGGAGATGCTCGAGTTAGGGGTGATCGAACCATCGGCAAGTCCCTGGGCTTCCCCTGTAGTATTAGTCCCAAAATGGGATGGCACGACCCGATTTTGTGTGGACTATAGACGACTGAATGACTGTACTGTGACAGATGCCTACCCTATGCCCCGAGTGGACGAATTGCTGGACAAAATAGCTCAGGGACATTATCTGACGACTATTGACTTATGTAAGGGCTACTGGCACATTCCCTTGGAAGCGGAAGCAATTCCAAAGTCGGCCTTCATCACCCCGTTCGGCCTTTACCAGTTTTGGGTAATGCCATTCGGGATGAAGAATGCTCCGGCTACCTTCCAGCGGATGATAGATGAACTCCTCAATGGTCTGCAAGATTTTGCATGCGCATATCTTGATGACATCGCAATCTATAGCCAGACATGGGAGGAACATCTTAGACACCTGGGAATAGTGCTAGATAGGATCCGAGCCGCTAACCTGACCCTGAAGCCAAACAAATGTAATATCGGGATGTCTGAGGTGCAATATCTGGGACATAGAGTGGGGTGTGGGAAGCAGAGGCCGGAACCTGCAAAAATCGAGGCCGTCCTAA